>NC_134355.1:101884208-102189625 GCF_048569485.1 Anomaloglossus baeobatrachus | reverse complement strand
GCGCACACCGCTTAGCTTTGCTCTCCTAGCTACAGTACACATCGGGTTAATTAATCCGATATGTAATGCAGCTACATGTGCAGAGAGCCGGAGCCGGCAGCACAGGCAGCGTGAGAGCTGCGGAGGCTGGTAACTAAGGTAAATATCGGGTAACCACCTTGGTTACCCGATGTTTATCTTGGTTACAGCTTACCGCAGCTGCCAGATGCCGGCTCCTGCTCCCTGCTCGCTTCATTTCGTCGCTCTCTCGCCGTCACACACAGCGATCTGTGTGTCACAGCAGGAGAGCGGCTTTGAAGAAAACGAACCAGGGCTGTGTGTAACGAGCAGCGATCTCGCAGCAGGGGCCAGATCGCTGCTCAGTGTCACACACAGCGAGATCGCTAATGAGGTCACTGCTGCGTCACAAAAAACGTGACTCCGCAGCGATCTCGGCAGCGAGCTCGCTGTGTGTGAAGCACCCCTTAGGATAAAAATACAAGCCAGACACTCCAATTGCAGACATATTTCAGGGTGTTTGCCTCTCATCAATGCAAATAAGACATGCTGCAAGGCTTGTTAAATGGTCAATATTGACTCTAAAGATTGCTACATCCAATAGGCGTCACTAAAGTTCTAGTCTTTTTCATCTGGGAAGAGAATATTTGCATATTTAGTTAACCAGAGGAGTATTGTATGGCTTATAAGTCTCCTTACATCGGCTTGACACTCTCCACAGGGAGAAACATTCTAACTTACCCCCTATGAAGATTTGGTGATTGCCAAATGGATAACCACTTTTCTACTAATATTGTAGTTACTGTAACTACCCCGAGACATGTTTCAATTCTCTTTGGTGGCTCAGACATTAACTTACATGTTAGTTACCATGGGTGGCACTAGATGACAGGGTTTTTTGGGAGAAGTGAGTGCTATTTGCATACCTTTTTCTCAGGCACAATTGCTGGTAAGAGTTCCTAGAGCAGCTGGGTCTCCAGAGGATAACCAGTAACCCTGAGAGCTTCTCTCTAGATATAACCAGTTCACAGAATAGAATGTGACATCTCTGCATTAAGACGTGTGAAATTTACTGACAGACACTAAGTTATCTTTTCACAGTTTCTGGTGGTGTTAATGGATAAATGTTCACTCCATAATATCCCTGTTTTGTCTTCCAATAAATTACAAACTCTATGGTAACATTGCTGCTTTATTGGAAATAAATACAATGTGTTTCACAGCGCTGGTGACATATCAGTCTTTATGCCCTACTAGCTGTAGCACCCGGCGTTGGCCGGGATAGTAACTGTCTCTCTGTGCCTCTCCCAGTCTCTATCTGTCTGTCTCTGTCTGTCTCTGTCTATGTGTGTCTCTGTCTCTATCCATCTCTCTGTCTGTCTCTTTGTCTGTCTCCCTCTATCTCTGTGTCTGTCAGTCTCTTTCCCCGTCAGTTTCTTTCCCCATCTGTCTCTTTCCCCGTCTGTCTCTTTCCTCGTTTATCTGTCTCTGCCTGTCTCTCTCTGTCTGTCTCTTTCCCTGTCTGTCTCTTTTCCTGTCTGTCTGCCTTTTTCCCCCATCTGTTTGCCTCTGTCTATTTCCCTATCTGCCTCTGTCTCTTTCTCTGTTTGTCTGTCTCTGTCTGTCTGCCTTTTTTCCCTGTCTATCTCTGTCTGTCTGTTTCCCTGTCTGCCTCTATCTGTCTGTCTGTCTCTGTCTCTTTCCCCGTGTGTCTTTCTGTCTGTCTTTCTGTTTATCTGGCTTTTTTTTTTCCTATCTGTCTCTGTCTGTTTGTCTCTGTCTCTTTCCCTGTCTGTCTGTGCCTGTCTGTCTGTCTCTCAGTCTGTGTCTGTCAGTGTCTGTCTCCCCACTGACATCATATTACCTCACACATAAGCTTAATGTACTATGAATGTCCTTTGTTCCTATAGCAACCAACCACAGCTGCTATTAATAGCTTGCAGCTCCCAGCTTCATTCAGTTTAATGGAGGCAGTTTTTTTGGAGAGTAACTGTAAAGTGCAGGGTTACATTTTCCTATTAAAACATAGTCTACGACGTTCCCTGAGTCACATGGGGCATCTGTGCAAAATTTTGTGATTGTAAATGCGACGGTGCGGATTCCTTTAGCGGACACACACACACACACACACATACACTCAGCTTTATATATTAGATTCACACCAACTCTATAAGACACTGTAACTCAAGGGGAGAGTGACAGAAGGAGCTGCCAGGGACTGGCCTCTAGGACTAAGCACTCGAGCCTCATGGTCCTCAGTCGGCTTTTAAAAGTATTTTTTCTCTGAAACGCGGCAGTGTTAAAGAATAAGGCTCTTCACATAAAGTAGTTATCTCCAGGAATAGACATGTCATAGAATGTCTTTCATTTGCCTCTTTTCCAGCTCCTTTTTTTTAGCTGGATTAAAAAGCGCAACCAGCACAACTTTTTTGTCTGCATGGATTTGTTTCTTTTTTAACCATGAAGTCTATGGATTGTCATTCTTTAATGCAGGGGTCCGCAACCTATGGCTTGGGAGCCATGTGTGGCTCGCCGGCCCGTGATGTGTGGCTCACAGCTGTTTTCCAGCTTGGTGCATTAGCCCCAGGTCTAGCAAACAGCTATGAACAGCAGGTCTCCAGATGGTGACATTTGTGAGTAACTCCACACAGAGGAGCAGATCTGAACCGAGGTAAGGTAGGAACTCCTGGATCTTGGTATTCTGCCTCAGTGTGATTTCTGTGGAAAAGCTTTGGCTGTCTTTATTCTGTGAGGAGGCAGGAGCTGCAAGTGACTCGCGATCCTCTCTCAGAGCTGGATATGGGTAGCGACCCCCTCAGAGCTGGATGTGAATCACGACCCATTATCATAGCTGAATGTGGTGCTCGAATCTCTCTGAGAGCTGGATGTGATGCTCATACCTCCCTCATAGCTGGATGTGGCTCACAACCCTCTCTCAGAGCTGGATGTGGCTCACGACCCTCTCTCAGAGATGGATGTGGCTCACGACCCTCTCTCAGAGCTGGATGTGGCTCATGACCCTCTCTTAGAGCTGGATGTGGCATTCGACTCTCTCTCCGAGCTGGATGTGTTGCTCATACCTCCCTCAGAGCTGGATGTGGCTCACGACCCTCTCTCAGAGCTGTATGTGGCTCACGACCTTCTTAGAGCTGGATGTGGCACATGACCCTCTCTCAGAGCTGGATGTGGCATTCGACTCTCTCTAAGAGTTAGATGTGTTGCTCATACCTCCCTCATAGCTAGATGTGGCGCACGCCCCTCTCTCTCAGAGCTGTATGTGGCTTATGACCCTCTCTCAGAGTTGGATGTGGCACTCAACCCATTCTGGGAGCTGGATGTGGCTTTCGACACTTCCTCAAAGTTGGCATTTGGCATTTGCTGGCACATTTACAGGCATGATTGGTGAACAACAGTGACTGCTCCAGGCTGTGCGTCCCCAACCCCCTGATGAGGAACGGGGCGCAGCGCGAATATAACGCTATGTGCGCACTAGAAATGTGAAGTTTCTCAAGAAAATTTCTTGAGAAACTTCTGGGAGTGAAAGATTTCCGGACCTCCGGAAAAAATCCGCACCAAATCCGCATGCGGATTTGCCGTGGATTAGCCGCGGAATAGCCGCGATTTTGCCGCGATTTTCCCGCGGGTGGTTCCCTGCGGATTTTGCAGGCTGTACTGCCGAAATCCGCAGGGTACCTGCGGAAATAATGGACATGCTCATTTTCTCAAGAAAGTTTCTCGAGAAATTCTTCTCAAGGAAATTTCTTGAGAAAAATCCGCACAAGTGCGCACAGCTATTTTTTTTTTCCATAGAATTTGCTTGGAAATGTCTGCACAAAGATTGCAGACATTTCTCAAGAAATTTCCGCGGCAAATCCGCGGGTAAATCCGCGGGTAAAAAGGTCTAGTGCGCACAGAGCCTAACATTGTTTTTTCCAGTTGCAGACATATGATCTGATTGATCATTATTACTGCTACATGCACTTTAACTTAGATTAGAATTCCGGACCTGACAGGTCCCTTTAACATTTCTTATAAAGTACTTAACTTCAGCAAGGGATATAAAGCGTGAAGTGTTACCATTCTGGAGCTCGTCCTTATCCAGCTCGCCCACAGACCTCCTATGAGTCAGTGTAGTGTGACATCTCCGGCCTTGCAGGCGGCTGACACCCGCAGTTCTCACATTGCCATGTGCGTCAGAACAGCTGTGCAGAGTCATGGGGTCTGGATTACGCCCCTACCCATTATCACTTAGTGCTGCTGTTATCAGAGACAGCCCCAATATCTGATCTATGACTCTTAATCTCTACTTGAAGCTGTGATCATTACAATGGTCATTAAATCTAAGGGTACCTTCACACTTAGCGATGCAGCAGCGATCCGACCAGCGATCTGACCTGGTCAGGATCGCTGCTGCATCGCTACATGGTCGCTGGTGAGCTGTCAAACAGGCAGATCTCACCAGCGACCAGTGAACAGCCCCCAGCCAGCAGCGACGTGCAAGCGACGCTGCGCTTGCACGGAGCCGCCGTCTGGAAGCTGCGGAGACTGGTAACTAAGGTAAACATCGGGTATGGTTACCCGATGTTTACATTAGTTACCAGCGCACACCGCTTAGCTGTGTGTGCAGGGAGCCGCGCACACTGAGCGCTGGCTCCTTGCTCTCCTAGCTACAGTACACATCGGGTTAATTAACCCGATGTGTAATGCAGCTACATGTGCAGAGAGCAGGGAGCCGCGCACACTGCTTAGCGCTGGCTCCTTGCTCTCCTAGCTGCTGTACACATCGGGTTAATTAACCCGATGTGTACAGCAGCTACATGTGCAGAGAGCCGGAGCCGGCAGCACAGGCAGCGTGAGAGCTGCAGAGGCTGGTAACTAAGGTAAATATCGGGTAACCACCTTGGTTACCCGATGTTTATCTTGGTTACAAGCTTACCTCAGCTGTCAGACGCCGGCTCCTGCTCCCTGCTCGCTTCATTTGTCGCTCTCTCGCTGTCACACACAGCGATCTGTGTGTCACAGTGGGAGAGCGCCTTTGAAGAAAACGAACCAGGGCTGTGTGTAACGAGCAGCGATCTCGCAGCAGGGGCCAGATCGCTGCTCATTGTCACACACAGCGAGATCGCTAATGAGGTCACTGCTGCGTCACAAAAAGCGTGACTCAGCAGCGATCTCGGCAGTGAGCTCGCTGTGTGTGAAGCACCCTTTATGTGTTGCATGGAGCAATTCCGGGATCACAATGGATAACATATAGCAGAAGTGATAGCCATGTTTGTCTTCACAGTGTGCCAAAAGATTTGAGGAAATAAAAAGTAGTGGGACGTCGCCAGTTGACAATCAGTACAGTCCACTGCTGGCGACAGGAGGACTACCTCTGGAAAGCCTGGCAACGTATATCCGATCATCTCTGCTGGACCCGGCTGAGGAGCCCGAGGATGTGGCAGCGGGGCAAGGCACCAACTCCCTCACAGGTGAACGGCAGCACAGTGAATAAATGTGTATGATGTGTTCTATATTCCAAAGTTTGTAAAGTTTGAAAACTTGATTTTGAAAAATATCATTCAAGAGGCTTCCAAACTCTTGCTTTTCCCAGTGCATTTGCTCGTCATGAGCTACACTGCTATCAGAACGTATTAATTTGGAGTACAGGTGATGGCAGTGATGGGTCAGCATTTGTTTTCTCCTCTGAGTGTTGTGCACATCAGAACAGTCTGATTGTCATGTCACATGAATCCATCACATCACATTGAGGTCTTAACGTGTTAACCCAGCCTTACTGTTGATAAATTATAGTGGTAAGTGGTACTCACTAGGAAACAAATGTATAGAAGTCCTAGAGAGTGTAGAGTCAAATTTACTACTATATACTACTATTTACTACTCTACTGTATAGAGTCAAATTTGAGGTCTGTGCCCATTAGTGATCCTACCAAGGGTCCATCCATTTGGTTCTTCAAGAGTCACTCTAAAGGCTACTTTACACACTGCGATATCGGTCCCGATATCGCTAGTGTGGGTACCCGCCCCCATCTGTTGCGCGACACGGGCATATCGCTGCCCGTGCCGCACAACATCGCCCAGAGCCGTCACACATACTTACCTGTCCGGCGACGTCGCTGTGACCGGCGAACCGCCTCCTTTCTAAGGGGGCGGTCCGTGCGGCGTCACAGCGACGTCACTGAAACGTCACTGAACCGCCGCCCAATAGCAGCGGAGGGGCGGAGATGAGCGGGACATAACATCCCGCCCACCTCCTTCCTTCTGCATAGCAGCCGGGAGGCAGGTAAGGGGAGCTTCCTCGTTCCTGCGGCGTCACACGCAGCGATGTGAGCTGCCGCAGGAACGAGGAACAACTTCGTTACTGCTGCAGTAATGATTTTTAAGAATGGACCCCCATGTCGCCGATTAGCGATTTTGCACGTTTTTGCAACGATGCAAAATCGCTTATCGGTGTCACACGCAACGGCATCGCTAATGCGGCCGGATGTGCGTCACAAATTCCGTGACCCCAACGACTCCGCATTAGCGATGTCGCAGCGTGTAAAACCCCCTTTAGGCTATGTGCGCACTAGAAATGTGAAGTTTCTCAAGAAAATTTCTTGAGAAACTTCTGGGAGTGAAAGATTTCCGGACCTCCGGAAAAAATCCGCACCAAATCCGCATGCGGATTTGCCGCGAATTTGCCGCGATTTTCCCGCGGGTGGTTCCCTGCGGATTTTGCAGGCTGTACTGCCGAAATCCGCAGGGTACCTGCGGAAAAGAATTGACATGCTCATTTTCTCAAGAAATTTTCTCGAGAAATTCTTCTCAAGGAAATTTCTTGAGAAAAATCCGCACAGTGCGCACAGCTATTTTTTTTTCTCATAGAATTTGCTGGGAAATGTCTGCACAAAGATTGCAGACATTTCTCAAGAAAATTCCGCGGCAAATCCGCGGGTAAATCCGCGGGTAAAACGCACTAGTGCGCACAGAGCCTTAGCTCATCAGTCCATAAAACCTTTTATAAAAATGTCTTCAGATATTTCTTGGCCCAGTCTTGACATTTCTACTTCTGTGTCTTGTTCAGTGGTGGTTGGGTTTCAGCTTTCCATACCTTGGCCACCATGTCTGTGAGCACTGAACACCTTATTCTTCTGGGCTTCCAGGGAGCTTGCACTTCTGGAATTTGACCGCACCAGACCATAATGGGTTCCTGATCACTTTATCATTTATTCTTCTTACATTTTTGGCAGCTAATGTGCGTCTTATTTTCTCAACACGGTTTTCACAACCCTGTTGACTATTTGCAACAGAACCTTTGATGGTTCTGTAATTAGTTCTTTGACCATGCTCCGATATCTTAGCAATTTCAAGGGAGCTGCATCCCTCTGTACGGTTCCACTTGCGTATTGCTTCCGATGCGAGAGCACACTGCCATAGACTTGTATGGGAGTGTGTGACCCGAGACTCGCTGCCTAACACAGCATGCTACGATTCATTCCACATGCCGCTATGGCATGAGAAATCAATCGCAGATGGACACTGCCCCATAGTTTTGCAGTAGAGTGAGCGCAATCCGATGTTTTATCAGATTGCACTCGTCCATGCAAAACGCAAATGGAACAGTACCCTAACACTGAGGAACGCAAACTGCCCAATAATTCTGCACACCTTGAGACCCGCAACACACATCCGTTTAATTTGTACGTGTGTGGTACATATTTGCACGTACCGGAGACACGTACACACGGAGACCCATGTTATTCAATGGTAGATGGCACACACACACGTAAAATCACACGGAACGTGTGACCGTGTGGTAAGTACGTGTGTGCGATTTTCTACACGGACGACATGTCCGTTTTTGGCCGGCAGCATGCAGGCACGGACCCGCTTTAGTCTATGGGTCCGTGCCTGCACGTACCACACACGGAGTATGTCCGTGTTCAGCACGTTTCGTGCGTGTGCGTTTTAACACTAGCGATCTTATTTTTTGTTTTTTTTAAATTAAAGTCAGTATACTTACTTTTTTTTCTGCTGTTCTCAGTCATACTTACATTGGCGCTCGGTTTTTTTCTTCCCCCGGCTCATACCGCTCCCCGATCACCAGCGCGGCGAGGAACAGCTGTGCAGAGAATACGCGGCAACAATTACTTTGAATATGCCGGCCGCTCATTAATCAATCTCGTATTCCCTGCTTTCCCCACCCACAGACGCCTGTGATTGGTTGCAATAACGTGGGGCTCCCCATCCTGAGAATACCAGCTTTCAGCCGTATGGCTTTATCTGGCTGGTATTAAAATTGGGGGGGGACCGCACGCCGTTTTTTTTAATTATTTATTTATTTTACTGCACAGTATAGACACGCCCACCGGCTGCTGTGATTGGGTGCAGTGAGACACCTGTCACTCAGCGTGGGGGGCGTGTCTGACTGCAACCAATCACAGGCGTCTGTGGGTGGGGAAAGCAGGGAATACGAGATTGATTAATGAGCGGCCGGCATATTCAAAGTAATTGTTGCCACGCATTCTCTGCACAGCTGTTCCTCGCCGCGCTGGTGATCGGGGAGCGGTAAGTATGAGAGAGGGCTGCTCACTTCAGTCACTCGGGGGATTAGCGGTCACTGGTGAATCCTTCACAGGTGACCGCTAATCAGTACGCGGCACACAGACAGAGCCGCGGCATGACAATGAAGTCGGGTGAAGTTCACCCGAGTTCATTCTCATCGCGCAACTCTGTCTGCTGTCAGCCGACATGTATCAACGACATTGTGCAACACACAAACGGACATTCCACACGGACATTCCACGTACACATACACTGGCATATTACACACAAACACGGACATTTTACACGTACACACGGCTCGCATACGCCATCACACGGATGCCATACGTACCGGAGAAACCCCCCAAAAAAACGGAACACGGACCCGAAAAACGGACCGTGTCACACGGACTTTTTTTTGCGGAAGTGTGTCTTAGGCCTGAGAAAGGGTTCTGATATTCTCAGGACACATCCCTCCTCATTACACAAATAAACATCACCTGATCTGCTTCCTCCTATACTCATTCAAGTTTATATGTCTTGGAGTTGGAAAATATACATAAAATGATGATATGGTCAAAATACTCGCTTGCCTAATAATTGTGCACATAGAGTAGTTAGCATTACAAGTAGCTCTATGAGGTGCAGTTACCCTTTTTCCATCTCTTATATCCACCCCTGACATGTTATACATATCATTATTTTACATTTAGCATTTCTGTAGTGAAACAATGCAATGATATTTTTTGTATTTAGGAAGATCTGGTGCTTCATCAAGAAAGTGTCCTACAGAAAATGGTAAATCTCCATCAGTGGATGAAGAAAGTACACAAGGAAGCCATGGGTATGTGCATGTGACATGGGGATGTTAAATATGTTCTAGTCCATGAATTTATGATAAGACTTGTGTGTGTCATCACCTATGTGTCTCTGGCGGTAGACACCATGTCATACCCGGCTACGGCTGTGCTTGGGCTCGTCCTACAAGTTCTTCTCAATAAAAGAGCATTCACATTTATCTTGAGTGCCAAGTTTCTACATCTATATATATTGATATAGCTAAATTACTTATATACCGGTAAATTAGCTTTCCTTGCCACGTTCAATCACAGGCATCTATTAATTGATACAGTTAGGTCCAGAAATATTTGGACAGTGACACAAGTTTTGTTATTTTAGCTGTTTACAAAAACATGTTCAGAAATACAATTATATATATAATATGGGTGAAAGTGCACACTCCCAGCTGCAATATGAGAGTTTTCACATCCAAATCGGAGAAAGGGTTTAGGAATCATAGCTCTGTAATGCATAGCCTCCTCTTTTTCAAGGGACCAAAAGTAATTGGACAAGGGACTCTAAGGGCTGCAATTAACTCTGAAGGCGTCTCCCTCGTTAACCTGTAATCAATGAAGTAGTTAAAAGGTCTGGGGTTGATTACAGGTGTGTGGTTTTGCATTTGGAAGCTGTTGCTGTGACCAGACAACATGCGGTCTAAGGAACTCTCAATTGAGGTGAAGCAGAACATCCTGAGGCTGAAAAAAAAGAAAAAATCCATCAGAGAGATAGCAGACATGCTTAGAGTAGCAAAATCAACAGTCGGGTACATTCTGAGAAAAAAGGAATTGACTGGTGAGCTTGGGAACTCAAAAAGGCCTGGGCGTCCACGGATGACAACAGTGGTGGATGATCGCCGCATACTTTCTTTGGTGAAGAAGAACCCGTTCACAACATCAACTGAAGTCCAGAACACTCTCAGTGAAGTAGGTGTATCTGTCTCTAAGTCAACAGTAAAGAGAAGACTCCATGAAAGTAAATACAAAGGGTTCACATCTAGATGCAAACCATTCATCAATTCCAAAAATAGACAGGCCAGAGTTAAATTTGCTGAAAAACACCTCATGAAGCCAGCTCAGTTCTGGAAAAGTATTCTATGGACAGATGAGACCAAGATCAACCTGTACCAGAATGATGGGAAGAAAAAAGTTTGGAGAAGAATGGGAACGGCACATGATCCAAGGCACACCACATCCTCTGTAAAACATGGTGGAGGCAACGTGATGGCATGGGCATGCATGGCTTTCAATGGCACTGGGTCACTTGTGTTTATTGATGACATAACAGCAGACAAGAGTAGCCGGATGAATTCTGAAGTGTACCGGGATATACTTTCAGCCCAGATTCAGCCAAATGCCGCAAAGTTGATCGGACGGCGCTTCATAGTACAGATGGACAATGACCCCAAGCATACAGCCAAAGCTACCAAGGAGTTCATGAGTGCAAAAAAGTGGAACATTCTGCAATGGCCAAGTCAATCACCAGATCTTAACCCAATTGAGCATGCATTTCACTTGCTCAAATCCAGACTTAAGACGGAAAGACCCACAAACAAGCAAGACCTGAAGGCTGCGGCTGTAAAGGCCTGGCAAAGCATTAAGAAGGAGGAAACCCAGCGTTTGGTGATGTCCATGGGTTCCAGACTTAAGGCAGTGATTGCCTCCAAAGGATTCGCAACAAAATATTGAGAATAAAATTTTTTTTTTTGGGTTTGGTTTATTTGTCCAATTACTTTTGACCTCCTAAAATGTGGAGTGTTTGTAAAGAAATGTGTACAATTCCTACAATTTCTATCAGATATTTTTGTTCAAACCTTCAAATTAAATGTTACAATCTGCACTTGAATTCTGTTGTAGAGGTTTCATTTCAAATCCAATGTGGTGGCATGCAGAGCCCAACTCGCGAAAATTGTGTCACTGTCCAAATATTTCTGGACCTAACTGTATGTCCTGACCCTTCCAATATCATGTAGTGATCTCTCACAACATATCCATTAAACAGATGCCATTATAGCCTATGGATAATGGTTACATTAAAGGAGAACCTGTCAGGTTTGATAATGCTATTAACCTTCAGATTTGAGATTAATCTGTAAATAAATATTAGATATGGTATAATATAAGATATGAAGGTGCTGAATAGAAAGTGCAACATCCGGAAAAATGAACTTTATATATCTCTTGAGCCGCTGGCTTTCAGTCATGCAGGCATACCCAGAGCAAATACGGTCACCGTTCATAGCACTGAGAGTGGCAGCTGTAAGCATGTCCCAGAACTGACTGATAGCCGACTCTGCACTCATGCACTGCTAAGCCGCCACTCTCAGTACTAAAAGTGTTGACTGTAACTACTTCAGCATGCCCGCATGACTGAAATCCGGCAGCTTCTGGGAGAAATAAAGTTAATTACAGAAATACAGAGGCCAGGCACCTTCATAATTCTATTAATCTTCAGATTAACCCCATATCTATCTGCATGTTAATACCACCGATAATGCTATTAACATGCAGTTTGGAATGGGATTAATCTGCAGCATTATGAAGGTGCCCGGCCGCTGTATTGAAAGTGCAGCACCTGGGAGAAAAATTACTTTATTTCTGACAGGTTCCTTTTTAAATGGATGCCTAACAATGGCATTCGTCATCCAATGGCTTTATTGAGCATCTATTTACTGCAGATGTCATGAAAACCTCACAATGTACTTTGAATAGATCCCATCTTAGGCTAAGTTCACATGTCCTGTAGTTATCTGTTAGAATGGATCCGTTAAGAAACTGAGTTCTGCTGGATCCGTTTTTTTTTAACATGGAAGTCTATGGACAACGGATCCGTTCACGGATTGCTATTTAGCCATCATTTGCATTTGTAACAGAACAGTTGTTTTCTTTACGGATCCGTTACAAATGGACGATAAATAGCAATCCGTTAATGGATCCGTTGTCCATAGACTCCACATGTTAAAAACTGATCCGGCCGACATCCGTTATTTAACAGTGGACTAAAAAGTTGTGTTTCCTAACTTTTTTTGAAAACAGATCTCTAATGGACCCATGATAACGGATCACTACAGGATATGTGAACCCAGCCTAAAGGGTGCTTCACACGCTGCGACATCGCTAACGATATATTGTCCGGGTCACGTCGTTAGTGACGCACATCCGGCGCCGTTAGCGACATCGCAGCGTGTGACACCAAGGAGCGACAATCAACGAGCGCAAAAAATGTGAAAAATCGTTGCTCGTTGACACGTTGCTCCTTTTCCAAATATCGTTGCTGCTGCAGGTACGATGTTGTTCGTCGTTCCTGTGGCATCACACATTGCTGTGTGTGACACAGCAGGAACGACGAACATCTTCTTACCTGCGTCCACCGGCAATGAGGAAGGAAGGAGGTGGGCGGCATGTTCCGGCCGCTCATCTCCGCCCCTCCTCTGCTATTGGGCGGCTGCTTTGTGACGTCGCTGTGACGCCGCACGAACCACCCCCTTAGAAAGGAGGGGGATCGCCGGCCAGCGCGACGTCGCTAGGCAGGTAAGTCCGTGTGACGGGTGTCAGCGATGTTGTGCGCTACAGGCAGCGATTTGCCCGTGACGCACAACTGACGGGGGCGGGTACTCTTTAGACTGTAAGCATACATAGCTTTCTTACATACAACCTTCTTCACACAGTAGGAGGCTTTCCTAACTGAGATCAAAAAGCGTAATGTGAACATAGCTTTACAGGATCTGGGTGTGGTTTTCAAGCAGAAATACTTGTAGCTGTTTTTTTGTATTCCTTTTTTTGGGGTATCATGAGATATGGCATTTAATGGGGAATCAGGTTTTGGGGTTTATTCAACTGAAATTTTTATAGTGTTCTCCATTAATATTCACGATTCCATTTAATTTTAATTTATATGTTATATTTTGACTTGATTTTGAGATCATCACTCTAATATGTGATTCCGTATTAAGGGTGCTTTACACGCTGCGATATCGCTAACGATATATCGTCGGGGTCACGTCGTTAGTGACGCACATCCAGCGCCGTTAGCGACATCGCAGTGTGTGACACCAAAAATCGTTGATCGTTGACACGTCGCTTCTTTTCATAATATCGTTGGTGGTGCATGCCGCTGGTTGTTCGTCGTTCCTCCGGCATCACACATCGCTATGTGTGACATCGCAGGAACGACGAACATCTCCTTACCTGTGTCCACCGGCAATGAGGAAGGAAGGAGGTGGGCGGCATGTTCCGGCCGCTCATCTCCGCCCCTCCTCTGAAATTGGGCGGCCGCTTAGTGATGCCGCAGTGACGTCGCTATGACGCCGAATGCACTTCCCCCTTGAAGGAGGGATTGTTCGGCGATCACAGCGACGTCGCTGAAAAGGTATGTGCGTGTGACGCTGCCGTAGCGATAATGTTCGCTACGGCAGCAATCACCAAATGTCGCACGAACTATGGGGGCGGGTGCTATTGCTAGCAATGTCTCAGCGTGTAAAGCACCCTTTACTCTTCTTTGTTCTTCTCTAATCCTTTGATCTCCTTTTGCAGAAATTAATCCCTAGCCAATTCCAATCTGTTTCTTTGTGATCTAAAAACAATACATTTTATTAGCATTGATTGCTGTTGCTTAGTTGTTTCCTGCAGATGGTCAGTAATGACCGAGAACACCATAATCACATCAGATGTAATCTAATGTTGTGTGATGTATTCATGGGTGGTGGTCTGCTTATAAAAGCTCCTTCTGATGTATACGTAGAGATGCACATATTTCAAGTATTGCCAAATGTAATGGCGTACAACTTCATTTTTATTAGTATGAAAAAGTTGAGAAGACCTTGACATTTAAAGGGTTGCGGGCTGTACACGATGTGTCCACAAGTGGGTGATGAGGCCTATGCGGGCACTTAATGTTCTGCCACATGTTGGGCAGCCATGTGTGGGCATCATGGTTGCAGCATTTGCTTGAGTGCTCGCTTCTCTTTTGCTTTGAATGTTCTTCTGGCCTCAAATGTCTGACAGCCTTGGTGGATCAGCATGCACCATCTTGTTCGATCTTGTGCCAGTGTTTCCCAAGAGGTTGTGTTGATATCAAAGGATATCATATATAGAATAAATATATAGATGTGGTTCCGCTCTCAATACTGTTTTCCCACTGGTCTCCTGTCATTAAAAGCGGAGGAAGCTGGCACGGATGTGACAGAGACCAACAAGGGACACAGTACTCAGTGTGGATAAGCTGCACCATTTTGGTATAGGACTATTCTTTTTTTTCTTTTTCTTCCCATCCTGGACACATTAGGAAAATGATTGAAAGTTGTAGCCACCCCATCTTACATTCTCAACATGGACACAACCTAAGGAGTACTATTCACATAGCGAGATCGCTAGCGAGATCGTTGTTGCGTCACAGGTTTTGTGACGTACCAATGACCTCATCAGCGATCTCGCTGTGTGTGACACTGAGCAGCGACCTGGCCCCTGCTGTGAAATCGCTGATCGTTACACACTGTTCTGGTTCAATTTTTGCTCGGCGGGCTCCCGCAGGGGCAGCACACATCGGTGTGTTTGACACCTTACCCAACGATCTCGTTGGCGACTCACGTAGGCGTGCATCTTCGTTGTTTTCCGCGCCCTCTCTGTTCCGATTGGTGATCGCTACTGCGTGCGGATTGGCCGCTTCCATCCTCTGTTCTGGCTTGTAGATCGCAGTACATTTCAGAGGGCTGAATTTTCTTGTCCCGGACCGCATGTAGCAGCAGATCGTAATACAGTCCATTCTGCATCGGGACTGTAGGATGGAGAAGGATGGAAGCGCTATTATGTTGCCTTCTCTAAAAGCAAGGCCGCCTAGTCACAATGCAGTTACGACCACCAATCGGAGCAGAGTGGGCGCGGAAAAGGCAATGTAGATGCACGCCTATGTTACTAATCAAGATTTGAATCGTGCTATGTGCTATGTGACAGGGTCCCAGCAACTGCCGTGTCGTTGCTGCATCGTTGGGAAGATCTGACTGTTTGTTTTCAAATTCAATTTGATATATTCCAGGG
Organism: Anomaloglossus baeobatrachus; assembly: GCF_048569485.1. NCBI lineage: Eukaryota > Metazoa > Chordata > Amphibia > Anura > Aromobatidae > Anomaloglossus > Anomaloglossus baeobatrachus. The sequence goes on along the minus strand of NC_134355.1, from coordinate 102,174,233 downwards.
GTCAATTTTATCTCAAAAATATATTATAAACCCCAACTTTTTAAAAAATTCTATTCTATAATTATATTGCAATGTATCTACCCCCTTATTGGTTATATTGTAATGTATCTACCCCCTTATTGGTTATGAAGTATATATAAACCTTTGAAAAATTGCAATTTTTCCCTCTGAGGAATTTATTGATGAGGGGAAATAGGTATCGAATTGTGAAAGAAGGATGAATTATATATTGCAATGTATCTACCCCCTTATTGGTTGAATCCAGCTGAGACACTGTATGTATTTATGTCTATGAGTCTGTTTAGCTTTTGGTATAATAAAGGAATTTTTTAAAAAAGTTGGGGTTTATAATATATTTTTGAGAAGATCTGACCATTTGACAGCTCACTAGTGACCCTGTGGCGACATACCAGCGATCCTGACCAGGTCGTATCGTGGTCGGAATCACTGGTACGTCATTTAGTGTGACGGTACCCTTAATCTAGAGCATGATGTATAAGAACAGTTTCTTATCTTTTTTTTTTAAGGCCAAACATGGTGATTCATGTATGTGATGAACCCAAGAATCTGAGGGAAGACTTTATGTGCCCGCGGGATCTGCTTGTATCGGAGATGAAGTACTTTGCAGAATACTTATCTACAGATGCCCAGCGATGGGAGGAGGTTGACATCTCCGTCCATTGTGATGTACAGATCTTTAACTGGCTGATAAAATATGTCAAACGGAACTCAAATGAAATCGACCAACAAGACGTACCAAGGCTGGGTTAGTATCTTATTTTTTTGTTATTTTAGGTTTTACAAATAATACAAACTACCGTAAACAATGTATATATCACTAATACACATAGGCCCTCTGAACATCATATACAACAGCATATACAGTATATTAATAAGAAAAGACTGTCTGGAACACCAATATGTGTGAACTAGGTGCTAGCTTAAAAAAACACATAACTATAATAAAGTGAAAAAGCTGCACACTAAACTCTATGTTGTAAGGACTTCCATATAGCATAGTGTTTAGTGTGCAGCTTTTTCACTTTATTATATATACAGTATATTAAACAGGGCCTGATACTGGTGAAAAGTGCTTAGTTTTGCCCTTATATTATTCCCACTGTTCTCTTGACCATCCTGTTTTATGTTTTTTTTTTGTTTGTTTTAAATCCACCCTTTGGTTCCAGCTATATAGGCTTTTTTAGTTAATTTTTATGGTCTTTACAAGGGGGCGTGGCTCACAGGATTCTCGGGGGGGGTGTCATTTTCCTGCTCTATATAATTACCCTGTGGGCTACACCCCCTTGGTAAAGACCATAGCACAAAATAAAAAAGGGCCATATCTCTAGAACAATCGTATGACAAATTAAAAAAAAAAATACAGAAAACTACATAATCAAGGGTGCAACGGGAATAAATTGCCCCTTTTGACCTGGTAGCAGGTCCTCTTTAAAGTGAAACTCCTGGCTGATTTTTAGTAACATACCACAGCTGTATTTTCAGTGTGGTCCACAAATTTCCCAAAGTTTTTTGCATATTATAGATCCTGAACGCCAAAGGAGTTTAATAAATGGCTGCATTTCTCAGCACTGTACAGGAGAAGCTGCATTTGTATGGAGAGGTGGTCATGCATGTGTGCTGCCATTTAATTCCATCACTATAGATTCAAGTACAGTACTTTGCACTTTTATCAAGCCAATAGGCTTTGAACAGAGCCACAGAGTGCATGCTCGGCTGCTGAATTGGGCGGTGCATGCTCGGCTACCATTAAGACCTTCAGTGATCTTACATTTCCTACCTATTTTGTGGATACGTGCTAAATGTTACTTCTGAGTCGTGATAAGCGAGCACTCCCATGCTCGGGTGCTCAATACTCCGTAAGGGCAGTTAGCTGCTCGGATGGACGTGACTCGAGCACCCGAGGATAATGGAAGTCAATAGGAGACTTGAGCATTTTTCCAGGAAATCTTTCTAAATAATGCTCGAGGTCCCCAATTGACTTCCATTATGCTCGCGTACCCCAGTCATACTCCAAGTGCTCTTAATGAGCACCGAGTATGGTAGTGCTCGCTCATCACTACTTGTGAGTAAACTCCCATCTAGTTGGGCTGTGAGTCATTATATGAAAAATACAAATAAAAACAAAAAAAAGTAGATTGTCAGCTTACCGGTATATATGTCTTTTCAGCCCAGGTGAAAAATAGGAATGATGGGTCCTCTGAACCGCACAGAAAAGGGGTAGAGAATCCCGTATTCACAAAATAGAAGAACTAGCGGAGCAAGATCCACTTGAAACAGTTTAGTGTCTCGTACTCAAAAAGTATTAAAACAATATAATTTATTTAGCAATTCTTTAAAATTCCATTCCAATAGATTCTAGACAGAGCAAGGGGATAAATCTGTGCAGTTGTGCAACAATTACGCGTTTCGGCGTTATCCACACGCCTTCATCATGGCCTAGTGTGCACTGGTTACTAGTCTTACTAAATACAAACTGTTGCACAGATCTTTGTCCTTTCTCTGTCTATAATAAATTGGAATGGAATTTTAAAGAATTGCTAAATAAATATTATTATCGTTTTAATACTTTTTGAGTACGAGACACTAAACTGTTTCCCCTGGATCTTGCTCCGCCGGTTCTTCTATTTTGAGTCATTGTATGAGCATCTACTGCTAGGTCCCTCACCAGCCCCATGTATATCACTGGTGGTTTAGTTCAACCATGGAGATGTGTCAGTCTACAAATACTATATTAAAGTAGTGGTAAAAATAACATAACAATCAGAGGGGGTGAAGATGTGTTTACTGTACTAATTTTTAAAAAATCCTTAAATATGTAAATGTCTTCTGTTACAGAACCTGGAAATGTTATTTCAATATTAATTTCTTCTGAATTTCTAAAGATGGACACACTAGTAAGTAAATAAAGGCTTTAGTGCCTCTTTTTTCCTTACTTTATATGCAAGGATAATTTGGCCAGGGATAGAAATCTTCATGGCAGGGAGAATGATTGAGAGTGAAAAAGTTATAATTGGCCACAGTGACCATGGAGGGTTTGTCTGGACAGGTGTAAATACAGTCATATGAAAAAGTTTGGGCACCCCTATTAATGTTAACCTTTTTTCTTTATAACAATTTGGGTTTTGCAACAGCTATTTCAGTTTCATATATCTAATAACTGATGGACTGAGTAATATTTCTGGATTGAAATGAGGTTTATTGTACTAACAGAAAATATGCAATCCGCATTTAAACAAAATTTGACCGGTGCAAAAGTATGGGCACCCTTATCAATTTCTTGATTTGAACACTCCTAACTACTTTTTACTGACTTACTACAGCACTAAATTGGTTTTGTAACCTCATTGAGCTTTAAACTTCATAGGCAGGTGTATCCAATCATGAGAAAAGGTATTTAAGGTGGCCACTTGCAAGTTGTTCTCCTACTTGAATCTCCTATGAAGAGTGGCATCATGGGCTCCTCAAAACAACTCTCAACTGATCTGAAAACAAAGATTATTCAACATAGTTGTTCAGGGGAAGGTACAAAAAGCTGTCTCAGAGATTTAAACTGTTAGTTTCCACTGTGAGGAACATAGTAAGGAAATGGAAGAACACAGGTACAGTTCTTGTTACGCCCAGAAGTGGCAGGCCAAGAAAAATATCAGAAAGGCAGAGAAGAAGAATGGTGAGAACAGTCAAGGGCAATCCACAGACCACCTCCAAAGACCTGCACCATCATCTTGCTGCAGATGGTGTCAATGTGAATCGGTCAATAATACAGCGCACTTTGCACAAGGAGAAGCTATATGGGAGAGTGATGCGAAAGAAGCCGTTTCTGCAAGCACGGCACAAACAGAGTCGCTGAGGTATGCAAAAGCACATTTGGACAAGCCAGTTACATTTTGGAAGAAGGTCCTGTGGACTGATGAAACAAAGATTGAGTTGTTTGGTCATACAAAAAGGCGTTATGCATGGAGACAAAAAAACACGGCATTCCAAGAAAAGCACTTGCTACCCACAGTAAAATTTGGTGGAGGTTCCATCATGCTTTGGGGCTGTGTGGCCAATGCCGGCACCGGGAATCTTGTTAAAGTTGAGGGTCGCATGGATTCAACTGATTATCAGCAGATTCTTGACAATGTGCAAGAATCAGTGACGAAGTTGAAGTTACGCAGGGGATGGATATTTCTGCAAGACAATGATCCAAAACACCGCTCTAAATCTACTCAGGCATTCATGCAGAGGAACAATTACAATGTTCTGGAATGGCCATCCCAGTCCCCAGACCTGAATATCATTGAACATCTGTGAGATGATTTGAAGCATACTGTGCATGCTCGGCGACCATCAAACTTAACTGAACTGGAATTGTTTTGTAAACAGGAATGGTCAAATATACCTTCATCCAGGATCCAGGAACTCCTTAAAAGCTAAAGGAAGCGACTAGAGGCTGTTATTTTTGCAAAAGGAGGATCTACAAAATATTAATGTCACTTTTATGTTGAGGTGCCCATACTTTTGCGCCGGTCAAATTTTGTTTAAATGCGGATTGCATATTTTCTGTTAGAACAAAAAACCTCATTTCAATCCAGAAATATTACTCAGTCCATCAGTTATTAGATATATGAAACTGAAATAGTTCTTGCAAAAACCCAAATTGTTATAAAGAAAAAAGGTTAACATTAATAGGGGTGCCCAAACTTTTCTTTATCGTTCCTTCCATGGGAGACCCAAACCATGGGTGTATAGCTACTGCCCCCGGAGGACACACAAAGTTACTACACTCAAAAACGTGTAGCTCCTCCCTCCTAGCATATACACCCCCTGCTAGCCAGATCTAGCCAGTTTCTTGCTTTGTGTCAGGAGGATCACACACACGCATGCATCCTTTTTTGATTTTTCATTTTTTCTAAAGATTTGGAAGAAAAGCGGGTCCACTGGACTCCCGGCATGTCCCTTCACACTCCCCTGGCGGCAGTGCTGTTAAGGTTGACTTCAGGGCAGGAGCCCTTCATGCCGCGCTCCTTCACCATCCCTTAGGGGCTCTGGCTTGAAGTTGGAGCCAACACGGTTCTCACTGCCTTGCAGGAGACCGGCCTCCATCCGCAGCCCTTGTGCAGGACCCTGCTGGACGGAGCACTGACCCCCACCCCACAGGGACTGGGCCCTGCGTCTCAAAGCTAAGTATAGAGACGTTTATTCAGAGGGTCCTTCTGCATTGTGGGGCACTTTTATTGTGGGGGACAGTGATTGCTTGATAATGCTGCTTTTCTACTGTGTTTCCGGCCGGTTCCACGGTTTTTACTGAGAACCGCGCCGACGATGCCTGATTCTCGGCCGCATGCATAACTCTAGGCCCCGGCTTCAGCCGCGGCCTAGTTTCGTTTCGTCCCCCTGCATGTCAGTCATGCAGGGGGACACTGCAGCGCCGCCCGCCGGCCGCTCTGCACAGGGGAGGACGCTCCTTTTTGAGGAGATCATTCCCTCCCCTGTACATCTCCTTCGCCCTCCGATTCCCGCTCCTGGGTTAACCCCCGCCCCCCCCCCCCTCACTCTGGCGCCATTTTCTCAGCGTCTTAGTTCACTGGTCGGCGCTGGCTGCTCTGCAGCAGAGGGAGGGAATACTGGCTGGGGGTCCAGGATTGGAATTCGTATGGCACTCATAATAGCGGCCTGATAAGTCACAACCTCTGGTTGTGCACTTTTATACACTCTCAGGGCATTCTGTAGGAGTTAATTCTTTATTATAGAACCTCCTCCTCAGCAGCATGTCTCACTCCAGCAGCAAAGCTCCAGGCTGTACACTACATGTTCTGCATGTAACCTCATATTGCCTGAACCGGCACACTGTAATGGTTCTTGTGTGGTGGATGGGTATTCTAGATATTCTAGACAGAGCCCCCACCTCTGCAGCATGTCTGAGGCTGCAGGCTGTTTTGTATTATCCACTGCAGGTAGTCTCGTACGGCTATACCGAGCTCATAACCACTGTGGCCCCTCAGCATGGGGGCTCATTAATGGTCCCTCCAGCTGCTCCGGTTTCGGTGGCTGACCCCCGTGGGAATCCTATTTCCAGGAGTCGGCTGTCCCGGCATCTGCTGAGCATGCAGCCCCCTTCTCAGGGCGTTTTCTGCTTCGCTCAGCAAAGCTCACAAGGGACTCTCCTTCTGGGCTCAGACCCCGTCCTCCTGACAGGGAGACGCAGGGTCCCCTGTCCTCCCCGTCCCGCAGCTCCGATTTCGAGCTGACTCACTGGACGAGGAGGATGTCTCTACCACGGGCACGGACGGATCCGTCCGTACGTGACGCAGCTGCGAATGATTGGATGCGTCCATTATTCTTGTACTGGACCTCCATCCGCCTGATCAGGGGAGTATTCCCCGCTGACAGAAAGGCATCAGTATACCTTTAACAGGACGAGGAGTGTGTTCCTTAACCACTCCAGTTTTCAGCCCGCTGCGTCCAAGCCCACAGCCTATCCTGCAGACCCCACAGCGGGGTTCTGCGGCCTGTCTCCCCCTCCCATCAGAGGTGGTCAAGGAGTGTACTCATTCGCCAAGGGTAGCCACTCCGGTGTCTAGACTTTCAGCCCGGTTAGTTGTATCAGTGGCTGACGGCACCTCTATATGGATTCTACGGTACATTAATTTTGTACTGGACCTCAATCCACCGGTGTTACATTATCTAGGTGAACACAACGTGTGTTCCTTAACCACTCCAGTTTTCAGGCCCCTGTGACTAGCCCAGGGTCCGCTCTGACACTCGCTTCCCATGAAGCGTGATTCTGAGGACTGTGTTTCCCCTGTCCACCAATGGTGGTCAAGAAGTGGGCTCATTCACCTCAGGTGGCTCAGCCCGGACCGTTATGTCAGTGGCTGATGGCTCCTCACTTAAGGTTCTGCGGTCCGCCCGGTTGTCCTTTGGGCCAAGTCGGTATAAGGACGGCAGGAGCTTCGTTCTCCTCAGCTTACAGCAGTGCGGTTTTTTTGTACCTTCTCTGCTTCTCTGGAGGAGATGCATTCTCTCACAGGGACTCTATGCCCAAAACGGTTGCCTGAACTTCCAGACTTCACTCTTTTCATCCTCTGCCAGGTCTGCCATGCTGGACGCCGCACGGCGGTGGTCTGGGCTACCTTCCTCGCTATCCGCAGGCTCCTGTGGCTTCGGAATTGGAAGGCAGATGCCTCTATGGAGGTTCCTTGCTGGGCTCCCCCTTGGTGGGACCAGTTTCCCCGGAACCAACTGGGTGAAAATAAGGAAGCTCTTGGCGGGGAGTGTTCTTCCTTGCCACAAACCTAAACCAGGGAACCTGTCCATGGCAGGAATCAGTTGAGGTTTCGGTGGTTTCTGTTCCTCCATCTGATCGTCCTCTAGCTCGGCCCAGGTTCATAGAACCAAATGGCTCGAAGCTGCGTCTTCAGAAGACCGCAGGAGATGCTGTCACTGACTCAGCTTCCTCCGAGCTATTTAGCCACGCTCCTTGGTCGTGGCAGGCCCTCTCCACTTGGCGACGTAGGGTTCTAACACGTCTCCGTTCAGTGGGGGCGAGATTATATCTCCCTTGGCTACAGGATGGACTTCTGTCCACCCGCCAAACAGATTTTCTCTGTCAACTCCTCCCGGCTACAAGGCCGCCGCCTTCTCACAGGCTGTGGCATTTCTTGCTGGCCAATGGAGTAATTGTACCGGTTCCCGACTGGGAACGGTTCTGAGATTTTTGCTTAAATCTATTCCTAGTCCCCGAAGAGGGCGGTGCCTTCCGACCTGGATCTTTAGCCTTTCAAGCATAGCCAGGTGGGGCGTCTGGTTTTGTTCCGTGTGTTTTCTTCACCGGATCAACCAAGAACCCAAGGAGATTCTCTAGTAGCCATCGGCATCAGAGATGCCTATCGACAGGAGTCAATCGCAGTTTCACACCAGCGTTGACTACGTTTTGACAATCGGAGTGGTCCAATTCGTGGCTCTTCCCTTGGGGTTAGCCAAGGCCCCTCGAGTATTCTCATTGGGGCAGCTGTGATTAGGGTCCTGCCCCCCTAGGGTTTGGCAGTGATCTTTTGCCCTGGACGGCCTTCTTGTCGGGGCTTCATCCAGTGCTGACTCTTAGCAGAGTGCTTCGTTCACTCTCGCCACTCTGACCTATTCGGGTGGCAAGTCCACTCTGACTTCGAACCAGAGGTTCTCAGGGCGTCAATGGAAGCGGTTCCTCGCCCAGTTTCTCCTGCGTCCTCTGAGACTGGATGTTTTCCGCTGTACAAGCGAACTCAATCCTCCCACGGGGTGGTGGCTTCGCCACCGACCAGGGGCTCGTTTCAGTGGTGGCTTCGGCCACTCTGTCTCAGGGGCGCTCCTTTCTGGCCCGTCCCGGGTGATCTTCACCAGGATGCTAGCCTATCCGCCTTGGGAGCAGTATATCTCCACCGTGGAGCGCAGGGCGCTTGGACTCTGTCCGAATCAGCCCTCTGGATCAATGTGCTGGAAATCAGAGCTGTATTTCTGGCTCTCTAAGCCTTCACCATCTGTGGGCGGCTAGGCACATTCGAGTCCAGTCGGACAACGTGACAGCGTTTTCCTACATCAGCTTCCAGGGCGGGACACTCAGCCGCCTGGCAATCTTGGCGGCTCAACATTCTTCAGTGGACAAGGTACTCCTAGTCCACCGTATCCGCAGTCCACATCCTAGATGTGAAAACTACGAGGCAGGCTATTTCAGCTGTCCAACCGTGGTCCACAATCCTCAGGTTTTGCGGTAGACACACTGGTTCATGTTTGATCCCAGCTTTGTCTCTTTTCGAATTTCACCCTCTACCTCTTGTCCAGAGTCCTGCGCAAGATCGGTAAAGGGGGCCGTCGGGTCATTCTTCCAGACTGACCCAAGCAGGCTTGGTACTCTGACCTGCTCCTTCTGTCCGTTGGGTTGCCATGGCATCTTCCGGACCGTTCAGACCTTTTCTCAAGAGGTCCGTTTTTTCCCGTCAGAATTCTGGATTCTCAGATTGACGGCGTAGCTCTTGAGTCCTGGATCTTGGCGACTTCTGATATCCTTCCTGAAGTCATCTCCGCTATGACTCGAGCTCCAAAGTGTCCTTTGACCTTTTTGGCCTTGCCGACCCTCCTGTCCCTTCCACAGTCCGGTCTACAGCTAGGACTATCCCTCATTAAGGGACAGGTCTCGGCTCTGTCAGTATGTGCCAGCGGCGTATCGTCCGGCTGGCTCCGGTGCGCTCCTTTAAGGGCGCATCTCACATCATTCCGCTTTTCCGGCGGCCTATGGAGACCTGGGACCTTGATCCGGTCCTCCCGGTTCCCGGAAACCCCTCTTTGCGCCTCTTGGGGAGGTTTCGTTGTTTCATCTTTCACAGAAAGTACTCTTTCTAGTGGCTATAATTTCCCGCCAGAGAGTTCTGGCTGCATTCTTTCGGAGTCGCCCCCTTTGTTTTTGGTCTTTTGCATCAAGACAAGGTGGTCTTCGTCCGACTCCGGCCTTTTTTCCCTAAGGTGGTTTCTGCCACCTTATCCGGGGCAATTTTCCTGCCTTCCTTTTGTCCGGCTCCTGTTCATCGCTTGAGGAAGCGTTGCATCTCCTGGATCTGGTGCGGGCGCTCCGGATCTATGTGTCTCGCACCGCCGTTATTAGGCGGTGCACCTCTCGGGTGCTGACTGTTCGTCAGCGTAACGGTCTCTCGGCATCTAAGCCGACCCTGATGTTGGCTTAGGTCGGCCATTTCCGAGACCTACGAGTGTACTCAAGTGCCTTCCCCGCCGGGGATCAGAGCACATTTGGTCAGTCCTGTTGGCGCCTTTTTTTTGGGCTTTCAGGCACCAGGTTATGGCTCAGTAGGTCTGTCAGACTGCAGCTCGAATTAGTCTGCATACTTTTTCGAAGTACTTCCCAAGGCATGCTCATGCCTTGGCAGACGTGGGCTTGGGCAGACGCATTTTTCCGGCGTCTGTCGCCCATTTGTGAAGTTAGGTTTGCCTGCTTCTCAGTTGTCTGTTTATTCCCACCCATGGACTGCTTTGGAACGTCCCATGGTTTGGGTCTCCCATGGAAGGAACGATAAAGAAAAAGAGAATTTTGTTTACTTACCGTAAATTCTTTTTCTTGTAGTTCCGACATGGGAGACCCAGCACCCTCCCTATTGCCTGTTGGCAGGTTTCTTGTTCCGTGTGTCTTCACCGGCTGTTATTGTTGTAGACAGAGGTTCCGGTTCTTCCGGATTTTACTCTGTCTCTTCTTGTGGGTGGATGTCCTCCTTCAGCTTTTGCACTAAACTGGCTAGATCTGGCTAGCAGGGGGTGTATATGCTAGGAGGGAGGAGCTACACGTTTTTGAGTGTAGTAACTTTGTGTGTCCTCCGGGGGCAGTAGCTATACACCCATGGTTTGGGTCTCCCATGTCGGAACTACAAGAAAAAGAATTTACGGTAAGTAAACAAAATTCTCTTTTTTCATATGACTGTATAGTGATGGCAGGGGTAGAATGGGGCAAATTAGGTGATCCCGTATAGAACACTCCACTAGAGCCACTGAGCTCACCAGTTAGCTGCCGTACTGTCAGTGCTGCAGTCAATAAGCACTGGGAATAGTGGTGGAGACTCACTGGTGGACCCAGGTTGGGTGAGTACTGCCGTCTTGTTTTTTTTAATAGAAAACTGTAGCCAGGGGAGCAATTTAATTGGAAGGGAACATCACTTTTAAGAATCTTAATTATTCTTCACCATTTGAGTTTTGTTGTTACACATTTCTTTTTATAATAGTCACTCCTCATTGCAAAGTTTTAGTGAGTAACTAAACTTTTTTAATATATTTTGATTATTGATCAGCCTTCATTACCGTATTTTGCTTTATTTTCTTCTAAACACTGTGGTTTTTCCTTTTAGAAGCTGCTTTCAACTGCTGCTCTACAAGATACATTCACTATATTCAAGAAATCAGAGTATGGTAGTTCCCTGTCTGAGTACAGAAGTGCGGCGCAGAGGCTCAGACAGGGAAATTCCTGTACAATAACTACTTGAATAATAGGCCCAAATCATTAAAGCTTTTAGCTCAGATTTCTAGCGTAAAACACCGCAAACTTTTGGTGCAACGCAAGGCTGCACTGATCTTTTTAGAGACTTATGTGTTCTCTTTCCACTTTCACCCAACTCTGACAAAATGGGCAGAGCTGAGGCCATATGGGGTGTGGTAAGCCCTGCTCATCAATTTCAGAACGAGCATCAGTGTTTCTTATGCCACAAATCTTACTGGAGTATCATTTTGTGGCGAGGTGAACAACGGCGCACACCACTTGCCTGATGACCCTGATTCAGTAAGGCCGGTTTCACACATCCGGCTTTTTGCCGTTTTACCGGATCCGGCGCTCTCCTGTACAGATAATACAGTACAATGACAGCGCTGTAATTTCCGGTTCACATGCGCCGGTCACATGACAGCATGTGACCGGCGCTTGTTGCTCTGTCATTGTACTGTATTAACTGTACGGGAGAGCGCCGGATCCGGCAAAACGGCAAAAAGCCGGATGTGTGAAACCGGCCTTAGAGGCATGCATCTGACTTCAGAAACCTCCTCATCAAGACTTGCATGAACAACACCAGTTTTGATTAATCGGTACCATAGTGTACTCATCTTTGCTGATCAGCAGTTAAAAGAAGCTTGTAAAAGAGCATAACCTGGACATTGAAACAGAAATGTAGTATAGTGTTTGTGAGAAAAGGTGGCAAAATAAGGTAATGAGGTATATCACAAAAATTCACTACCTTGCAATTACTTGCTAACTAATCCACCTGCCAATATGAATGACTTTTTCGTAGGATAGATCACCAGTAACAGCTCAGTGGTGGTCCAGTACCCTCCACCCCCAACGATCAGCTATTATTAGCTCGCTCCACTGGAGGTCAGATGTAGTCATGGCACATTCACTGTGTAGTGGCTGCTGCCCGGTGCTGCAGAACCTCTCCTATTCAAGTGGGAGCCGCCTGAGCTGATATTAATAACTTATGCTACATATGGGTCATCAATATTAGAGTCCCTGAATGCCCCTTTAAATGATGCAATTTTGGCTACCTGCCACAAGCTTACTGAATTCCCCCCTAATGTTAGTAACAATTCTAGTATATTCTTATTTTTTTTCTTTACATAGGTAGAAGAATGCATTAACTACTGTCACAAAAACATGAGCGCCATTGTAGCCACTCCATGCAATATGAACTGCATCAATGCAAACCTCCTGACCAGGATTACAGATCTCTTCACACACAATGAAGCCGATGACATCAAAGACAAGAAAGACAAGTTTAAGAGGTGAAAATTACAATTACATAGGTCTCCTATCTGATAGTTTAAAGGGAGCCTGTGACTTCCCAACGTACAAGTTAAACATCTACATGGGGGACTTAGCCCCTATAAAACTCATACCAGTAATATATATTTTAGTATTGTAGTTGCAGATAAATTCACTTTTGATTCATATGCATGTGAGGGCATTTCGATGCACCCTCGACATGGCTCAGTGCCCATTAAGCCTTCCATTCTGCATTTTTTGCGCCGTCCCTGATCTTGATTGACAACACTCACTTCCTCACAGATAAGTACATTTGTGGCACGCTCTGATCTTCGTTTCTGGCCAGTCTGTGGTCACCGTTCACCACACGGCATTAGGAAGGAGGTGGAGATCAGAGCGTGCCCACACCGACACTGCCTGCACCGATGGTCTTTTTCACTGTCAGTGCACACAAGCGGGATCAGAGATTTAAGCCTTGAGAAAGTGAGCGCGGTCAATCAAGCTCAGGGATAGTGCTCGATATGCAAATCGGAGGGTGTGCTGGTGCACCCAGTAATTGGTCATGCCAGTGGTGCACTGAAGCACTCTCATTTGCATATGAATGAAAAGTGAATTTATTTGCAAGAACACCTCTAAAATGTATATTGCCGATTTGATTTTCATAGTATGTAAGTCCCCTATATAAATGTTTAAGTATCTGAATTTGAATTTTATTCATGCCAGAAGCCCTTTAAGCTAAAGGGGAAGATAATAGGCTCAGGGATATATTGTTTCCCTGATCTTTTGGAGTATATCATAGTCCTTATCTCCTCCAGATGAAGGATATCATGACCATAGCTCATGTATCCAGCTCCAGCCTGCAACAATAGTCGTTAGGATAGTTCCTCAATAAAGATGACAGATATCATGACTGTTCCATGTGTATCCAGCTCCAAACTCTATAGTCCATCCATGGGCCCCAGGACTTGGCTGCAACAACAGATCTTCTCCCCTTCACGTCACAGCACCAACTCACTGGCCAAACATGTGTCTTACTGTCCTCTTCTCCTGAATTCAGCCCCGTGGATGGGAAGAAGTGCGCATCATACCCACCCTCTTAGACATTTTTTTCATGAAACTCCAAGTAGGAAGGAGGGCAGTCTTCGACTAGTCTGCAGGATTGTGTATTAGGGGACCCCCTGCAGAGGGGAACACTAGACGCTCAACCCCCCACCAGATGCAGGACAATAAATCCTACTGCAGCCCTTATTACATTAGAGTCCATGGAGGCCAACTAGGATTCACACATTTACAACCCCTTCCCCTTCAAATTGTGTACCTTAAACTGACGAGCAAGCAATCTCTAATAAGACACAACAATAAAATTGATGTAACCAGCGCTCTGTGCTATAAAAATGCCAAATCCCTTAGAGCTGTGGGCTCCCCTCTACATCCATTGGTTCAATAGTCTTTAGTCCGCAGCTAGCTCCTCACAAGTGTATGTACAAAAGGAGCTTCCAATCAGTGTGGGTGGGGAAAACTGGAGTTACACACTTTTTCTATGAGCTCTGACACCTTTTACATTTTTTTTCCCATTAATCAAATAATGTAAATTAATTATAAATGAATTGTTTGAGCTTATTATATTTTGTTTTCCCAGCAAAATATTCTGCAAGAAAATTGAAAGGCTGTTTGACCAAGAGTATAAAAATCCGGATTCTCCAACCAATGCTGGGACACTGTACAGGTGAATACCCACTTACAACAAGTTTTGGTTTCCCTAGGTGAATGCAGATTTGCTATTGTAGAGACTGACTGTGTAAATTTCCCTTTTAGATGCTGTTTGTGTAAGAAGCTGCTGACAAAGGACGTTGAACAGAAGATTACCTGTCTGCCTGGGAAAATCAACATCGACCAGTATGGAAATATTGTTTACTTTCACATCAGGTATATTCATCTCCAACGCTACATTACTCAATGTTGAAATGAAGTAACCATATGAGGCATAACTAAAGGGTACAACAAATCAGATACAGACGTCCGCCTCGACTTGACAGCTTTTCACATTGTCTAATGAACCGCGTTCAGGACAACCAAGGAGCCTGATTTCCATTGCAAATTTATTGTTTTTCAAAGGTCAATTCCTTGCTATAACACTATATAACAAATGCATCAGAGCACGCAACCTTTTCTCAGTTGTGGCCTAGACTGTTGTGTATTCTTAGGATGTATCGATTAAGTGACCTCTGTAACTTTTTAGAATCATTAAAGTGGTTGTCTGGTCTAACGATAACAGTCTGAAATCACTTTTTGTGACATCAAACTTCTAACTCTTAGCATTGTGCGGTGCACACGCTGTCAGGATTCACCGTCATTGATGGTAAGATCCGCAGTCTGACCACAGCATGAGATTTGTACACTTCTAGCCACGTTCAGAGGCTTCACACTTCTACTCGACACATTGACCATATGTGGGCAAATCACCCGCTCTCACTGGTAATACTTGAGAATCCTGACCACCTGTGCACCGTACGCTGTCAGGATTTACATGTCTTTAGCCACATTAAGTAAATGTAGATTTTTATCTGAAGTCCGGCAACAAATTTGAGACATTTTTAAGAAATTTTACTGCAATTAAACTGAGTTTAAAATATAAAGTTGTAGAGTTGTCCAGATAGGTCTGTGACCATTCATGTTCACTTTACAGCCCCCGATACACATTAAGCGGGCTTTACACGCTACGATTTCGCTACAGCGATCTCGTTTGGGTCACGGAATTTGTGACGCACATCCGGCCGCTGTAGCGATCTCGTTGTGTGTGACTCCTAGGAGCGATTTTGGATCGTTGCAAAAACGTCCAAAATCGCTCCTCGTTGACATGGGGGTCCTCTCCCAAATATGCTGGGGCAAAGTTGTTCCTCGTCCCTGCAGCAGCACACATCGCTACGTGTGACGCCGCAAGAACGAGGAACCTCTCCTTACCTGCTGCCGGCCACAATACGGAAGGAAGCAGATGGGCGGGATGTTTGTTCCGCTCATCTCCGTCCCTCCGCTTTCATTGGGCGGCCGCTTAGTGACGTTGCTGTGACGCCGAACGGACCGCCCCCTTAGAAAGGAGGCGTTACGCCGGTCACAGCGACGTCGCCGAGCAGGTAAGTATGTGTGACGGGGTGCGCGATTTTGTGCGCGACAGGCAGCGATATGCCCCTCTCGCAAAAACGATGGGGGCGGGTCTCATGCTAGCGATATCGGCAGCGATATTGTAGCGTGTAAAGCCACTCTTAGACTAATGTCAGCCAAATACAAAGATGTTGACAGCCTATTACGTATGGGTGCCCCGGACAGATGTCTCAAATGTGATTGTTTTGTTCTCGGTGAAATAAGCCACAATCAGAGATGTCTGGCAGCAGCTCTCATAGAAATCACAGGAGCGCTTTGCAAGCGAATGAACATTGGTTCGGCTTACCACCATGTAAGGTGTATGGGGAGCTTTACTCTGGAGTGTATCTGAGCCCATTGCCCAGTCCACTGTTGGCATGGAGAGGATGTGACAAGTAGTGATGAGTGAACTCGTGGATAGTCAAGTTAGCCTAAAAAATATTCACTGCTTCCCCCGTCCACGCTCTGTGCCAGTGTCTGTGATTGGTTGCAGACTGCGATACACGCCCCCACCCTGTATCCGCATCTGTAATTGGTTGCAGTCAGTTTTCTGTATAGTAGTAGCCCTCACCTGTGAGCTTTACCTTGGCTGGATATCAAAATAAAGGAGATCCTACAGAGTTTTATTTATTTTTATTAAATCACTTAAATAAATAATTAAAACAAAGGCGTACTCATCATCTTCTCTTCAAATCACACCTCACCCCTTGTGCACTTGACCCCATCCCACCTCTTCCCCATCTCACTATCATGCTCTTCCTATCCCTAACCCATCTAGTCAACTTCACATTAACTTCTGGTACCATCACGTCTACTTTCAAAAATGCCATAATCACACCTATCCCTCGAGCTGACCTTTTTGTCCTGCTATCGTCCCATATTGCTGCTTCTCCAAACTCCTCGAACAGCATGAACTTTCCTCCCACCTCTTATCTAACCCCCTCATTGACAACCTACAATCTGGCTTCCTTCTCAAAACTCCTCTGAAACTGCCATAACCAAAATCACGAACGACTTACTGCCAAATCTAAAGGAAACCTGTCAGGTCCTGTATGCACCCAGAACCACGAGCAGTTCTGGCTGAGTATTGCTAATCCCTGCCTAACCGTCCCTGTATACACTACTATAGATAAAGAGACCTTTAGAAAAAGTAATTCTAAAGATCTTTTATCGTATGCTAATGAGCGAGGGCACTAGTACCCTGGGCGTTAGTTCCCCGG
This sequence comes from Anomaloglossus baeobatrachus, assembly GCF_048569485.1. Lineage (NCBI taxonomy): Eukaryota > Metazoa > Chordata > Amphibia > Anura > Aromobatidae > Anomaloglossus > Anomaloglossus baeobatrachus. The sequence goes on along the minus strand of NC_134355.1, from coordinate 102,157,592 downwards.
TCAGTCGCCCCCATTAGCATGTTAGTACGCCTCTGTGGGTGTGCTAACATGCTAATAAATATGCAGCGTCACAGAAAGATCTCGCTCACCTCTCCCCCGCCATCGCCACCCTCCACTGGATTTCGGCTCAGTGCACGTAACCCCGGAGTTTGGGTCATGCGCACTACTTCAGTTTGAAGCCAGCCTCGCTCATTAGCATACGGTAAAAGATCTTTGAAATTCTTTTTCTAAAGATCTCTTTATCTATGCTGGTGTATACAGGGACGATTAGGCAGGGATTAGCAATATACACCCAGAACTGCTCGTGGTTCTGGGTGAATATTGGGCCTGACAGGTTTCCTTTAACGCACAATTCTCTATACTCTTCCTTTTAGACCTTTCCATTGCCTTCAACACAGTTGACCACTCCCACCTACTACAGATCCTTTCTTCCTTTGGCATCTAAGACCTTACGATATGCTGGATCTCTTGCTAACTCTTTTTAATGACACATTTAGCGTATCTCATTCCATACTTACTGCCTCACCCCACCCTCTCACTATTGGTGTCCCTCAAAGCTATGCTTTGGGACCCCTACTATTTTCCATCTATACCTTAAGCCTGGCACAACTCATAAAGTCCCATGGCTTCCAGTACCACCTATATGCTGATGACAATCAGACCTACCTTTCTGGCCCTGATGTCATCTCTCTGCTGTCCTGAATCCTATTGTGTATCAGCCATATACTCTTTAATCTCCTATTGTTTCTTAAAACTCAATTTGAACAAATCTTAATTAATCATCTTTACTCCATCTCAACTCCCTTATCTGATCTATCTCAAAAAATAACATCATGCTTTCCCCTGTACCGGACGTCCACTGCCTCAGAGTAACCCTCGACTCTGACATTCCTTCACACCACACATCCGAGCTCTTACCACCTCCTGCCATCTAGAACTGAAAAATATTTACAGAATTCATCCTTTTCTCATCCCTGAATTCATAAAAATGCTAGTGCATGCCCTCATCATCTTGTACCTCGACTACTGCAATATCCTCCCCTATGGCCTTCTTGCTAACAGTCCTGCACCTCTCCAGTCCATTGTAAACTCTGCTGCCTGACTAATTCACCTCTCTCCTTGCTGCTCCTCTGCTTCTCCCCTATGCAAATCCCATCATTGCATCTCAATTCTCCAACGTATCCAGTTCAAACTACTGACATTGATCTACAAAGCTGTCCATAATCTGTTTCCTTCATATATAAACTAATCTCCTGATATTTTCCCACACATAATCTCCAGTCCTCCCAGCATCTCATTTTCTCCTCCACATTAATACGTTTCTTACTCATTCGCCTGCAAAACTTCTCCCGAGTATCCCCCATCAACTAGAATTATGTGCCCCAACATGTCTGATTATCCACCACACTTGGAACTTTCAGACGGCACTTGAAAGTGCATCTCTTCAAGAAACCTTACAGCCTACATTGGCCTTGGCGACACCTAAAGGCCCCGTCACACTAAGCAACATCGCTAGCAACATCGCTGCTAACGAACAACTTTTGTGACGTTGCTAGCGATGTTGCTGTGTGTGACATCCAGCAACAACCCGGCCCCTGCTGTGAGGTCGTTGGTTGTTGCTGAATGTCCTGGGCCATTTTTTAGTTGTTGCTGTCCTGCTGTGAAGCACAGATCGCTGTGTGTGACAGCGAGACAGCAACAACTAAATGTGCAGGCAGCAGGAGCCGGCTTCTGCGGAGGCTGGTAACCACAGTAAACATCGGGTAACCAAGAAGCCCTGTCCTTGGTTACCCGATATTTACCTTTGTTACCAGCCTCCGCCGCTCTCACTGTCAGTGCCGGCTCCTGCTCTGTGCACATGTAGCTAGCTGCAGGACACATCGGGTTAATTAACCCGATGTGTGCTGTAACTAGGAGAGCAAGGAGCCAGCGCTAAGCAGTGTGCGCTGCTCCCTGCTCTGTGCACATGTAGCTGCAGCACACATCGGGTTAATTAACCCGATGTGTGCTGTAACTAGGAGAGCAAGGAGCCAGCGCTAAGCATTGTGCGCTGCTCCCTGCTCTGTGCACATTTAGCTGCAGCACACATCGGGTAATTAACCCGATGTGTGCTGTAACTAGGAGAGCAAGGAGCCAGCGCTCAGTGTGCGCTGCTCCCTGCTCTCTGCACGTGTAGCTCCGTGCGGTGGTAACCAAGGTAAATATCGGGTTGGTTACCCGATATTTACCTTAGTTACCAAGCGCAGCATCTTCCACGCGGCGCTGGGGGCTTGTCACTGGTTGCTGGTGAGCTCACCAGCAACTTGTGTAGCGACGCTCCAGCGATCCCTGCCAGGTCAGGTTGCTGGTGGGATCGCTGGAGCGTCGCAGTGTGACATCTCACCAGCAACCTCCTAGCAACTTACCAGCGATCCCTATCGTTGTTGGGATCGCTGGTAAGTTGCTTAGTGTGACTGGACCTTAACTTAACTGGAAATGCTGCAACCCCTGAACCTATTGTCTCCTTCTCCATTATTCTGTAGATTGAAAGCTACCAAGGACAGGGTCCTCTCCCCTCTGATTCAGTCTGACATTGTTAATTTGTTCATTGTAATTTACACACATGGTCAAAATTGATGGTACCCCTCGTTTAATGAAAGAAAAACCCACAATGGTCACAGAAATAACTTAAATCTGACAAAAGTAATAATAAATAAAAAATCTATGAAAATGAACAAATGAAAGTCAGACATTGCTTTTCAACCATTCTTCTACAGCAGGGGTGGGGAACCTTTTTACTGCCGGGGGCCATTTGGAATTTCCTTCCAGGGTGGATTGATTTAAATCACGCCGATTTAAATCATGATTTAAATCACGATTTAAATCAAAAGATTTTTTTCTATTTAAATCGGATCGATTTAAATCATGATTTTAATCATGATTTAAATCACTGATTTAAATCAAAAGTTTTTTTTTTAATATAAATCACGATTAAAATCGATTAAAAAAACAAAATATTTGAAAGACAAGGTTGTTAACATGAGCTTGGATGGTTGGAGCAACATCCACAACGACCCCATAATTTGCACTTGTGTCACAACAGAAGATGGTGAAACTTACCTTACAGACACAATCGACACATCTGGAAATTCACATACTGCTGAATATTTACTTGAAATTGCTAAGAACTCAATTCACCAATGCCAAGAACAGTTTGGATGTAAAGTAAGGAGCTTAGTTACTGATAACGCAAGCAATGTGGCAAAATGCGAGCGGAACTGGCACAGGATGACACAAATGTCATTACATACGGTTGTTCTGCCCATTTGTTGCATCTTTTGGCAAAAGACCTGCATATTTTGGGTGTCAAGGAACATGTTGTAGAAATTGTTAAATATTTCCGCAATAATCATTTTGCACATGCAACCTACAAGGAAATGGGAGGACTGAAGTTGGTTCTACCACAAGATGTTAGATGGAATACCTTGGCTGACTGCTTGGAACTGTTTATTAACAACTGGTCAAAATTACTGTCCATTTGCGAAACACATCGGGATAAAATTGATGCTAATATACGAAGCAAAGTATTAAATCTTGGTGTGAAGAGAAATGCCGAGGACCTTTTGGAAAGGTTAAAGCCAATATCGATTGCGTTGGATAAAATGCAGAAAGATACTGCAACCATAGCTGATGCCACAGAAGTTTGGAAAGATTTAGAAGGTTCTCTAGATCTCTTGAACCTCTCAAACAATGTAAAGGTTGCAATACAGCACCGCAAGGACCAAGCATTAAAAGAAGAACACTATTTAGCCAATATCTTGCATCCCATCTACAGAGGGAAAAAATTATCTGAGGCGGAAATCAACTCTGCAATGGAGTGGCTCGCCAATACTAACCATGACATTGTGGCAACTGTGCTGAAATTGAAGTGTGAATCTGCACCATTTCAAAAATACATGTTTGCAGATAACATCGTTAATGAACTAAAACCACTGGACTGGTGGAAGTCGCAATCACTTGTTCTTCCAGCAAAGATAATAAATCTAGCTACTCAGCTACTGACTGCATCGGCTTCATCCGCAGGAGTAGAGAGATTGTTTTCTTCATTTGGTTTTGTGCACACAACAGTCCGAAACCGCTTAAGCTGGTGTCACACACAGCGACAACGACAACGACGTCGCTGCTACGTCACCATTTTCTGTGACGTTGCAGCGACGTCCCGTCGCTGTCGCTGTGTGTGACATCCAGCAACGACCTGGCCCCTGCTGTGAGGTCGCCGGTCGTTGCTGAATGTCCAGCTTCATTTTTTCGTCGTCACTCTCCCGCTGTGACACACACATCGCTGTGTGTGACAGCGAGAGAGCGACGAAATGAAGCGAGCAGGAGCCGGCACTGGCAGCTGCGGTAAGCTGTAACCAGCGGGTAACCAAGGGAAGTCCTTTCCCTGGTTACCCGATGTTTACGCTGGTTACCAGCCTCCGCTCTTGCTGCCAGCGCCGGCTCCTGCACTGTGACATGTGGCTGCAGTATGCATCGGGTAATTAACCCGATGTATACTGTAGCAAAGAAAGCAAGGAGCCAGCGCTAAGCAGTGCGCGCGGCTCCCTGCTCTCTGCACTGTGACATGTAGCTGCAGCACACATCGGGTTAATTAACCCGATGTGTACTGTACCTAGGAGAGCAAGGAGCCAGCGCTAAGTGCGGCTCCCTGCTCTCTGAACATGTAACACAGCGACGTTATGATCGCTGCTTCTGCTGTGTTTGACAGCTAAGCAGCGATCATAACAGCGACTTACAAGGTCGCTGTTACGTCACCGAAAATGGTGACGTAACAGCGACGTCGTTGTCGCTGTCGTTTAGTGTGAACCCAGCTTTAGGAACTGCTAAAGCAGGACAACTGGTTTTCCTATTAAAAGTCCTAAATAAACAGTAGGCTTAAAGGACTGATGTATTCACTGAAGATGTTTGCTTACGTCAAACGTTAGAGATAGGCTATTGTTAAAAAGTACTTACTCTCTGTAGTTCAATTCTGAGTGTTTAATAGTGCAAATAAAAATTATTAGGTTTCATAATCAACTGTTTTAATATTTTTATTTGTGTAAAACAATTAGATTTGCAAAAAGACAAAGTTTTGCTTGTGTACAACTTGATTAAAAAATCTGATTTAAATCAAATGATTTAAATCAAAAAAATCTGATTTAAATCAAAAAAATCTGATTTTTTTGATTTTTTTTAAAAAATCAAGATTTTTATCCACCCTGTTTCCTTCTAACCTTTGGGGGCCGCACAAAATTATCAACTTGAAAACTACCCGGTTATATTTGGTCAAACGATTAATTAACTCACCCCTACTGCGGCTGCTGGAGCTTCTTCTCTTTGGTGCGGCTGTGATGTTCGGTGATATTGATCATCTTGGTTCTCACAGCTGCTTTTCCAGGTTTGTCTCGGTATGGAGATGCTGGGGTGCATATACATTACAGGAGACGCTGGGGTGCATAAATTACGGGAGACACTGGGAGCACACATCACAGGAGGGGCTGGGGCGTATGCATCACAGGAGGGGCTCGGGCATATACGTCACAGGAGGGGCTGGGGCGTATACATCACAGGAGGGGCTGGGGCATATACATCACTAGGAGGGCATGGACAGCCCTGGCGGTGGCACAGACATGACTGGGGACAAGTACAACACAGGTGGCAGCACAGAGAGCACTGGGTGGCAGCACAGACAGCACTGGGTGGCAGCACGGGCAGAGCACTGGGTGGCAGCACAGAGAGCACTGGGTGGCAGCACAGAAAGCACTGGGTGGCAGCACAGAAAGCACTGGGTGGCAGCACAGAAAGAGCACTGGGTGGCAGCACGGACAGAGCACTGGGTGGCAGCACAGAGAGCACTGGGTGGCAGCACAGAAAGCACTGGGTGGCAGCACAGAAAGCACTGGGTGGCAGCACAGAAAGAGCACTGGGTGGCAGCACGGACAGAGCACTGGGTGGCAGCATTGGCAGAGCTCTGGGTGGCAGCACGGGCAGAGCACTGGGTGGCAGCACGGGCAGAGCACTGGGTGGCAGCACGGGCAGAGCACTGGGTGGCAGCACGGGCAGAGCACTGGGTGGCAGCATGGGCAGAGCACTGGGTGGCAGCATGGGCAGAGCACTGGGTGGCAGCATGGGCAGAGCACTGGGTGGCAGCACGGGCAGAGCACTGGGTGTCAGCACGGGCAGAGCACTGGGTGTCAGCACGATCAGAGCACTGGGTGGCAGCACGGGCAGAGCACTGGGTGGCAGCACGGGCAGAGCACTGGGTGGCAGCACGGGCAGAGCACTGGGTGGCAGCACGGGCAGAGCACTGGGTGGCACCACGGACAGAGCACTGGGTGGCAGCACGGACAGAGCACTGGGTGGCAGCACGGACAGCACTGGGTGGCAGCACGGACAGAGCACTGGGTGGCAGCACAGGCAGAGCACTGGGTGGCAGCACAGGCAGAGCACTGGGTGACAGCACACTGCACAAGGGGGTACACAGCACTGAGCGGGGGTTGGGGGGGGGTCAGCGATGGGTTGAATACTCACAGTACTGGGGTGGGGGAGGAGTCACACGCACAGCACAGGTCTGGGAGGCCGGTAATCTGCTGCAGCTATTCTGTGACACTATGGCAGCGTGCTGCTTACCCCGCCCACCAGAGCACACTAGCACAGGCCGGGGTTAAGCCTAGAATGTATGGGCTGCAGTCAGGTCCTGGAAGTCAGGATCTGGATAGAGCCCATACATTCTAGCATCTACCCTCAGGTCATCAGGCAGTGGGATTTAAAGGGCCAGCAGCCGGGAAAAGCGCGGCTGCCGCCAGAGCACAGCGGTCCCCGGGAATGTGCCCGGGGGCCGCATAAAAAGTCGCCACGGGCCGCATACGGCCCGCGGGCCGGAGGTTCCCCACCCCTGTTGTACAGATTTAAAAAAATAAATAAAACTCATGAAACAGGCCTACACAGAAATGATGGTACCCCTGAAAATAATGTGACAAAAGGGACATGTTAAATCAAGGTGTGTCCACTAATTAGCATCACAGGTGTCTACAATCTTGTAATCAGTAAGTGGACCTGTATATAGGGCTACAGATACTCACTGTGCTGTTTGGCGACATGGTGTGTACCACACTCAACATGGGCCAGAGGGAGCGATGGAAAGAGTTGTCTCAGGAGATTAGAAAAAAAATTATAGACAAGCAGCTTGATGTTCCTGTGACTACAGTTGCACATATTGTTCAGAAATGTAAGATTAATGGGACTGTAACCAACCTCCCTGAACGTGGCCGCAGGAGTAAAATTGATGACAAATTAAAGAAACAGATAATAAGAATGGTAACAAAAGAGCCCATAAAAGCTTCTAAAGCGACTAAAGGTGAACTTCAAGCTCATGGAACATCAGTGTCAGATCACACCATCCGTCGTTGTTTGAGCCAAAGTGGACTTCATGGGAGACGACCAAGGAGGACACCATTTTTGAAAAAAAAAATCATAAAAAAGCCAGACTGGAATTTGTCAAACTACATGTTGACAAGCCACAAAGCTTCTGGGAGAAGGTCCTATGGACAGATAAGACAAAAATGAAACTTTTTGGCAAGGCACATCAGCTCTATGTTCACACAAGGAAAAATGAAGCATTTCAAGAAAAGAACACTGTCCCTACTGTGAAACATGGAGGAGGCTCTGTTATGTTCTGGGGCTGCTTTGCTGTATCTGGCACAGGGTGTCTTGAATCTGTGCAGGGTACAATGAAATCTCAAGACTATCAAGGGATTCTAGAGAGAAATGTGCTGCCCAGTGTCAGAAAGCTTGGTCTCAGTCGCAGGTCATGGGTCTTGCAAACAGGATAATGACCCAAAATACACAGCTAAAAACACCCAAGAATGGCTAAGAGGAAAACTCTAGACTACTTTGAGGTGGCCTTCTATGAGCAACCTTCAAACACAAGACAACTGGGGCAGTTTGGTCTTGAGGAGCAGCCAGGAGAGCACCTGTGGAGAGGAGCAGAAGTCTCATTGACAGTTACAGGAATCGTTTGATTGCAGTGATTGCCTCAATAGGTTGTGCAACAAAATATTAAGTTAAGGAGGAACCATCATTTCTGTTCAGGCCTATGTCATGAGTTTTATTTCTTAAAAAATTCTGTGGAAGCAGAAAAGCAGCAATGTCTGACTTTAATTTGTTCATTTTCATAGATTTTTATTTATTATTACTTTTGTCAGATTCAAGTTATTTCTGTGACCATTGGGGTTTTTTCTTTAATTAAACGAGGGGTACCAACAATTTTGACCACGTGTGTATATCTGTATTTTGTATGTAACCCCATTTTACATGTCCAACACCATGTAATTAATGGTGCTCTAAAAATAAATAATAATATAAAACATTATATGATAATATACATTAATGAAATGCTAGCATGTATGAACTAATACTCTGTTTAACATACACGGAGTTTACAGGGACAAAATTTGGGATGTTCATGAGTACCTGACAAGTTTATTTGAGGAGCTGAAGTCTTGGCGGGATGTTTATTGGCGTTTGTGGGGCACCATCAATTGGCTGAACTGCTCCAGATGTAAACAGGTGAGTAATACTATTCCTGTTGGCTAGTTTCCCCATGAGTGACAGTATACCACACATATGTGCAAAGAAATCTGCATCTGTGGAGCAATTCGCTGCTTGAACAGACAACTTGATGTTTGTGTTGAAAATATATATTTTCAATAATAGATTTCTGGAATTTGGAAAAGAGATTGGACATGTTATTTTAATAGTAAATTATTGAAAGCACTTAAATGGACCTGCCAGCCTACCAATACAGGCCCATATTACCTGCTGATCCTGCAGCCAATACTAAAAATCCTACTGACAGATTATCCGGAAATGCCTCATAGCCTGGCTCCGGTTCGGAGATATAACCAGCAGTGGGTTGTGTTAATGTTAGTTTTAATAGGCTTGCAATACAACAATGTTAGTGGTCTTTAGAGGTGCACTATAGGCTTGCTATCACAAAGGGTTGTTGCATGGTTTTGGAACATATATTATCAAATTTGCAAGTTATCCCCACACATGGGCTAGGGAATAAGTTTCAAATGGCTGGTGGTCCAACCACAACTGGGACTACCACAGATCCCGAGAACCAGTACTCTGTAGAGACCCATGGGATGGGAAAGGATCAGAGGTCAATTATACGCGCTGCTGTTCAACTCATCATTAGTAACAGTGCTGAAGATAGCAGTGCGCTCCTTTCAGATGGTTTTCGGCATTCCCATAACAATGGATGGAGCGAAGGTGCGCATGGTTGACCTCTGCTCCATTCACGCTCTGGTAATAGAGGAAGTCCCAACAGTCAGGTCCCCAGTGATCGGGAATTTATTCCCTGTACCATGGATAGGAGATAACTTCCCAATTGAGAATACTTTATTAAGGAACCATTTGAATCATAGAGGAAAATTAGTTATCAGATTTTGATAGTTTTCAATAAAACGTTTGTAGAGAATATCTTCAGTCCCAGAAGAGATCAGTTATCAGCTTAGCACTTTCTCAACAAGACTCTTACTGATTAAAACTGTATTTATATCATGTGAGTTAAAGGGCTTGTCCGGCCTTTGGCTAAAAGTCTGCAGTCACTCTATATGACTGCAAGCATCTGAATCCTCAGTGCATGCACCAAACGCTGTTAGGATTCTCTGGTGTTAGTGGCGAGAGTGGGCGGTAACGTGTCCATTAAAGGGTTTTTCCACAAGCAAAGTTCATTTGAATCAATAGATATTGGAATAATATAAGTAATAAGTTTAAAAAAAAATATTGACATTGCTATGTTGAAATAATATTATAAATGTGCCCCTGCTGTGTACTGTGTAATGGCCGTGTCTGACCGTACAGGGACATGGTCTGATCATACCACAGCTCCTGGGCCAAGTGGAAATAAAAGAGTATACAAACATTACAAAATGGGAGCACAGATGATTCCTTTTGTGAGGTAAAACATTTTCCTGCCTATTTTAAAACATTTTTGTACCTTAACCCCTTAACGACCGCGGGCCGTAAAATTACGTCCTAAAGGACATAATCTTACTGCCCGCGGTCCTCCGGCGGCAGCATGCCGCGATCGGCACACATCTCAGCTGATTTTCACAGCTGAGATGTGTGCCTGCTAGGCACGAGCAGAATCGTTATCTGCTCGTGCCGATTAACCCCTTATAATGGCGCTGTCAATACATGACAGCGCCATTATAAGCGCAATCGCGGTAAAGTTTTACTTACCGCCGAAACCGGAAGTCACGTGACGCGATCACGTGACTCCCGATAGTTGTCATGGTAGTACAGGGTCATGTGATGACTCCTGTACTACACATGAATTGGTTTCACTTTCGCTGTGCCCGGGGCACAGCAAAAGAGAAAGACAGCGTATCTGCTGTTTACAGCCTTCCAGCTGTGATCAGCAGATACTGCAGAGCGATCGGAATGCTGATCGCAATAGCCCCCTAGGGGGACTAGTAAAATAAAAAAAAAAAGTAAAAAAAAAAGTTTTAAAAAATTAAAAAAAAACAAAAAAACCTAAAAGTTCAAATCACCCCCCATTCGCCCCATTAAAAATTAAAGGGTTAAAAAAATAAAAAATATACACACATTTGGTATCGCCGCGTTCAGAAACGCCCGATCTATCAAAATATAAAATCAATTAATCTGATCAGTAAACGGCGTAGCGGCAAAAAAAATCCAAACGCCAAAACGACGTTTTTTTGTCGCCACAACTTTTGCGCAAAATGCAATAAGAGGCGATCAAAACGTAGCATCTGCGCAAAAATGGTACCGTTAAAAACGTCAGCTCGAGACGCAAAAAATAAGCCGTGATTGAGCCTAAGATCCCGAAAAATGAGAACGCTACGGGTCACGGAATATGGCGTAAAACAGTTTTTTCGGACAAACTTCCGATTTTTTTTTAACCCCTTATATAAAAGTAAACCTATACATGTTTGGTGTCTACGAACTCGCACTGACCTGAGGCATCACACCCACACATCAGTTTTACCATATAGTGAACACAGTGAATAAAATATCTCAAAAACCATAGTGCTATCGCACTTTTTTTGCAATTTTTCAGCATTTGGAATTTTTTTGCCATTTTCTAGTACACAATATGGTAAAACTGATGGTTTCATTTAAAAGTACAGCTCGTTCCGCAAAAAATGAGCCCTCACATGACCATATTGACTGAAAAATAAAAAAGTTACGTCTCTCAGAAAAAGAATGGCGAAAAAAAAAAACGGAAAGCGAAAAATCGGCCGGTCGTGAAAGGGTTAAAGAAAGAATAATTTGTCATCTTGTGCTGTAATGTCTGTATACTTTATTTTTCTTCCTTCCCAGTCTAGAAGCTGTGGTATGATCAGACCGTGTCAGTGTACGGTCAGACACAGCCATTACACAGTGCATAGCAGGGGCACATTTGTAATATTATTTCAACAAAGCAATGTCAGTGTTTTTCTTTAAACACATCCAATTGTAGAACTTATTTTTCCAAGATCTATTGATTTAAAATGAACTTTTTTTGTGGAAAAACTCCTTAAAGATCACATTACAATCCACTCTTGCGAATGAGTGACATTTCCTCCTAACAGGCCTTTTGAAAACTAAAAACGTAGGACTAAAACATTTTAGTGGAAATTCAGAATTCTGTGAATGATCTGTCAGTTTAAGATGCTCACCACACCCCTAGACGAATTGCTCAAGAGGCAAACTTTCCAAAAATGGGTCATATATGGGTATTTTCTGCTGTTTTGGCACCATGGCAGCATGGTGCAGTAGTTTATTCCCGCCAAATCAAAGCTTCAATAGTGCTCCTTTCCTTCGGAGCCCTGCCATGCTCCCAAAGAGTAGTATTCCACCATATGTGGGCTTTTGGTGTATTCAGGAGAAATTGCACAACAAATTGTAAGGTCAATTTTCTCCTGTTAGCCTTCTGAAAATGAACAGTTTTGGGCTAAAGCAACATTTGGTGGTGGTGGTAAAAAAAACAAAACTATTTTCTTGGTTCAACGTTATAAAATTCTGTGAAGCAATTGTGGGTTCAAGGTGCTTACTATAACTCCAGATAAATTTCTTGAGAGGTGTATTTTCCAATATGGAGTCACTTGTGGGGCAACTCCATTCTTTAGGCACATCGGGAGCTTTGTACACGCGACATGGCGGCCGCTATTAATTCCAACTGATCTTGCGTTCCAAAAGTCAAATGGCGCTACTTCCCTTCCAAGCCCTGCCATGCACCCTAAGGCTATGTGCCCACGCTGCGGAAAATGCGTGGATTTTGCCGCGGATTTCTCACGGAAAATCCGCGGATTTTCCAGAAATCTGCAGCACAGCTAATCCCCAGCCATTTCTATAGCATTTGGGAAATGCTGTGCCCACGCTGCGGATTTTTCCGCAGCAGAAATCGTGCGGATTTTCGTGCGGAAAAATCTGCAGCATGTCAATTATTGTTGCGGATTTCTCCGCAGGGTCCCATATACTTACCTGCCTTGATAGAGACCCGAGTCACTTTCTCCGTCCGGTGTAGCGGCAGCAGCGCGGTGGATCCAGCCAGGTACAGGAAGGAAGAGGTGGGCGGGGCCTGCACGAGCTCCGGTCATGTGACAGCCGGAGCTAGTTCAGGCCCGCCCACCTCCAGCACAGTGAACCAGACGCTGCCTGACAGTGACCCGGCCGCCGGAAAGCGAGGTGCTGCATGATGGAGGTAAGTATGAGCACCCCGATCACTGCAGCACTTGTTCTGCATTGAGGATGCAGTGCCGAAGCCATGGTACTGTATCCTCAATGCAGAATGCCTGCACCATATCCGCACGACATTCCGCTGTATATCCGCAGCATTGAAAAAAAAAGAGAAAGTTCTGTTGCGGATTTCTGGGAGCTCCTGCGGAATGTCTTGCGGATATATCCACAGGACAATGTCCCCGTGGGCACATAGCCTAACAATAGTTTTCCACCACATATGTCATATTGGCGTACTCAGGAGAAATTGCGCAACAAATTGAACAATGTATTTTGTCCTATTACCTTTGTGAAAATAAAAAAAACGGTGCAAAATCAACATTTTTGTAGGGAAAATGTGATTTTTTTTTTATTTTCAAGGCTCAAGGTTATAAAATTCTGTGAAGCACTTGGGGGTTCAAAGTGCTCACCACACATCTAGTTAAATTCCTGAGGGGTCTACTTTACAAAATGGGGGTCACTTTTGGGGGATTTTCACTGTTTAGGCACATCAGGGGTTCTGTAATCTCGACATGGTGTCCGCGATCAGTTTTGTATTCCAAAATTGAATAGCGCTCCTTCCCTTCCGAGCCCTGCTGTGCACCCAAACAGTAGTTTTACACCACATATGAGTTATCAGCATACTCAGGGGAAATTTCAAAACTAATCATAGAGTGTATTTTCTACTCTTACCCTTGTGAAAATGCTAAATTTGGGGCCAAGGCAACATATTTGTTGAAACAAGTAAAATTTTCATTTATTCCTTTCACATTGCTTTAATTCCTGTGAAGCACCTAAAGGGTAAATACACTTACTGAATGTCGAGTACTTTGAGTGGTAGTGTGTTTAGAATGGTGTCTTTTTTTGTGTTTTCTGTCATGTAGGCCCCTCAATGTGACTTCAAATGTGATGTGGTCCTTAAAAAAAAATGATTTTTTTGCAAAATGAGAAATTTATGATACATTTTTAATCCTTCTAACTACCCAACAAAGAAAATGTTTAATAAATGGCGCTGATGTAAAGTAGAAATGTGGGAATTGTTATTTGTTAATTATTTTGTGTGACATAACTCTCTGGTTTAAGGGTATAAAAATTAAAAATTTGAAAATTGCAAAATTTTCTCCAAATTTTCAATATAAACGTAAAAAATATCATCCTAAAGTTACCACTATCATAGAGCACAATGGGGCACGAAAAAGCTATCGCAGAATCACTGGGATCCAGTGAAGCATTCTGAAGTGACACTGGACAGAATTATGGAAATTGGCCAGGTCAGGAAGGAGAAAAGAGGCTCGGGGGGTGAAGGGGATAAGTATGTGATTTACATGTTTCCATTGGCCACATTGGAACTAGATGTGTGCAGCCTCGCTCAATACAAGTGAAATGAGTGACACCGCTCACATTTAGTTGCAAGTGGTTAAATCACATACTTGTGGTCACGTGGCCGCCCACTCTGTCTGTTGACAGCAGAGAATCCTGATGCTCTACTAGGACATAGAGTGAGTGCAAACTTTTTGAAAAAGACTGGACAACCCCTTTAAGGCTCCCCATACATAGACTAATGTGGGCAGATGTCGACGGGTTCAGCTGACAGTCTAATGTGTATGGGGACCCCAGACAACTGCTCTTCAGGGAAAATGTTGATTAAGCATTGCCGATTTCGGACTCCTGGAGGTAAGCATGAGGCAGACATGTCTGGTGACGGCTTTCTTATAGAAAACATGAGAGTGCTCAACTAAATGAAGAGCACTACTGTGTACGGGAGAGCCGGCTGAGATGGCTGCTGGCTGATTGATCGGCCAACAGCTATGTAATGTTTATGGTGGTCTTTAAACTTTAAGACATTATTTTGTAAGTATCTTAAATATTGATGAAAAAAAATAATAATAAATTGAATTTCATGAATGATATTAGGTCGCTGCACAATACATTGTGGAAAATAATGAGATAAATTATTTGTGTTTATCAATTTCAGACGTTCCTGTTGAATGAGCTGTCTCATTGTCAGTATCATCCTGAGCCGGCTTCGTATTCACTTGATTCCCCAGGCACCGGGGTCTATCCCTGCTGTAACCAAAAAGTCCTCCGATTTGACCCTGCACAACTTCCAAAGGTTAGAGTGGCCATACTGATCACTGCACGGTGTGTATGTCACCTTGAGGTGGGGTCTTCATATGTAATGGGTCAATCACTGAACACAAAACATGGGATTTAGCTGACACCAGTCACATATAGTGACACGCAGATTACGGGAGCTCTGTCACTTGAATCATGGAGTGTATGAACTTACTAATTGACAGTAAGAGAGCACAGAACATAATTGGGAGAATAGACCCTTTTCTTTTGCCTATGCCACCTGAAAGCTCACACACATCTACACCACGATATTACTAAAAAACATGTCTTTAGTAAATTTGAAAAATGTTATCATTCAAGGTGGCCGCCATTTTAGTGATACTGCTCAACACATTTACTCCTTCCCCCCACAAATTGTGTCTAAAATTGGATCACTTCAGGCTTGTTTGCATAAAAAAACAGTATTTCACTGTACCATTAAAGTAAATGATATTTCTGAAATCTCATGCACACGCCGCTTACTTTTCCTTGCAGTTTTGAACCTTTAAATAATTGTTTCAAATAATCAAAATGTCAATTCTTTCAGCATTTTTGTGGCATTTTTCACCCATTCAAATGAAGAATGGGGAAAAACTCATTTAAAAAAAAAACATTAAAAAATCTAGCATATTATATGCAGTGTTTTTTCTGACAAGAAATACTTTTTTGGTCTTTTGCAAATACTTAATGTGTGCACATACTTTTAACCTTTTGGATTTTTTATGAACGTTTTCTTACTGTTATAACCTCATGTAATCTTCACTTATTTCATTTGAGGTCATCATTGGTCCATTTGTATCAGCACGCGGCTTTCTGAGAAAATGGCACTAAATTAGTTATAAAAGGCTATTTATGTTGTATTGTGGGTTTTTTGGGGGCAGAACTTTTGGTCTGACCAAAGCTGCTGACTGGGCATCTCATTGTCCCAACTTAATTCGTGCTCTACATGACAAAATATTTATTGCTTTTATTTTTATTTATTTTCCAGCTTTTTTTAATATAACGCCAACAGATACCGCACGGCTGTACAGAGACTGTGACCGCTCACTTTAGTTCTTGTCTCCAATTTGGCTTTCAATCTACTCAAAGAGTTGGTCCACTACTTGGACATTCCCTTCTCAGTCATCATATTTACCCCTGTTAAAATGACAACACTTATTCCCACCTCCAGTGCCAGCACAGTTCCAGTAGTGTTTGCACTCGCTCTCCCGAGGTAACGTTGTCACGCAAGCCCTGCGCCCAGTGAGCCCCTGCTTTGCTGTCCCCGCTTTCAAACAAATTGAACATCAAGAGGAAGTCAGGGCTTCGGTTGGCCGCTCACTTCCTTTAAGGCCTAAGCCACACGGCATGAATTTCGAAGCAAGTGGAATGCGATGTTTTATCGCATTCCACTCAGACCAATATTACCCTATGTCCCAGCACTCATGAGCGATTATTTTATCAGCCCTAATCGCACCGAGAAAACAATCGCAGCATGCTGCGATTGTAATGCGAGTCTTGTTTCTCTGGCACCCATTGAAGTCTATGGGGCGAGAGAAAAATCGCACTGCACTCGTAGTACACCGGTGTACCACGAGTGCAGGGCGAGAATGGCAATAGCCAGCAACGGAGGAGAGAGGGAGATAAATCCCTCCCTCCCCTCCACAGCGCCTGCTCGCCCCTCCTCAGAGCCGGCCCACCCCCTGCAGCTGAGCTCCGATCGCATGATCGGACCTCAGTTGCAGTGACACTCGCATGACACTCGGCTCCTGCTGTGCTGCCAGCGTGAGCCGAGTGTCATGCAAGGATCGCAGTAGATCCCCGTGTGGCCCCGGCCTAATGTTTGATATATCCTAAGGCCGGGAGAGTTAAGCCAGCGCTAGTTGGGCAGAGGACTTGCGTAATGTAACAATGTAACCCCAGCAGAGTGAGTGCCAACACCGCTTGAACGGCGCCAACACTGGAGAACAGTATGAGTTTTGTAGCATTGTTATTTTAACGGGGACAAATATGGTGATTGAGCAGGGGATGTCCGAATAGGGAATAGCCTCTTTAACCTATTTCTAACACGCACATTAGGGTAAATTTCTTGGAATCAAATTGACTTTTTTGCATATTTTTGGAGTCTCGGAGGAACCGAGAGTACACAGAAGAAATGTACACAAACACAAAAAAACCAGACTCCATGCAGATGTCCTTGGCTGAATTTGAACCCAGTTATCATTGCAATAATATGTACATTTTTTGAGAAATGGTCTGATAATAAAGATCATTAAAATCTGATTTCTGCTCTACTAGGGCTGTAAAGTCCGAGACCACGTCATTGGGTTACCGGGAGGAGGGGATGCACCAAACAGCTCTTCTTTGGACGTGCTGAGTGACCTCTTACAGAGGAGGGAGATTATAGTTGTGCCTTTTTCTAAAGACTCGAATGGGTAAACAGTTTTGTCAGATACATTTCACAGTTTGTGACAATTTCTTGCTTTCCAGTTCCTAATAAAATGTCTTGGTTCTATACAGTGACTCTGGGATTAGCCTAAATCAGGATAAAAGTCTTGAATGTGATGTCTTAATAGAGCCAAGCACGGCATGCGGACAGAAGACCGGGGAGATCAATGCTGTGAGTCTGACATATAATGTATGCAAGTAATTCTTATCTTCCCCACACAGAACATTATCCAGTAGTGTGATAAGAGAAAGGTTCAAAAATGATAAAAGACCTTGACCATATTCAAAAGAAAGGGCAAAGGTGACCAAAAATGGCCCCAATCACAGAATTTCTTGATATTTCACACTAAAATGCAATAACATTACAGCTGTAGACAGAAGAAGAGGTCACTGTTCAGGAGTCCCCATTGTCATTAACCACCTGTAAAAGGGATGTCTGTTAAAACCTCTTTCAAATACCCTATAAGGGGAATTCTGAGAGATGAGTCATTCAGGGGCTAGAAAGGGCATCTCTATCTGACTGATTCAGTATGTCTGTTACATGGCGGACCCCACTGGCGGACACAGACAAAAAAGGGTCCATGTGCAAGAAAAATATATGGGCCCTTTACAGCCCAAAAGCTCATGAAAAAGCAAAGTTCCACCTGATTTGGAGGTAGAAATGGGCCCCCTTACCTTTTGGGCGGGCGCACAGGTTGCACCAATGATATGTCCGCCCCTGGTAGACCCATTTATCGCAGTCGGAACCATTTAATGTTATTCTCCCTGTGGTGACCCTTAAAACAATGTAATGTAACACTTAGGCAGGCTTTGCATGCTGCGACATCGGTAACAATGTGTTACCGATGCTGCAGCGATAGTCCCGCCCCCGTCTCACGTGCAATATCTAGTGAAAGCTGCCATAGCGATTATTATCGCTACGGCAGTTTCACACGCACATACCTTCCGTGCGACGTCCCTCTGGCCAGCGATCGGCCTCCTTCCTAAGGGGGCGGGTCGTGCGGCGTCACAGCGACGTCACACGGCAGGCGACCAATTGAAGTGGAGGGGCGGAGATGAGCAGGATGTAAACATCCCGCCCACCTCCGTCCTTCTCATTGCAGCCGGCGGCAGGTAAGGTGATGTTCCTCGCTTCTGCGGCTTCATACACAGCGATGTGTGGTGCCGCAGGAGCGAGGAACAACATCGCACCTGTCGCTGCTCCGGCATTATGGAAATGTCGGAGGCTGCAGCGATGATACGATAACGACGCTTTTGCGCTCGTTCATCGTATCAAAAAGGATTTGCACGTTGCGATATCGACTGCGACGCCGGATGTGCGTCACTTTCGATTTGACCCCATCGACATCGCACGTGCAATGTCGCAACGTGCAAAGCCGCCCTTAAAGTCCAAATGAATGCCTATCTCATACGAAGTATTGTAAAAAGCTTATACCCCATTGAATTCCTATATTCTAGAGTTCTTCGATGTTATGCCTTTTGCCTGTTATTCATGTATCTTCAGGCTAATGTTTCTTCTCTTTCTACCTTGTCTTTTCTTTCATGTCTTTTCTTCTCTTTCCCTTTTTGGGGGGGTAGTTTCTTTCATTAAAGAACTTCAGTCTGCAGCTGGTAAGTAGGAGCAGCAGATCTTTCTATGTGTGGTTGCATTGTTCACACTCCGCTTGTTACAACTGCGGGCAATTTCTGATTTTAATCCAGCACATTAATGGATTGGTAATATGATAATCCATCACAGTTATAATATTCATTCACAATAGGAGATTCCGTATTATTTTTCCAGTCACTTAATTAGAGAAGACAATTTTAAAAACATTGAATTATTAAATAACTCATCTTACAGTTTTTTAATATTTTTTACAAAAAGCTTCTTCTGTTCTAGAAGCAGCAGTCTCTGCTATCAGAAGAAGATGACTACACTACTGGATCCGAGGTGACAGAAGATGAGGTTGGAGATGAAGAAGAAGTGTTGAAAAAACCCGGTATGCTTCTTGATGTCACATAACATGTCTCTCCAACTACTGCATGTGTGTATGTATATATATGTATATATATATATATATATATATATATATATATATATATATATATAATGTATCACAAAAGTGAGTACACCTATATGTTTGTAAATATGGAGAGGTGTACACAGAATTTAACACACATGCTCCTCATTAAAGCCTGAGACTTTGTAACACCAACAAGGCACATGACACTGGGGAGGGATATATTGTATCAAAGTGTCATATCTTCAGTGTTGTCCCATTAAAAGATATAGTAAAGTTGTTACAAAAATGTAATGGGGTGTACTCACTTTTGTGATATAATAAATATATACGGTACATATATACAGCTGGTGAAAAAAGTATTCAACACGTCATCAATTTTCTAAGTAAATATATTTCTAAAGGTGCTATTAACATAACTTTCTCACCAGATGTCTGTCACAACTCATCCAATCCACACTGGCAAAGAAGTAAATCAAAGATGTCCATAAATTAAATTATGTGTAATTATGATAAATGAACACATGAAGAAATGAGAGGTGCAAGAAGCCATAAAAAATAATGACACAAGCTAAAATCTATCAGTAATTAGAAAGCAATCCTGTCACTTAATGATAAATATCAGCCAGTTGAACTGATAGCCAATAAAAAGGTGTATCATTACTAAGGTGCTACACAAGAAACATCTCATGATGAGTAAAACCAGTGAGTTATCTCAAGACCTTTGCAGCCTTATTGTTGCAAAACACGCTGATGGCATTGGTTAGATAATTTCTAAACTACTGAAGGGTCCAGTGAGCACTATTAGGGACATAATCCAAAAGTGGAAAGAACATAATTTCAGCATAAAACGGCCACAACCAGGTAGTCCTCGCAAGATTTCAGACAGCTCTTAGATGAGGTAGCAAAAACCTGATGACAGATTGTCTTTAGAACCGGAGGACTCCTTATACCAATCACTACATGTACTATAAAATGTTTACTTGTAAAAGTTTCTTGTGATGCGATACTCCTGGTTTTTCATATTATAACCTTTCTTTGATTCTATTGTAGAGGGTTTTTTGTCTTTATTTCAAATGTGTCATTTCTCATTAAAAGGTAGAAAAGAAAAACCAAAGAAGTCCAACAGACAGCCAAAAAAACAAACCTCTTCACCAAGTATTCATAAAAAAGAACGGCCTCAAGAAAAGGTAAAGAAGTACTAAAATATTTCCAGGAGACTATCACCACTCTCTCACTGCAACTTTCCTTAATTAGACCCTCATGCAGTCTAGTGACAGTTCCATGGGGAGTCAATTACCCTTTAAATGTTCTTTTGGACTGGCCCTCATAACTGTAATCATGAAGGTGAGATCTATAGGACCTAGAAAAATGAGATGCAACCACATATAGGACCTAGTAAAAGAGATACAATATCAATGAGAAGTCAGAAATGATGTGATATCAGTATACTCCAATGCTCTTGGGCATGAAAGTCATGTTGTACCATTTAGGCAGAAAGGCTTCTCTTTATGGCAGTTCTAAAATCTGATTATAAAGGAGGTCCATCTGATGAGTGGTAACAATGTTCTTGCAGGCCTGTTGTCACAAGTTGAAGTTGTATTCCAATCTTTAGACTTTACGACTTATCCGCAGGATATGTTATAAATGTATGATAGATGCAGATCCCACCTACAACCCTCTCCCACTGCCAGAAAGAGTTGCATGTCCACTGCTCTCTTAATTCACTTTTCTGACAATTACAATAACATTTGAGCATATATATATATATATATATATATATATATATATATATATATATATATAATTTGACATCTAAAGATGGAATACCCCTCTAAGGTATATTTTGATTGAAAAATTGCAGGCGATAGAGTTTGAAACTTTTTATTTTTCTCCTCAGCCCTCTCGAGACTCTTCTCCCTTCACGTGAGTATTTCATGACATGTTTCTGCAAATTTTCTAAACCATTAAGAAATTTGATTTACAAACCTTTAGTATTTTTTTTATAGCGTGAGCATTCAGAGAAGTAAATGGGACGCTTCTCGCTCCTTAAGGTTTAACCAGGATGCTCAAAGAGAAGAAGGTGAGTGTTTCTACTAGCGCAACTGTTTCATCCCAATTTTATCCTTAAATTTCCTTATTGTGACCTACTGCTACATTTCTTAATAATAATTTTTAAGGTGGTTTTACCCAGAAGGATTTTTTTTGTTTTGTTTTATGTATTTTTATTTATTTTTTAAGAACACCAGCAAACTTTTTAATAGAGTTCTTATAACTCCAAAACACAAGCAGATGTAATAGAAAAGCGAAGACTACGTCATTCCTTTTAAATCTCCCGTTCCTTTTGAATCCACTTCTGACTTTTGCTCAAAATTTGTTTCAAAAATTGCCATATTTTCCAAAAGAAAAGAAAGAGATTTTCTCAAAACCAGGCAACCTGCTGCTTGTTGCACCACCTGTCTGCCAGTAAAGGCATTACATCCAGTGACGGAACACATGACTATGATAGACAATCATGACCTAGCCCTGTCTGGAGATGGCGCAGATAGCAGCATCAGGTTTTTTTCTTGACTGTGAGAATTTTTAAAAAGATATTTTTGTAATCCATGTTGATTTTAGGAAACACTTTTTAACTCTCAATCAGTAATTCACATGATCTACCTTAAAGTGAATCTGTTACCAGGTTAGTAAACTTACTGCCATGTACAGTAGTTCTCTGTATTCATAAGCTCTGTATAACCCTGCTACCACTACTAATTGGCAGCTTTCTATCTATGCACAATATACACAGAAATATGTCAATTAGTGATGTGGACGGATTTATACAGAGCTCAGCATCCAGAGAACTGGTAGATCTGCAGCAAGTACAACTGTTATTTTATCAAATCTGCAGGAAGCAGCACATTAATGCGGGCGTCACACGATACGATCTATCGTACGATTGCACGAGCGATCATACCCGCCCCCGTTGTTTGTGCGTCACAGGCAATAAGTTGCCCTTTGCGCACAAAGTCGTTAAACCACCGTCACACGTACTTACCTGCTGAGCGACGTCGCTGTGGGCATCGAACATCCAATTCCTGAAGGGGGAGGGACGTTTGGCGTCACAGCGACGTCACACAGCGGCTGGCCAATAGAAGCGGAGGGGCGGAGATGAGCGGGACGTAAACCTTCCGCCCACCTCCTTCCTTCCGCATAGCCGGCGAGAGCCGCAGAATGCAGGTAAGCTGTGTTCATCGTTCCCGGGGTGTCACACGGAGCAATGTGTGCTGCCCTGGGAACGATGAACAACCGGCGCAAAGAAAAATAAACGACATTTTAAAAATAAACGATGTGTCAACGATACACGATTTGCGAACGTTCTGCGTCGCTCGTAGGTGTCACACGGGACGACGTCGTAAACGATGCCGGATGTGCGTCACGAAAACCGTGACCCCGACGACATATCGCTCGATAGATCGTCTCGTGTGACGCCCGCATAAGAGACACATCACTGGAATCAGGATCTCTTGTCTCTACATCATGGTGCTCTCAGATGGGATACCAAAAAATGGTAACAGATTCCCTTTAAAGGATATGGAGGGTATTACTTTTGAAGTAATGGATGGATAATCTATCCTGAATAGAATGAGAACGAAATATCAATGATAGTGTGAAGTCCAGTATACAGTAGTTTAAAGTCCAATAATGTTTATTGTAAATCCATTTAAAATATAGAAGCTACCTTCTATATCAGGAGAGGGGAACCACCGGCCGCAGGACATTTACAGCATGCAAATTCCCTTCCTCTGGCCCTTGAGCACATTCCCAGGGACTGTAGTGTTTGGGCCAGCGGCCCAGTTTTGCTGGCCCTTCAAGTTTTCCTTATGCTCCTATATGATGTATATACAGCAATCTCTGTGTCTTTTGTGTGATGCATATATAGCAGTCTTAGTGTCTCCTATGTGATGTACACAGCACACTCAGTGTCTCTGATATGATGTATACAGAAGTCTTAGTGTCTCCTATGTGATGGATACAGCAGTCTCGATGTTTCCTGTGTGATGTATATACAGCAGGCTCACTGACTGTGTA
Organism: Anomaloglossus baeobatrachus; assembly: GCF_048569485.1. Lineage (NCBI taxonomy): Eukaryota > Metazoa > Chordata > Amphibia > Anura > Aromobatidae > Anomaloglossus > Anomaloglossus baeobatrachus. The sequence goes on along the minus strand of NC_134355.1, from coordinate 102,134,223 downwards.
TACAGCACTCTGTGTCTCCTATTTGATGTTGCACACAGCAGTTTAGGTGTCTCCTATGTGATGTATACAGCAGTGTCGGTGTCTCCTGTGTGATGTATATACAGCAGTCTCATTTACTCCTATGCGATGTATACAGCACTCTCAGTGTCTCTTATGTGATGTATATACAGCAGTCTCACTGACTTGTATGTGATGTATACAGCACTCTCAGTGTCTCCTATGTGATGTATGTACAGCAGTCTCACTGACTCCTATGTGATGTATACAGCAGTCTTGGTGTCTCCTATGTGATGTATACAGCACTCTCAGTGTCTCCTATTTGATGTATATACAGAAGTCTCACTGACTCCTATGTGATGTATACAGCAGTCTTGGTGTTTCCTATGTGATGTATACAGCACTCTCAGTGTCTCCTGTGTACACTACAGACATCCCACTGCTTGCATTCTATAACTATAATGTGAGCAGTGCTAAATTTCCCACAGTGAGGAGACATGTAGTGTAATATACTTGTGTGTTCGGAAAAACACTGCTGTGAGTTCTTTACAAAACGTATCTTAAAGAGTCAACTGTCTTCAGACCCTCGCAAATCTGGATTAGCAGTTGCAAGTAGCAACATCATTAATACCATGTAAGATCACACCTCACCAAAGAAAAGAAGTTCTTCCAGCTCATACCTTCAGAGGAGAGTTATTTAAATGTTTGACCAAATATAGCAGGATCATTTTTAAGTTGATCATTTTCTGGGCCCATGAATTAGGTTTGAAATATCCAAATGGTCCTTGGAAAAAAAAAGTTTCCCCGCCCCTGTTTTATATTTTAAATGGATTTACAATAAAGATTATTTGATTTTAAACCACCGTGTTGTGGATCTCACTATCATTGGGCTTTATAAAGTACGTCTAGAGCCTCCCCGGCTTTGTCCGTGCTCCGACACTCATCACTTGCAGGCTGGATCATCCCATGCACATCAAGCAGCGAGGAGCTGTATCTAACAACACTATTCATCCACACGATGTAGCAATGTTTTATGCAGTGAAAGAGAATTAATATCTCTCCTTTGTCGCAGATCAGAGAAGAATGACGGAAATTACAGGTCATTTGATCAAAATCAGACTAGGAGAGGTGGATCGGATAACGACCAAAGATGGGAAGGAAGTAAGTACACCCGACCAACAGGGTCGATCAGTATACAAAGACCAGGTGATTCCCATTCTATCTGTGTGCTACCATTCTGACCCACATCAACTTATTATTTCAGCCTGGAAGACGATTGTGCATTTTTATTTTTTACTTATGCATTTACTTACTTATTTTTGCATTTGTGTTCATTAAAAATTTTGTAGCGTTTGGCCTTTACTGGCTCTTTGTTTCCCTTCTAAATTGTTTGCTGAAGAATGAATTAACAAATAATCTGTCAGTGAGCTCGTTCTAAAGGCCCTGTCACACACAGAGATAAATCTGCGGCAGATCTGTGGTTGTAGTGAAATTGTGGACAATCAGTGCCAGGTTTGTGGCTGTGTACAAATGGAACAATATGTCCATGATTTCACTGCAACCACAGATCTGCCAAAGATTTATCTCTGTGTGTGACGGGGCCTTAACAGGGAGTTTGTAAATTTTAATATTTTTTCTTTTTAAAAAATTTAAATGCAACTTAATTGCAAAAATCATTTTTTTGTTAGCCCAAAATACATGCGTTTAAGTAAAAACTATGCCCTCAAACTTGATCATAGGATTTTTAAAGGAACCTGTCACCAGATTCTTCCCATACAAAGTGCGGCCCCCAGCTGTAAGCCCTTATATACAGCATTCTAGAATACTGTATATAAATCCCCAAGCTGATCTGTATTACATAAAAAAGCCCTTTTATTATACTCACCTGTGGAGCGATCTGGTCCGGTGGATGTCGCTGGTTTGGATCCAGCGACTCCTCTCTTCTTGCTTCAGGTGGATGACGCGTCCTACGTCATCCACATATTGTCCATCGCACTCCTGTGCACATGCGCTTCTCAAAGCATTGTAGTGCACATGCGCGGGCGCTCCTTGACCTTTCCTCGCTGATGCACATTACATTACTTAGTCATTTACAGCACCCCAACATGGGAGCACGATATTCTTTGCGCCCAAGGGTGCACCCATGACATGATCACGGTGTCCAATGGATAGCCATGAATACTGTAGTATTGTTGTGTATGATACAAGCGATCTGATGATCGCACATACAAGTACTAACAAATACAGTGAAAATTGGGGAAGTAAAATAGAAAAAAATAAAAAATATAACTGATCAAAATAACCCCCTTTTCCCCATTAAAAATAAAACAAATACACATATTTGGCATGGATATATATATATATATATAATATTATATATATATATATATATATATATATATATATATATATAAAATATTTTGATAGATCTGTTTAATATCTATCAAAATATTGAATAAATTAACCCGATTGGTAAACAGCGTAATGAGAGAAATGGTTTAAATGCCAGAATTGTGGTCTTCACTCACCACAACACTGCAATAAAATGCAAAAAAAGGCAATCTACCTCATTGAATCTACCCCAAAAATGGCATCAATAAAAACTTCAGCCCAGGGAGCAAAAAAATAAGCCCTCACACAGCCCCATTGACCTAAAATGCAATTGGTCTCAGAAAATTACAACATCTTCAACTTTTATTTTTTATTTTTACAAATTTCCAAAGGTTTTTTCACCATTTAAATTAAAATAAACTATACATGTTTGGTATCTTCGTAATCGTACGGACCTGGGGAATCATACTGGCAAGTCATTTTTACTGTAAAATGAATGCTGTCAATTGAATCCTCTTTCCCCACCAAAAAAATAAAAATTGCCGAATTATGCTCTCTTCTGCAATCTTGGAATTTTTTCCCACTATCCAGTACACCACATAATAACATGAGTGGTGTAATTCAAAAGTACAACTTGTCCCGCAAGAACAAGCTCTCATATGTTTAAGTGGATGAAATACTTAAAAAGTTATAGCTTTTGGAAGAAAAGAAAAAAAAATAGAAACAAAAAACTGATATTGGCCACTGCAGGTTGGGGTTAAACAGAATTTATTATACATAAAGTCTCCTTTTTTAGCAGGCGGGAGGAATTTACTCCAGACTTGAAGCTCAATTCAAAGCCTCTGTTCATTCAAACACGCGACAGAGTAACACAGAGAAGAATCCCAGGTACCGAATCTGATTTATATACACTATGGATCTGGTACATGGAGTATTTGTGTCTAGTAATGTACTAGTTGCATTAATCCCCAGTATCACCCAGTGACCTCTAAAACATCTTGAATTAAGGGGTGCTTCACACACAGCAAGATCGCTACTGAGATCGCTGCTGAGTCACGTTTTTTGTGACCTCATTAGCGATCTCGCTGTGTGTGACACTGAGCAGCGATCTGGCCCCTGCTGTGAGATCGCTGCTCGTTACACACAGCCCTGGTTCGTTTTTTTATTGTTGCTCTCCCGCTGATAAGCACACATCGCTGTGTGTGACAGCGAGAGAGCAACAATCCTGAATGTGCAGGGAGCAGGAGCCGGCGTCTGACAGCCTGCGGTAAGCTGTAACCAAGGTAAACATCGGGTAACCAAGGTGGTTACCCGATATTTACCTTCGTTACCAGCCTCCGCAGCTCTCACGCTGCCAGTGCCGGCTCCTGCTCCCTGCACACGCTAAGCTAAGTGGTGTGCGCTGGTAACTAAGATAAACATCGGGTAACCATACCCGATGTTTACCTTAGTTACCAGTGTCCACAGCTTCCAGACGCCGGCTCCGTGCAAGCGCAGCGTCGCTTGCACTTCGCTGCTGGCTGGGGGCTGGTCACTGGTCGCTGGTGAGATCTGCCTGTTTGACAGCTCACCAGAAACCATGTAGCGATGCAGCAGCGATCCTGACCAGGTCAGATCGCTGGTGGGATCGCTGCGGCGTCGCTAAAGTGTGACGGTACCCTAAAGCATCCAATGATTTGCTGACTCAGATGAGAAAAATGATTAATGCGTAAGATAGTCCAACTAAGTTTTTTTAGCAGGAAAGAATCACCTTTCAGACTTACTGTATATACAACATTGGTAGTACAGAGTAATGTGAAAAGTAAGGACACCCATGTATTGTCCATGGGGGACACAATGGTATTTAGTCTTCATTCGAGCAGTACGTGAAGGTGCAGGTCATATAATAGAAAGCCACTATCTTTAGTATATGACTTTGTGTGAATGTATTAAAGGAAGACAAGAGTGACATCCTAAGTACTTGGCCAAGTGAGCAGTTCTGATACCTGGCATTGCCCTCTTTCCCAGAAACAGATGCAATTCTTTATACATTTCGACCAGTCATTGATGGCCTTCAACGGAGAAAGTTAGGCCCCTTTCACGTATCAATTTTTTGCCATCAGTCAAAATCTGTTTTCTCGACGGATCCATCTCAGATTGTGGCAAAACTGATGCGACTGATCCGACTAGCTGGTGGCTAAATAATACTTGGAGCATGCTCAGTTAAAAAAAAGAAATCCGTCACTGGATTCCTTCATTTGACCGATGGCGACGAATCCTGCACCCATAGGCAACGGATCCGTCACTGTCGGTTTTTTCGACTTACACAAAAAACGTTACTGTGGACGTCGTCTGTCCGATGGACAAACATTTTTTGACGGATCCGTCGAACGACGGATGAAACGTGAGGCCATCTGTCGCAATCCGTTGCTAATACAAGTCAATAAGAAAAAAAACAGATCCAGCGGCATCAGTCGCTAGATCCGTTTTTTCAAAATTTGACGGATTGTGTCTGATGGCAAAAAACTGATGTGTGAAAGGGGCCTTATTTCTGATCCCAGAACTTGTGGCTGGAGCCGCCTGTGTTATAGCCGCTCACCAATGTCTAGATCAACTGAAGGTTGATACTGGGCAGCATATAAGTAGTACTGATCGGGATCAAGCACCATAAAATCTGAACATGTCAGTACACCATAAGGCCACATTTAGACATACAGTACATCCTGTGGTCACATTTTAGCACATTTTATTACGGTTTCAAATCTCAGCCTGACTGCTGTGATAGGGATTGTCTGAATGATTGGTGCAGATCCGGATGTGATGGTGCAACTCTTTTTACCGCACACATTGGCACTGCTATGTATGATGAAAATTGAATGTTTCCTCAGATTGGAAGGTTGTGGTTCGAAGGAGGGATTGTCTACACCAGGGTAGCATACAGAGCATGGTAACAGGCACATATGGGAAATAGCAATCATTAATAGCAGACTAAATGGGATGTGAATTACCATAACTCATATACATATACTCATATACTCCACTACCACATTTGTGAGCACAGATAGTTGTTTTACAATATGGCAGCTGTTTTCTGCTGCTCGAATCGCACGTAGCCTGCATTCACGACCGGCTTCATTATCACAGCCATACTTCAAAATTGGGGACCAGTGACAAGGTGACCACAATGACAAATCACGGAGGTATTTCCCTTCCAGGTTCTCTCTTCCTACACACACACGGACAACCTAGGTGAATAGGGAGGCGAGAAGACAGCAGGGATACATATCTGAGACCAGTCATCCTAGTCAATGCGTCCCTGCTTCTTGTTTTAAAGCTTTTTTGGGGGAAGAAGAGTTCTGTAATGCCACAATGCTTTAGAGAAAAGCATACCGGTCTACAAAAATGAATCAGCTGCCAAGTTCACTTTATTAAAAGTGAATGAGGTTGTCCATGGATTAGAATAGAACTCTTGCTTCTATATACTGTTGATTACCACAATGGTCTGTGTGTTGTGACTGATATTGCAACTCATCTTCATCAAAGTAAGCTTTGCTAAGCTGCAATACCACACACAAACCACAGACAGATGTTGCAATCTGTACTTTTTTCAAACCCTAGACCACCTCTAATTTTTATTGTGTATATAAACATTATCTGACATCTGGTAATGTTTACTTCATTTTTTTTTTATAAGATTTAAATAAATTATATTTCTGTTCATGCATTGGTTTTTCTTGTTCTTATGGGAATGTGCACATTGTAGATTCAGACAGAAAGCTGCAAAAGTTCAAACGAACACATGGAAAGAAGTAGTTAAGAAACACAGCGGAAACATACCAGAATATGTATTAAAACCTTAGATTCCTCCATGTACCATCCTTTTACTCTGATGACAGTTTTACACACTCTCAAGCAGCTTCATCAGGTAATGACCTAAAATGGCTTCCAATGCCTCATCCAGAGTTCAATTGTGGACTCACCAGCTATCAGAAAAAGTTTGTGACCATCAAGTGTGTTTTGCAGAGGTAGTGTTGGTACAAAGCTCCATACAGTGCTGAGCCATTTTCCACAACTGTCGGATTTTGGCAAGAACCACCCAACTAAGTAAACAAGAGTGACAGTTTATCATTACTTTAAGACATGATGATTATTCAATCCAGAAAATTGTTAGAACCTTAAAGATATCTTCAAGTGTAGTCATGAAAACCGTCAGTGACTATGAAGTTACTATGATGAAGCTGGCTGTCATGAAGACTGCCCCAGGAAAGGAAGATTAAAGGCTACTTTACACACTGCGATATCGGTCCCGATATCGCTAGTGTGCGTACCCGCCCCCATCTGTTGCGAGACACGGGCATATCGCTGCCCGTGGCGCACAACATCGCCCAGAGCCGTCACACATACTTACCTGTCCGGCGACGTCGCTGTGACCGGCGAACCGCCTCCTTTCTAAGGGGGCGGTCCGTGCGGCGTCACAGCGACGTCACTGAACCGCCGCCCAATCGCAGCGGAGGGGCGGAGATGAGCGGGACGTAACATCCCGCCCACCTCCTTCCTTCCGCATAGCGGCCGGGAGGCAGGTAGGGAGACGTTCCTCGCTCCTGCGGCGTCACACGCAGCGATGTGTGATGCCGCAGGAACGAGGAACAACCTCGTTACTGCTGAAGTAACGATAATTGGGAATGGACCCCCGTGTCGCCGATTAGCGATTTTTCACTGTTTTGCAACGATGCAAAATCGCTAATCGATGTCACACGCAACGGCATCGCTAATGCGGCCGGATGTGCGTCACGAATTCCGTGACCCCAACGACTCCGCATTAGCGATGTCGTAGCGTGTAAAGCCCGCTTAAGAATTACTTTTGCTGCAGATAAGTTCATCAGAGTCATCAGCATTAGAAATTGCAAATTGACAGCACCTCAGATAACAAGAGTCACAGGCACCAAGTAGCAGACACATACAGTAACAACATCAACTGTCCAGAGGAGACTACAAGAAGCAGGCCTTTATTGTGAAATTGCTGCAGAGAAGCCACTACTGAGAACCGCAAACAAAAAGAAACTTGTTTGGGCAAATAAACACAAAGACTGAACATTAGATTAGTGAAAATCTGTACTATGGTCTGATGAGTCAAAATAAGAGAGTTTTGGTACCAGCTGCCATGTCTTTGTAACACGAACAAAAGGTGAGCATATGGTTTTGACATGCGTGGAGTTCACCATGAATTATAGTGTGGGAGGTTGTGAAATGTGTTGTTAGGCTAGGTTCACACACTGCGTTTTTTTGACGCTGCGTTTTTGTGCGTTTTTTAGCGCTAAAACGCACAGAAACGCAGCGTCTTTAAAAACGCATGCAAAAACGCGTGCGTTTTTACCGCATTTTGGTGCATTTTTGGCTGTGTTTTGCTGCGTTTTTCTCACTGCGTTTTTCTGCGTTTTTTTATCAGTGAACATTGCCATTAAAGATTGTTGGAAAAAAAAAAAAGGTCTGATGTCATTTCCTTCTTCCATATGTTCTTCATTCTCCACTAGTGTATGCAGGTGAGCAGACAGCTGCAGAAGTACAAGGCTCAGCATGATCCATCCAGGACTGTTTGCTGGAGAGTCAGGGGGAGCAGACCTACAAGGCTCAGCATACTCCATTCACTAGTGGATACAGGAGAGCAGACAGCAGCTGCAGAACTACAAGGCTCAGCATCCTCCTTCCAGGACTGTATGCAGGATTTCTTTGCCCCCCCAAACAAAAAAAATGACGTGGGCTTCGCCATATTTTTGTATGCTAGCCGGGTACAGCAGGCAGGTACGGGCTGCCCCCAACCCCCAGCTGCCTATTTGTAGCCGGCTGGGAACCAAAAATATGGGGAAGCCCTTTTTTTTTTAAATTATTTCATGAATTTCATGAAATAATTAAAAAAAAAATGACATGAGCTTCGCCTAATTTTTGTGTCCAGCCAGGTACAACTAGGCAGCTGGGGATTGGAATCCGCAGTGCAGGGTGCCCATGCTTTCTGGGCACCCCTGCTGCAAATTGCAGTCCGCAGCCACCCCAGAAAATGGCACTTTCATAGAAGCACCATCTTCTGGCGCTGTATCCAACTCTTCCAGCTGCCCTGGTGACGGTGGCTCGCTGGGTAATAATGGGGTTAGGACTAGCTGTATATTATCAGCTGGCCCTAAGCCCGAAATTCATGGTGTCACGCCAATATTAGACATGGCCACCATGAATTTCTAGTAAAGATAAAAAAAAAACACAACACACAGAAAAATATTTTTATTAGAAATAAAACACAACACAATTAGTGACTCCATCTTTATTGAAATAAAGAGCCTCCCTCCGCAGTAATCCTGGGTCAAGGGTCCTGCGCCGCCCAATCCGGATCCAATATCATCTGATTGGTTTGCTGGAACGCAAAGCGATCAGATGATGTGTCAGGATCAAGGATGTAAATCACATCACACATCAGCTGATTGCATAAAAGCCGTTTATACAATCAGCTGATGCATCAGTGCAAAAAAAAAAAAAAAAAATACTCACTTATGTGCTGATTACCGGCAGCTCCTGGAGCGGAGTCTGATCCGATCGCTGCAGGAGCTGCCGGTAATCAGGGATGAAGTCTCCTGACGGCATCCGCTGACAGGTTAAACCGGCCGGGCGCCGGCGTCACCCCGAGACTTACGATCAGCTGACGCGTCAGGTGACTGCATCAGGTGATCCATCGCCAGGTCCTGCATCCATCGCACGTACCCAGGGAGACTGCACACAGCCGGAGCGGCGGTACCGGGAATAGGAGCTGGGAGCGGGCAAGGCACCGGGAGTCTGCAGACAGGTGAGTATGACATTTTTTTTTTTCTACTGTTCACTTTTGTTTTCGCAGCTGCCTCCACCTCCCGCCCAGACATGGCGCCGCACAGGAGCTGACATGCACAGGACAGGAGGTGGACGCAGCGGTGACGGTACCGGGAGGATTCACGCTTCTATATTTACTGACAGAAGGAATCCTCTTCCTGTACATGTCACTTTACTACCCACCTCCTGCGTTTATAGCTGCGTTTTTGGTCTTAGAAACGCAACAAAACGCACCAAAACGCAGCTATAATAACAATTTGCGTTTCTCATTGCGCCTTTCAACATCCCATTGCACTCAATGGATGAAAAACGCGATGAAAAACGCGGGAATAATTGACATGCTGCGTTTTTGTGGTCACCACAAAAACGCAGCTGAAAAAAAGCGCTGTGTGCAGACAGCAAAAATGAAAACTCATAGACTTTGCTGGGGAAAGCAAAGTCATGCAGTTTTCTGGGCAAAAACGCCGCGAAAAACGCACTGTGTGAACTTACCCTTAGGCTTTTCTTGTGATACCATTAATGATTTATTCCACTTCAAGACTCTCTGGCTACCACAGCATTGTGCAAACACATACCAAGGGCTATGTAACCAAGAAGGAAAGAGATGAAATGTTGTGTCAGATGACATGGTCATTCCAGTTAACGACCTGATAACGCTGCTTGAGAGAATCCCAATGAGAGTAAAGGGGGGAACTAGAGAAATCTAAGGTTTAACACACATTTTGGTTTCTTTCACGTGTTTCTTTACTCCCTGGTTCCATTTGTGTGTGATTGTGATTTTCCAGCCTTCAGTCTGAATCTATAAGGTGCACATTTTAATAAGAACAAGGAAAATAAATGCCGGAATAGATGTGTCCAAACTTTTGACCTGTACTGTAGATATGTAAAATTTCTGCAAAATATCTTCATATTTCTGTTATATTCCTATATTATTTAGTGAAACCTTTGATGTGTTTTATTGCAGGTCTAAACCTCGTTTTGGGATTGGACGGCCTACATAAGTATGGGCTTTTATGCTTTTAGAAATTTCTTATCATTAAGGATCTGTCCATGGGGACAATGGATATTTATTAATATTTTTAATTTATGCTTGACAAGTTCTTGCTATTTCGGAAGCGCTAGAATGAATTTGCTAATATATGTAACTTAGCTTTTTATGCTCTTTTTTTAAATAAACTTGTTTTAAAAAAATTCTATGGAGTGTTTTTTTTTCTTTTATTGTTTTACTAAAACTAAGGGCCTGATTAATTATTGAATTTGAGCCCTTTTTGTCTACTTTTTGGAGATTTTAACCTCCCTTTGATATGCACAAATTATTTAATTTGTGCCATTTTTTAGGTCTAAATTGCTTGGGGGATGGTTTGTTTGAAGATGTGTGTGGTTTTCATTTTCCAGATCCTTGCAGCCAGTTCATTAAATACGACGTTGTAAAAAGTTGAAAAAATTTTGTGCAAATATACTCCAACCCCCACTGTATTTTACAACATTTTAACTGATTATGCCATTTTTTTTGCAGCAAAAAGGTGCAAGAAGGTTAAAAGAAAAAAAAATCAGATGTTTTAATTTTTACTGTGATTATTCTATTACATCTGTGTGATCATCCCATGACCATGACATAGTTATGTAGCGTTGTATTAACCACTTCACCCGAGGGAAATTTTCCGTTTTTCATTTTTTCCTAACCTTTCTTCCAAGAGCCATTACTTTTTTACAGATTTTGCCCACATATGGCTAAAAAATGAATCAATTATTGGTCTTCAATCAGATTAATCACCTTTGAAAGCAAGGCTCATAACGTTTCTTTACAATTTTCTGAAGGATAACCCGATGGGCTCTTTTCCACTTGCAATGAAAAAATCACTGCGATACTCGCCCAGAAAAATGGGATGAGTGTCATGCATATGGTCTGCATTTTTTTTCTCACCTAGCATCCATCCGTATGACATGCGAGTGTCATGCAAGTGTCGTGCGAGTGTCGTGCGACTGCCGTGCAAGTGTGTAGATTTTTCTCACCAAGGATCCATGTGACATGCGTATGTAATGCCTGGCAATATGTTTCTCGCACCCATAGCAAGTCTGGTGCGATCTATGCAGCCATACGCAGTATTCTACAATTTGATCCTCAGCACGATTAGAACTGAGGAAAAAATAGCAGGATAACACTGCCTGATTGATTAACACTGGTGCGAGTGCAATCAAATGTTTTATCGCATCGCAGTCGCACATGAAAATCGCAAGTGGAAAAGAACCCTATGTCTCATTCACTCTTCAGCTTTCATTTACTTTCAACTAAAGGAAAATCCTCAGAGCCACTGGTGGAGGATTATGGAATCACAGGCTTTAAGACCCAGACCTATGTAAAAAAAAATTAAAAGGTTGATGATATGCAGTCATGGGCGAAAGTGTTGGCACCCTTGAAATTGTTCCAGAAAATGAAGTATTTTTCCGAGAAAATAATTGTAATCAATGTTTTGCTATATACATATTTATTTCCTTTGTGTGTATTGGAACAACATAAAAAAACTGAGCCAATAAGACAAATTGGACATAATTTCACATAAAACCCCCAAAATGGGCTGGACAAAATTATTGGTACACTCAACTTAGTATTTGGTTGCACATCCTTGGAAATAACTAACTTCAATCAATCGCGTCCTATAACCATCAACAAGCTTCTTATTCCTCTCAGCTGGAATTTTGGACCACTCTTCTTTTGTAAACTGCTCCAGGTCTCTCATATTTGAAGGCGCCTTCTCTCAACAGCAATTTTAATATCTCTCCACAGGTGTTCAATAGGATTTAGATCATTGCTGACACTTCAGAACTCTCCAACGCTTTTTCCATCCATTTCTGAGTGGTTCTTGAAGTATATTGGGGTCATTGTGCTGGAAAACCCACAACCTAGGACGCAAACCCAGCTTTCTGACACTGGGCAATACATTGTGACCTAAAATCCTTTGGTAATCTTCAGATTTCAAGATGCCTTGCGCACAGTCAAGCCATGTAGTGTTAGAGGCAGCAAAACAACCTCAAAATATCTTTGAACCTCCACCAGATTTGACTAATGTGCTTTACTAAAAAGCTTTATCTTGGTCTCATCTGTCCACAAGACTCTTTCCCAGAAGGATTTTGGCTTATGTACATTTTTACAAACTGCAGCCTGGCTTTTTTATGTCTCTTTGTCAGCGGTGGGGTCCTCCTGGGTCTCCTGCCAAAGCGTTTCATTTCATTTAAAATTTCAACTGCTAGTTTGCTGATGCATCCTGAGCCTTGAAGACAGCTTGAAATTCTTTGGAACTTGTTTGGGGTTGCTTATCCACCATCCGGACTATCTTGTGTAACAACCTTTTATCAATTTTTCCCTGCCGTCCACGTTCAGGGAGATTAACTAGAGTGTCATGAGTTGTAAACGTCTTGATTATGTTGTGCATTGTGGATAAAGGAACATCAAGATCTCTGGAGATGGACTTGTAACCTTGAGATTGTTCATATTTTTTAACAAATTTGGTTCTCCAGTACTCAAGCCATTCTCTTTTCCTCATTCTGTTTTCCATGTTTAGTGTGGTACACACAGACCCACAATGTAAAGATTAGGTCAACTTCTCCCTTTTTATATCTGGTTTCAGGTGTGATTTTAATATTACTCACACCTGTTACTTGCCGTAGTTGAGTTGACACAAACAGCACATACTTGAAATAAAGTTGTTTACTTACAATTTTGGAAAGATGCCTACAATTTTATCCTGCCCATTTTTGAGGGTTTCTGTGAAATTATCTCCAATTTGGCTTCATTTTCTGGAACAATTTCAAGGATGCCAACACTTTCAGCCATGACTGTGTGAAGGAAAACAGTGATAAATGAGTTGTGGCGCTAAATTTTATTTTATTTAATTTTATTTAATTAGATTTATGCACTATGCCATGAGTAGGCATAGGCGACTAATGCGCGAGCAACAGAATCAAGAATCATGACATGCCTGCTGCTAATTGGGTTTAATTAGCTCATTTAATGAAAGGGTGGTGTTCTAATTAATAGCAGTGCGGAGTTCCATTAATGATGTCATTCATTGTGTGAAGAAACAGGTTTCAATTATGGCCTTTATTTAAAGAAGGAGGGGAGCAATGTTGTACCTGCTGGTTTTAGTCCTTACTCACTGTGTGAAATGGGTCGTTCCAGACATTGTACCGAAGGAGAAAGAACTTTGATCAAGAAGTTGATTGGAGAGGGAAAAACATATACTGAAGTGCAGAAAATAATTGGCTGCTCAGCTAAAAAGATTTCTGATGCTTTAAATTGGCAAACAAAATCTAAACACATGGTAGGAAAAGAAATACTACCATCCACATAGATCATAAAATAACAGGCAAAGAAGTATCCAATGATCTGCTCCAGAGAGATCCAAGAAGTTACCTGTGAGTTCTGCAAGTATCAGAATATGCCTACATGAAGCCAAACTATTTGCAAGAAAAGTACCATTGCTGAAAAAGATAGCGTTGAAAAGGTTACAGTTTGCCAAAGAATACACTGACCGGCCTAATGAGAAGTGACGCAGCAGTCTATGGACAGATGAGAGCAAGAATGTTCTTGGGTCTAATAACCACAGATAATTTGTGAGATGACCCATAAACACTGAATTCAGGCAGAGTACACTGTGAAGACTGTAAAACATGGATGTGCAAGCATAATGGTTTCGGGATGTTTCTCATACTCTGGAGTTGGTCCCATTTATAGCACACCAGACACTATAGAGCAGTATAAATATATCAAAGTACTAGAGGAGGTCATATTGCCTTATGCTGAAGAAGAAATACCCTAAGGCTACACTTGCGTTTTGCACAGATGAGTGCAATCTGATAATACATTGGATTGCTTTTGCACCAGTGCAAAACTATGGGTTAGTGTCCATCTGCGATTGCGTTCTCATGCCATACCGGCATGAGAAATAAATCGCAGCGTGCTGCATTTGGCAGCGAGTCTCGGCTCATACACCCCCATACAAGTCTATGCGTGCGTGTGAAACTCTGATATCATCCAACCGCAGTGTGATGTACACAAAGACAGGCCACGGAAAAGAGGGAGAAAGTGCTCCCTCCTTCTCCGCAGCTATGATCCGATCGGATAACAGTCGCATGACCCTCTGCTCACACTCGCAGCAAATGGTCATTAACATATCACTTCCAATGCTCTTGCATCGGAAGCTATGCACAAGTGGAACCGAGGCCTTAAAAATGGGTATTTCAGCAGGACAACAACCCCAAACACACCAACAAGTGAGCAACATCCTGGTTCTAGACCAACAAGTTTGATCTTATAAACTGGCAGCCCAACCCCCAGATCTCAATTTTTGGGGTGACATCAAAAATGCTGGTTTTGATACAAAACCTAAGAATCCAAAAGAACTGTGGAATGTAGTCCAGTCAGCTTTGGCTAGAATATCTGTTCTCACGTATCAGATATTAGTTGACTCCATGCCACACATACTGTATGTAAAGCAGTTATCAGAAATAAAGATTATACAACTAAATTTTAGTTCAGTGATTCATAGAAAAGCTAAATCTAAACAAATTTCAGTTTATACTGTAAGTATTCGAGTTTGAAAATGCAGACACCGCTATTTTTTGTTAAATACTATTATTCCTTTTTTTCCTCATTTTCAGTTTAAAAATTGATGTTTTATTCATGTTTTCATTTGTAATTCAGTGTGCAGTGCTCAAGTGATTGGATATGGAATGCTTGTATATGGAAATAACTGCTATTCTGAGGATGGAGCTTTTTCACAGTTGTTTTAAACATGTTGCTATTATTTTGCACGTAACTGAATGCCACAACTTGACTTTCTTCTGTTGCTGATCCTTTTTTCCTAAAACATATTTAACTTATTTATTTAAGGCCGGAGTCACACTTGTGAGAGACTCGCGCGAGTCTTGCATCGCATCACGCGACACGGCCGCACACTCTCCTGACAGGAGTGGGTTGTTTACATGTATTTCTATGCAGCTGAGATGCTCCTGTCTAGAGAGTGTGCGGCCTTGCCGGGTGATGTGATGCAAGACTCGCGCGAGTCTCTCACAAGTGTGACTCCAGCCTAAATATTGTAACCGGTTTCAATCCACCCTATTATTTGCATTAATCTTTCAGTGAAAGTGACCAAAGGAGGTGATCTACTAAGTTAAATGAAACACTGTCGAACCTCGTGTGAAGGTCCTTCATGGCTTTCATCACCATTTCTCCACTTTCAGCACTTCACTCAGCAAGTGGGCATTGATTCACGAGAAATAGCTATAAATTCACATGAAATATTGCGCAGCGCAGAAATACACCAAAAGTTTAATGCAGATTTCTGGAACAATGTAAGCCAAGTAATTTGTGCTGTAAACTTAACCCCTTCATCCCTCGGGCATTTTGCGTTTTTCCATTTGTTTTTTTCCTCTCTTTCTTCCGAGAGCCGTAACTTTTTTATTTTTCCTTCAATCTTGCCATATGAGGGCTTGTTTTTTGCGAGACAAGTTGTAGTTTTAAATGAAACCATACGTTTTACCATATAGTGTACTGGAAAACAGCAAAGAAATTCCAAGTGCGGAAAAATTGCAAAAAAAGTGTGATCGCTCAATAGTTTTTGGGATATTTTATTCACCGTGTTTACTATATGGTAAAACTGATGTGTGGGTGTGATGCCTCAGGTCGGTGCGAGTTTGTAGACTCCAAACGTGAATAGGTTTACTTATATCTAAAGGGTTAAAAAAAAATTCATAAGCTTGTCCAAAAAAGTGGCGCACATTTTGCACCATTTTTCTGGATCTATTGCTCATTGATGGCTTATTTTTTGTGTCTCGAGCTGACGTTTTTAACTGTACCATTTTTGCGCTGATGCTACAATTTGATCTCCTGTTAATGCATTTTGCGCAAAATTTGCGGCGACCAAAAAACGTAATTTTGGCGTTTGGAATTTTTTTTGCTGCTACGCCATTTACCAATCAGATTAATTGATTTATATTTTGATAGATCGGACATTTCTGAACGCGGCGATACCAAATATGTGTATATTTTTTATTTATTTTTAACCCTTTAATTTTCAATGGGGTGATTTGAACTTTTAGGTTTTTTTATTTTTTTTTAATATTTTAAACCTTTTTAACTTTTTTTTTATTTTACTAGTCCCCCTAGGGGGCTATAGTGATCAGCAATCTAATTGCTCTGCCATATCTCCAGATTACAGCTACAGAGATCTGCAGATATGCTGCTTTACTTTCAATGCCGGCTGTATTCCGGCATTGAGAGGAAGTGACTCATGTTAGCCTGTCATCACATGACCCTGTGCTACCATGGCAACCACCGGAAGTCACGTGATCATGTCAAGGGACTTACGATGGGGGCAGAGTAAGCATAATGACGGCTTGCATATACATCTTGCTGCCAGATTTTGGCAGCGAGATGTAAGGGGTTAATAGTCGCGGGTGGAAGCGATTCCACTCGCGACTAACAGGCACACCTGTCAGCTGTTAAAATCAGCTGATATGTGCACGGATCGCTGTGGCCTGCTCACGGTAGGGGGCGGGGATTAATTGCACACGATCCATGATGTACCCAGTATGTCATGGGTCGTTAAGGGTTTAAAGGGGTATTCCCATCTTCAAGATTCTATCCCAATATCTACTAGTAATGGCGGACAAAGACAGAAGAGGGCTCCTGTTTAAGAACAATATATGTGCCCATTTCAGTCCAATAACTCATCAAAATGCACTATTTTGTCTGCTTTGCAGGTGGAAATGGAACCCCCACCTTCTGGGCTACTGTGATATGTCCGCTCCTGTGTAGTAATCGTAATAATAAAGTAAGCAAATACCTCCAATTTGAAATGTAGTACAGTGGAACCTCGCTTAACGAGTAACTCACTTAACGAGAATTAGCAAAGCTTTCTGTAATTTGTAACTCAGTTTCGAGAAAGCTTTGCTGTACGAGCAAAATCCTCACTGCACACACTTCCGGTTCCGTACATCCACCGCGCTCTAACCCGCACTTGCAGTCCACACAAACACACACATGTACGCACAAACACACACAAACAAACACGCACGCACGCACATACAGTATTATGCTCACCTTACCTTCCGTTCCACCGCTGGCCTCATGGTTCTTGTAGTTCCCGGGTACATCGCGACGTCCTTGCGGCGAACTACAAGACCCAGGAGGCCCGCGATGGAACAGAGGTAAGGTGAGCATATAATTTAATATAGTGTACCTTACGTTTCATTGCTGGCCTCCTGGGTCTTGTAGTTCGCCGCTCCGCTCCACTCCACTCCAGGCTGTGCATTAGCATCCATAGCGGCGAAGCAGGAACTTCCTGTCAGACGCTACTCAAAGTCAGTGCGCTGGCCAATCAGAGGCAAGCGGCTCTGCCTTTGACGTCAGCGCTCTGGCCGCAGAAGTTCCTCCCTCGTCGTTATGGTAACCCGATACACAGCCCGGCCCTGTACCAGAGAACAGCAAATCCCAGGAGACCGGCGATTCAACGGAAGGTAAGGTGAGCATATAATATGTGCGTGTGTGTGCGTGCTTGTGTGTTTGTGTGAGTTTGTGTGTGTTTGTGCATGTGTGGAATGACAGAATAGGGGACCAGGATGGGACATTTAACACATTGTGGAACGAGTCGTCTGCATTGCAATGATTTCCTATGGGAAATCTTGCTTTGCTGAATGAGTAACTTGGTTAACAAGCACAGTCCCAGAATGGATTGTTCTCGTTAAGCAAGGTACCACTGTATAGTTCTTCTGATTAGCTATCAGCAGCTGCTGGGATTCAAAAAAGCTGCTCATTTTCTAAACTTTACTTCCTTGTGTTTCAAAACCTATACATCCGAGCTGACAACTAAAGATATGTAGAGAATCAGCCTGATAGTGCCAGTATAGCACTGGCTGTTACGAACCGGCGCCGCCATAGCCGCAAGCAGCCTGCTGCGGTTCCTGTTGCGCCCAGGCGCCGGCTGCCGTTCTTGGCCGTGCCTCGGGTCGTCCAGTTGGCTGTTCCTTCCACCACGTCTAAGTGTGGAGAGGCGGTTAGTGCGCATGCGTGCGCCGATTTATCCCAGCCAGAGTTTAAGCCCGGTGTTTTGCCCAGTGAGCATGCTCAGCCTGTTTGTGTTATGTCTGAGACTAAGTCCTCAGTTCAGGCTACTGGGCATGCTCAGGCACTTAGTGCACCAGAGGCTAGGTCCGGTAAGGACCTCACTGAGCATGTCCGTGAGGTGGCAGGCCCTGATAGGGCAGAGGGTGTCAGGTGTCCTGATGACGTGGCAACTCCGGACTGGCTCGCAGAGGCCCGCCCCTATGATCTGGCACCTCAGTATTGGTCGTCAGACGATGACTGGTGAAGTGTTTGGGGTGTGGCTGCCATGAGGTCATCAATGACGTGGCGGTTCCGGATAGGTCGCATGTGACGTCACTGATGACATGGCATTCTGCTATTGGACCTTGGTAGTTCCACCCTGGGTTTGGGGTGGACCCAGGTTATAAAAGGGGCTGGAGACAACATGGAGGGGTGCAGTCTTCACTTTTGCTCAGTCAGAGCACACCTCCATGTTAGAGCCTCATTGCGGCATAAGCCTATGTTGGGAAGCGGTAGGTAGGGTTAGGCGAACGGTGCCTGTCACGCCAAGATTCGTGGCTCGGCACATCAGGGTCAGGCGCCGTGCTTCCCTCCTGCCGTTCCAGTCTTGCTATAGCAGCCCAGTGGCGTTAACTGGGCTGCGGCTGCTGTGCTTCCTGTCCGATTGTGTCCCCTACGCACACGGACAACGCACCTGCTGCGCCACGTGTCCGATTGTGCCTCCTACGCACACGGACAACGCACCTGCTGCGCCACCTGTACGATTGTGCCCCCTACGCACACGGACAACGCACCTGCTGCGCCACCTGTCCGATTGTGCCCCCTACGCGCACGGACAGCGTACCCCAGGACCCCTGTGGAGTTAACAGGGTGTTCCTTATCCTACTCGGCTTCCCGGTCAACGCTACTGGTGTACCCATCTGGCCTGACGTGTCCTACACACACGTGGCCAGTCGAGAGGTGGCCAGAAACGCTAATCGGAGGACCGCTCGGCCTGACGTGTCCTACACACGTGGCCGACAGGGCGCTTTCGTGGCGGTCTTCCGGTCAACGCTACCTGGTTACCACCCGGCCTGACGTGTTTCCTGCACACGTGGTTGGTGTAGCGCTAGGTGCACCAAAACGCTAATCGGGTTGTCGTCCGGTCTGACGTGTCCCAACACACGTGACCGGTTCCCAGAGTTCCTGGGTTATCTCAGAGCCATCCAGCTCTATAGTCTCCGCCTAACCCTCAGGTGCCAGCAGCTCCTTTGTCATCTGGAGCACGGTGGGCCCCGACTGACGATTAGGATATATACCCCCTGGTCCTAATCTGCCGGTCCCCCCGTAACACTGGCTTTAGGTTCTATAGGAAAATCCTGGTGATTGGTGCGCTTTAAGTCCTAGGCTCCTGATTTATCAAGGTATCTGGAATATGTACACCACAAATGTAATAGTGAAAAGGGATATAAGGATAAATCTGCTGCGATACTGGTAAAAATATGGGGTTCATGAAGGACAAAAATTAAAAAATCTCACAGGTAAAAAACAGCCTTACCCAACATCAAGTCAGATTACCAGTGCACTAGACTAATCTGTGGTCATTTGAAATATAAGAAAGTCAGCTGCTTCATGAAGTGAGATTGTGAGAGGCTGTTTCCATCAGTATTTTGAACCTGTGCCATCCCTGCCTTTATCATGGGGTTCTCCTGCATCCTGCTAGTGCATTGCTAATCTGACCTGGTGTTGGTAAGGCAGTTTTTCCGGTTAGATTTTTTTAATTTGTATCCAGCGTGAGCCGCATTTGAATTTAGAGTAGGGACTCACAACAATGGGGACCATTGATGTGGATTGCGAGCTTGGGTATTTTAGCCAAAATATCAAACAATCCTTCATGTATTTTATACATTTGTTCAACTTTTTATTGCACATTTTTTATGCTGAGTGTAGCCAGGCCCTTTAGTGTTGGTTGTGTAAATTTTTGTTGTCTTTCCTGCGGGGTGCACTTATATAGTGATGAACAGCCATCCAGATCTAAAAGTACTGGCATCCTCAATAGTCTGTAAGCCAGACACTTGTGCATCACATGTACCTGTGTCACTAGCGCCCTATGCAAGCCTTATCTGTGTGCATTTGTAATGCTAGGCAAGATGAAAAAGATATTCTGTTCTCACCTGATACATACATGATGACCCATATACATTTTGTTCAAATCAAAGTTTATTGAAGTTATTAAAGACAAGGTATCAAGGGACATTTATCCAAGAATTAATCATTACAACTACACCATAAGGAAAAAAAATGTTTACATATAATATTTGTAAATGGTACAAGAGTTCTTGTGCCCGATGCACGTAAAACTAAAACATACTTGTTTGAGGAAAAGAAGAATGAAGAAGCAAATGAGCGAGGAATAATGTAGAAACCTTAGTAGGTAATAATGTATGAAAATAAAAAGATAAAGAAGAAAGTAAGATAAGCCAAGAAAGATAGAATAGGTCCTACATAGGGCGCCCGAGCCCCAACCCGCCCCCACCCCCACACCGATCAAACCTAGTTATCCCATGATCCAGAGTCAGAGTTCCGAGGAGTCCCTAAATAGAACCCATGGAGTCCACATGTCTAGAACTTTCTCTAAAGTCTCCGTTGCCTGACCTATTATCGTATTTTTCGCTTTATAAGACGCACCTGATTATAAGACGCACCCCCAAATTTGGTGAAGGAATAGAGAATTTTTTTTTAATAAATGGGGTCCGTCTTATAATGCCAGTGTCCGTCTAACAAATCATATAGGGTATATGTCCCTCATAGCCCCCCATCCTAAAATTAGCCCCCTTAATCTGGATATGGCCACCTTATATTGAATATAGCCCCCTCATGCTGGCACACGTCCCTCAGTGATGCCACATGTCCCCTATTGCTGGCACACGTCCCCTATGGCTGGCACACGTCCTCTACGGCTGGCACACGGCCCCTATGGCTGGCAAACGGCCCCCAGTGATGCCACATGTCCCCTATGGCTGGCACACGACCACCTGTGGATGGAACACGGCCCTCTGTGGATGGCACACATCACCCTGTGTTAGATATCGCCCCATGCTGCTGCTTTTAGTAAAATAAACTCTTTCCTTACCTTCTCCAGTGCTGTCCTCCCTCGTGTCTACCTCCGTGTGGTTGACCTCCGGCCTCCTGCACTTCCTGGTTCTCGGTGCCGGTCATGTGATCGGTACAGCAGAGTGACATCTCTGCGTGCATGATCACAGTAGGAGGGAGACCGGGGAGACACGCTGGAGGAGGTAAGTAAAGAGTTTTTTATTTTACTATGGGCAGCATCATGGGGGCCATATCTAACGCAGGGGGGCATTTGCCATCAAAGGGGCGCACAGGCACATATAATATGCGCCGATCCCCCAGCCCGTCACCGCGGTGCGGTTTCAGCACCACGGTGATGGACAGCGGCAGTGCATATTATATGAGCGGGAGCAGGAGATCTCCCGCTGTAGCCTTCACCAGCTCACCAGCCTCTACCAGCCTCCCTCAGCCTCCAGCACCGCTCCAGAGCGGCCCCCACCTCCCCTGGACCCTGCAGTATATAATCCGTATATTCGGATTATAAGACGCACCCCCTACTTTCCCCCAAAATTTGGCGGAACAAAAGTGCATCTTATAAAGCGAAAAATACGGTAGTTCTTCCATCCTGAAGATCTCATTGAGTTCTGCAACAAATTCGTATCTAGAAGGGGTCTTTGTTTGTTTCCATAATCTGGGAATCAGCCTCCGCGCAGCAGCCAAGAAGTGCCTGAGGATCTTCTTCTTGTATTTAGCAATAGAGAACTCACTCAGGGACAAAAGGGCAAGCTCAGGGGAAGGCCGAATTCCCATTCCGGAAACCTTATTGAATAGGTTGAACACATCGTCCCAAAATTTTCTTATAGGGTGGCATTGCCATCAGATGTGTATGTAAGAGCCTCTCTATTGAAGACATATCCAACAGGTATCAGAAGCTCCGGGAAACCACCTCTAATGGTAGTCGGACATCTATACCATCGTATCAGAATTTTGTAACTTCTCCTGGGTCATAGCGCATGTAGAGGAGAGTTTTGGAAATAATAGAATCCTGGCACAGTCCTCCCCAGAAATAGGTCTCCCCAGGTCCTCCTCCCATTTGGAGAAGAAGTGAAGAGGAGCCCTGTCCGCTGTTACGCTTTCTAGAAACAAGCCGTACAACAGTGAGACCGAATGGACAGGAGCCATACCCCCTATGCAAAGTTGTTCAAATATCATGGGAGTCCTAAAAATATTATTGCTACGTGGGAGCAGGGATTTGATATAACCTGTTCATATAAAAACCAGGTCCCTGACACTATATCAGACTCTGGAAAAATGTATGAAAGTGGTTTAATCTCCAAAGTGTCAATATAGTCGTTGACTATGGGATGGTCCTGTTTCTTTTTGTGTAGTATGACGTAGCTGTGAAGACCCGTTGGAAACCTAGGGTTCCCACACAAAGTTGTGACCCATATACATTTTATTATTATTATGCTGAAAACCTATTATGGCTTCAGAAATCATGATTTGAAGCACAATACAATATTTGCAAGTGTAATCCAAGATATTTGTTGAAGACACTGCCAAAGGCTTTTGTCAGTCACCTGAACGCATCTGATTTAGAAGATCATCATAGAGCAGCATGGAGGCTACAGAGGTGTCTAACAAAATATGAGAACTGGTTCACCCATAGGGATTACCAGCAATGATAAACTGACTTGTAGTACTCTAAGGAGAACAGATTCTTTATTAGGCTCATTATTGACTCGTGAAGATGCCAGTGCAATTACTGAATTATCTACTTTTACATTTTGCTTCTTTGAACCTTTATGCTCAAGGTAAGTCATTATTAGTTTTGTCAGATTTTATTATTTTGTATCCCATTAGATCATTCTGTCCTTATATATACACTAGTGATATTAATGTTACTTTATGCTCAATTTATAAAATCCTCAAATTAGATGCAATTAAATGAGGACTTAATAAATAATAAGGTCAATTTGATTTCCTGAATGTTTTCTATACAAATCTGTTGCGATGGAGAAAAATTCCCCTAGATAAGTGCAAGACTTCTGTGCACATGCTGATGATTTTTTTCTTTGACAATGAAGGAAGGTTGGAATTAATTGGCAATGACAAACTAGATATAGTTCATTAACCCCCCATGATGACTGCCGTCCGCATTATTTTGTTCTGTTAGTCGCCGCATTTTTATCATCAATATCCTCAACATGCCTTCCAAACATAGTATAGATGTTAAAAGTAATATGAAAGATGTACTAATCCTGTGCAAAATTACACAGTGTAAACCTATATCTGACAGGGTGAAGGTGCAACAAATGTATCACATTTAGGAGAAAAGCCAGCAGCCCACTTACAGTAAATTTTGGCGTGGGGAAAGGGTCTCTGTCCAAGCATATCTTCATCTTGGAACATCCAACATAGGAAAGAGTGAATATTTTATTTTATACAGCAATATGATAAGCAGAGTATCACATGTCTAGGACAGGCTCAGGGCTAGCTTTTTCCTTACCATCTGAGACCATGTACTTTAGACATTTTTTTTTCCCTTAAGGTATTTGAAGGGTTAACTCTTCCTCTTGTGTAGCAGCAGGCTTGCTCAGCTGTCAGCTGTTAATGACTAAGCCCTCTGCTTCCTGGAGAGTTTGCTGGTTATTCAATTCAGTTTGGAGCTAGCCAGGAGCACAGGAGCAGAGAGGACGTGTTTTTTGCTGTTGCTGCTGTTTGCTGTCAGTTGTGCTTTGCTGAAAGTAGTCTGTTGTTACTTTCACTTTTCTCTTCTTACCCCGTCCTGTATACTTTTTGTTGCTCTCTGGTGTAGATTTTAGGTTCACATGAGTTTTAATTTGCCCCTGTTTGTTGTTCATTCTTGGTGGGGGTTTTGGGACCTCCATCCTGGTCAGTCCACTGGGTGGTGTGTGTGTTGGGGACTTTGTCATTAGGGCCAGGAGATAGGAGTCAGGGCCAGGTTGGTGACCCGGACCTCCCTTCCTTCAAGGGTACCTCCGGCTGTGAGGGTGAGCTCAGGGACCCCTGCCTTAGCTTCTGCATAGCATTTACTGTGTTCTCTGGCCATCCATTACACACCCGCCCAGCCACAGATACAGTCCAAGGTTTGGATCAATGCAATGGTCTTTTTCAAGGACATCTGTTAGTCAAACTTGGGTGGTATCAGTTAAATCAGCAGATAACATCTAAATATATATAACACGCTTACTATAAAGAATAATATTAAGAAATCCATCAAAATGCATGAAAATTATGTACAACAAGATTTAGGATAATGGTAGTGAGACCGAAGGTCCATGATGTAGCCTCAATATAAGATATCATGCTGGAGTACCGCCATTTGTATCTAAGCTATGAGGTATGTATAGGTACTTGAGTACCTGTATGAACATATGCAAGTGACCATGTATGAGAAAAGTGGCACAAAGGTATGTAGATACATATGATGAGAGAGTAAATAGGAGTAGCAAGAAATATAAAAATGCAGTGATGGTGGCATTAGCATACAAAAGGAGCAGAGGAGACAAATATAAAAATGGGAGGAACAGTTATTTAAAATTGCTGGCCTGAGGCAATAGACGTAGCTGAAAACTCGTAGTGAGAAACATGTAATGATGGCTACATTCTTCTCGTTCCTCTCAGTTTTAATATGGTTTATTTATGTTGTCATTTTGCATTTTCTTATTTCTTAGACACATTTGTTATTCCTGTTTTTATTTTCTGATCATATCTTGCCATGTACCATGTGTTCTGCATATCTCATACATGATCATTTGCTCATACAGGTTCTTCATTTTTCAGTTTCTCTTCTTATTTTCTTTCCTTCTTAAGGCCACTTTACACGCAGCGACATCGCTAGCGATGTCGCTACTGATCAAACCCGCCCCCGTTGTTTGTGCGTCACGGGCAAATCGCTGCCCATGGCGCACAATATCGCTAGTACTCGTCACACATACTTACCTTCCCAGCAACGTCGCTGTGGCCGGCGAACAGCCTCTTTTCTAAGGGGGCGGTTCGTGCGGCGTCACAGCGACGTCACACGAAAGGCGTCCAATAGAAGCGGAGGGACGGAGAGCAGCTGCATGAAAGACACACCCACCTCATTGACGGAGGACACAGGTACGGTGCTGTTCGTCGTTCCTGGGGTGTCACACGTAGCGATGTGTGCTGCCTCAGGAACGACGAACAACCTGCATCCAAAAGCAGCAACGACATTTGGGATTTGAACGACGTGTCAACGATCAACGATTAGGTGAGTATTTTTGATCGTTGGCGGTCGCTTGTACGTGTCACACGCAACAACATCGCTAACGAGGCCGAATGTGCGTCACGAATTCCGTGACCCCCAACGACATCTCGTTAGCGATGTCGTTGCGTGTAAATCGGCCCTTAGTATCTCAATTCTCTATTTCTCTTCTCGGTTTCCCACCATCTGGACCTCCCTATACAGGATTTATTACCCCTATATAATTTTGGATCTATATTCTTACCTCTATTTTATTGATATTCCCTTGCATGATCTAGCTCAAGGACCTATACATATTTCATACATTATAATCAAATGGAGATAACCAAGATAATATCTTATAATGAGGCTCCTTCATGGAACTTCACTCAGCCTATTGCCTCATCTCAGATTGCACATAATTTCTACATGTATTTCATATTATTATGATCTGTAGTCAGCATGTATGATTACACATATACACTTTTTTTCATCGTTTATCAATCCACTCCCCCTCTTTTATACACTGGTGTAACTAACATCACCTATTTGTCTACTATGTCTTGGAAAAGGACCTAATTTGCATCAAAACGATGGACATCTCCTTATCATATTGCCGCATCAAATAAAAATTCATAAATTTCATGACACTGAATATCTCCCCACCTTTCTGTGCTGGAGTTTTAAACTAATCATAGTCACTCATACTGGATGATAATTTTGGCGCATCTTTAGACCCTTTAGTCTAACTTTATACCACCTTGTTTGACTTATTATAGGCCACTTTGCATTGGCAACAAAGCCAATTTCAAGGCTCAGCCCTGCCCTTATCAAGGAAGGCAAAAAGTGTCTAAAACACATAATAAATAGGTCTAAACCTTGATGCAATGTTATTATTCAAAATGTGCCAAATTTCTATAAATCGTGATGTGAAAAACTTTTTTATTCCAGTAGTTCATGATAAGTCATATTCAATTATTCATCTACAAGGAAATCAGACATCAGAGGACTCAGATGATGTTGAATTCAAATATGATACAACTACATCCACAACACCATGGAATGCTTATAATCTGGTAACCACCTGATGCTTTTATATAATTCAGAATTAAGGCCAATGTTAGTTCGGCAGACGGTTATCTCTCCCGACTACCGCATGCACTTGAAAATTGGTTCAGACCAGTGGTTATGTGTTCTCGTCAC
Source organism: Anomaloglossus baeobatrachus (assembly GCF_048569485.1). Classification (NCBI taxonomy): domain Eukaryota; kingdom Metazoa; phylum Chordata; class Amphibia; order Anura; family Aromobatidae; genus Anomaloglossus; species Anomaloglossus baeobatrachus. The sequence continues at coordinate 102,107,482 of NC_134355.1, read as the reverse complement.
AATGTGACTGTCGGATAATGAGGGACAGGGGCTCCTATGCGCATCATGCTAGGGGACCCTAGGCTATCCCTAACCTCCGGGTTACTCCTGATGGTGAAGATGCCGGAGTCCATGCCTGACTATGGGTGTAAGTGAGAATGAAACACAGATAAAGATATATAAAGGAAAACCAAAACTCTGACACACTACACACACAAAAAGATACAATGAGAGATTCATGAGAAAATGAGAAAAGTAAAAGCAGGAAGTAGCAACAAAAAAGGCAACAAGGGTTAGCTCCACAACCACACTCAGCAACAAGTACCACAATCACCAGATAGTCTGGATCACAACACCGCACCAGACCAGCTAAGATAACCTATAGCTGGCATAGAATGGAGTATATACCCAGCATATATAGGAGGTGAGAAAATGTAATTGGCTTCGCCATAACATGTGATCAAATGAGACTAACAACCAGACATTATCTCTTGCTAGTCTGCCTATGAACTCCCACTCTGCAGGTCGACACCTGAGTCTGCCTGCATTGATCACAGACACCAGAAAAGTTATCAGGCGGAAGGTCAGAATCAGTTGTCTAAACAGATCCCTATTCCGCCATGACAGTCAGCATAGTTTGTAAAATTCTTTGTTTGAGAATACTTCACTGTAATATAGCATATGGACACTGCCATACACCTCTGGTGGTGGCTTATTCCCCCTGAAAAAAAATTCCAATAGCCAAAGCCTTTTCTCCTCTGACATCATCAAGAGTCAGTAGGCCCTGACGAAATCAGTAGGGTTTGAACAAATTTCAACTAATGTGTATTGAAGCCATAAGACTGCCAACATACGAATCTGCAACTCTAATGTCTGAGGAATGGCAAGTGCTCACCCAAGATGGTTAGGCTGGATAGGTTTTTTTCATTGTTTTGCATTCTGTAAACTTTGAAAATGTGTATAAAAAAAGTAACTACATCTGATTTTCTTACCATCAAGGACCAACTTGTTCAAGGACCTGTGTTTGTTCAGGACCATTACAGAGCCTCCATTCTAGAGGTATGCCATAATTATTTTTTTAATTAAATACAGTGGTTTGATTTGTATTTTTGCTAGCTTTTTGTGCAATATTATACGTCATTTTTAAGATGGATGTCTTGCAATTTGGACACTGATAAATTGAAGTTAGTCTGTTACTTACCGAACTGTTGGATTATGTTCCCCCGATGAGCCATTGGGGAGTTTTTGATGATGTTTATTTTGCTTTGTCAAAAACACAGCATCTTATAGTTCCACCAAAGTCGGTGAGATATATAGAATTCTCTGGCCTACTGTGCTTTTTACTTTGCATAAACTGATCTGTGATGTGTTTCATATTCGAAGCATGTCAATTTCTCTTGCAGTTACGCTGAAGTCTTGCAACATCAAAAACTCACGAAAAAACTCATTGTGATTACGTAGCCTTAGGCCGGGGCCACACGGGGGACTACTGCGATCCTCGCATGATACTCAGCTCACGCTGGCAGCACAGCAAGAGCTGAGTGTCACTGCGACTGAGGTCCGATCTTGTGATCAGACCACAGCTGCAGGAGTTGGGCCGGCACTGAGGAGGGGTGTTTCGGCGCTGCAGAGGGGCGGGTCGGCTCTGAGGAGAGGCGGGCCAGCGCTGGGAAGGAGGGGAGGGATTTATCTCCCTCTCTCCTCTGTTGCCAGCTATTGCCATTCTCGCTCTGCACTCGCAGTACACCGGTGTACTGCGAGTGCAGAGCGATTTTTCTCTCGCCCCATAGACTTGAATGTGTGCTAGAGAAACAAGGATCACATTGCACCAAGTTTTCTCGGTCCGATAAGGGCTGAGAAAATAATCGCTCATGGGTGCTGGCACATAGGCTAATATTAGTCCGAGTGGAATACGATGTTTTATCGCATTCTACTCGCTCCGATTTTCATGCCGTGTGTCTAAAGGCCCCGTCACACACAGAGATAAATCTTTGGCAGATCTGTGGTTGCAGTGAAATTATGGACATATTGTTCCATTTGAACACAGTCACAAACCTGGCACTGATTGTCCACAATTTCCCTACAACCACAGATCTACGACAGATCTGCCACAGATTTATCTCTGAGTGTGACAGGGCCTTTAGGCCTCAGAGTCCAGCTTCAGAAGACTTCAACAGTTACTGCCCAGGAAATCTGTGGCCAGCCATACAATTTCCTTCAACGACCACTGGTTTGTGAATTATTTGTATATGTTTTGGCTAACTGAAGGAGGATCCAAGCATTGGGAAATTTATATTTTATTATTATAATAATTATTATTATTTTAGACAAACATTTTAAGCCATTCCTTAATAATGTCTACTCAATATACACCCAAAGGGAAAAAAAAACAAAAAACATTTCTAGGAAAATTAAATTTATTTGAGAGTCACCATTTTCCCATTTTTCCTTTTTGCATTGCATAAAGGAAAAAATAAATGTTATATAAAATAAATTAGAATCTCCACCAATAACATTTAGAAAATCCATTCTCCTATTTCTATTGTAGTTCAATATATATTCAGGTTTCAACAAAAATGTTATTCTTTGTATATTGAAAAATTACAGTTTTCTAATATAGTTTATGTATCAGTTTGTTGTGGTCTTCGAAATCTCAGCTTGCTACTCCCATGTTAAGAACAGAAAAACAGAATTTGTCCCCTAGAAAGATCTGTCTGATGATGAATGCTCATAGTGTAAAGGCCGCTTTACATGCTGCGATATTGTGACCAATATCGCTAGCGTGCATACCCGCCCCCATCGATTGTGCAACACGGGCAAATCGCGACACTACTTACCTGCCTACCAACGTCGCTGTGACCGGCGAACCGCCTTTCTAAGGGGGCAGTTCGTTCAGCGTCACAGCGACGTCACAGCAGCATCACTGAACCGCCGCCCAATAGAAGCGGAGGGGCGGAGATGAGCGGGACGTAACATCCCGCCCACCTCCTTCCTTCCTCATTGCCGGCGGCCGCAGGTAAGGTGAGGTTCCTAGTTCCTGCGGTGTCACACATAGCAATGTGTGCTGCAGCAGGCGCGACGAACTACTTCGTACACCGATCAGCAGCGATATTTGAGAATGGACCCCCATGTCACCGATGAGCGATTTTGAACGTTTTTGCGACGATTCAAAATCGCTCATAGGTGTCACACGCAAAGACATCGCTAAAGCGACCGGATGTGCGTCACAAATTCCGTGACCTCAACGAGATCGCTCGGGCGATGTCGCAGCGTGTAAAGCCCGCTTTAGGCCAGAGTCATACTTGCGAGCGGCTCGCGCGAGTCTCGCATCACATCAGCCGGCACGAGCGAGTCAGCTGCATTTATTTCTATGCAGTTGAGACACTCCTGTCCGGAGAGCGGCATGCCATGCCGGGTGATGCGATGCGAGCCACTTGCATGTTTGACTCCGGCCTAAGACAGATCCTATTGACTTATGAAGAGGTCCGTCAGGTTTCAATTCCTGTGTTGGCCATTTTAGCAGCCAGAATAACCTAGTATGCGGCCCAATTTATTTCTTCAAAAATTCTGGAATCTGCAATGGATACTTTAATACAGATGAGAACCCAGCTTTTTATAGTCCTGGGTATATCATGGACGCACAGTATTAATTCATTACAACACAAAGCATTGATATGCGTATCATAAAATATATTGTATAACTTTTCATTACATGATTAATATTGTTTATTTTCTGATAAGGAGTACTCTTTTTTTAAAAGGGTATTCTCAAGTTTGTAAGTTATCCCCTATCTATATGATTGGGAATAACTTTTTGATTACTGGGACCAAACTGATCCTGAGAACCAGAGATCTGAAGACCCCCGTGTGTATGAAATGGTGGTTAATAATAGAACAGTGGTTGGTTCATTCTTATGGGAGTGCCGAAGACCAGTCATACCCAGACCTCGTTTATCTCCAGCCATCATATTAAGAATGACTGGACCAGCAGAGTGCATGATCAACCACCCCGATCCATTCACACAGGGCTCTTCAGTGCTCCGGTTCAAATGTTCGGTGAGGCTTCCTGTGGTTGGATCCCCAGTGATCTCCAATCACATGGATAACTTCCCAACTTGAGTATAGCCCATTAATGGAAATTTCTTACATAATATGTTAGTTACTATTTGCTTCATTTCCAGACATGTGAAATAAATACTACAATACTAACTGTAGAAGCCAAAGAGAAAGGTGCATCGCTCATTAGGTACAGTCTGTCGGTAAGTCTTTTATTTACACCATATCTATCATACGTTTTTACTAACAATATTTATGGATATCTTTCAGCTAGTCAGCATGAACTTCAAAGATTTAGAAGGCAATTGTCTATTTTTGTACTGGCACCCACATATATTTCTTATTAATGAAATATATGCTTTACAAGTATAATTGATTGTAGTTCAATCAGTAAGACGCCATACACCGGGGTCTACTAACATTGGCCCATTGTATTGTAATAATGATAACATTGCAGATATGAGAACATACTACATCCTTTCATCATATAATGTGTATCGTCATCTGGTGTTGCTATGAATTATTTGTAGCCAATTTCACCCTATTTATTCATTTAGTTTGCCTCTTTCCCTTTGTTCAACTGTTCCAACGATTATTGATTGTTTATCCAAAAGATTAGCCATCAATAAAAATCCCAAAAAGATCCCTTTAACCCCTTTATTTTGTACAGTGGCAAGGGGCAGTAGTTGTGGGGATTCAGTCTGGATGCCCCAGGTTGCTACATGAAAGAACTGGTCCTGGCCGGGTATGTGGACTTGTGTTGTGTGAGCTGTGAACCCGTGCAGGCCACATATTGCTGCTGATGTAGCCTGGCCAGGACTTGATGACGACTCATTTCTTCAAGGAGATTAACAGTTAATTTCAAACAACAGTACTTTTACTCAGTGGTTCATCCTCAGCAACAACTTTACACATTGCATGGCAGCCATAGGATTTCCAGCACAATACAATGGTACAAGGCATATTCAGACACACTCTCAGTTCCCACTGCATCGCTTTCGATCTTACTGGTCCTGTGAGTCCCAGCAGAACGCAGACTAATGCTACAGTCCAACTTGTGATGGTTACCTTCTTTTCTAGTGGCTCCATTCTGAGTAGTGGAGGAGAGGTTTGAGGGTTCCTTCAATATGGCCAGACTAGAGGCTTGCACTCCCAGGTGTTTCCGTATCTACGTCTCTTCTCCTCATAGAGGAGGGGTAAAGGGTAGCTGCTAGTGTCAGAGCAGAATCTTGTGCTCTCTCTTGTTTAGAATGCACTAGAGTAGCCAACTTCGTTCACATGCCAGTTTTATATTAACCTGTGACTTAATCGTTAAAGGCCTGGCCACTAGAGTCCCATCCTCTGGCTGATATTGTCTGTGGCCATTCCATTCCAGGGTCAGTCTCTAGCCTCAGCGTTGTTCTCACGCCATGTCTCGGTCAACACTCAAAGATCATGCTATCTCATCTCCAGTCATCTTTCTTCTTTTGCTGCCACAATGCACCCACTGAATGTGACTATAAAGACCTACAGACTATCCTTCTGTAACTATCGCACACTAGATCTTCATTGACTCTCTAAAAGGAACTCTCTCTTATCCTATCAGCTAACCTCTCACATTGTGGGCTAGTGCCCACACATAACTAGTACTTTCTAGAGATAAGTGATCCTGCCAAGGATCGCCGCACCTGCCTGAGATTACCGATCACATTGTCGATCCTAGTTGAACTCATTAAATTCAATGGGAAGCAAAACTGATGTGTTGTAAAATGGTGTAGGAGGGCTGTAAAAGAAAATAAAAAGAGGGTTACGACAGTACATACAGTACTTACCAAGTCACCGCGGCTGCAGCACTCCTTCCGGGGCCGACAATTATCCTTCATTCATATATAATGCTTTCCCCTTCCACTGGCATCTCTGATTGACTGTCGTTGGACCATGCCCCCACCCTCTGAGACAGCATCTTTGATTGGCTGAAATCACAAACGCTGTCTGTGTCCTTATACTGGGGATAAATAAAAAATAAAATAAAATTGGTGTTGGGTCTCCCCATCTATTGATACAGATAAAGCCATGGCTACAGGCTGCAGCCCCCAGCTGTGCACTTATCTTGGCTGTGTATCAAAATAAGAAGAACCACATGTGACTTTTTTTTTTAAATTTTTTAAATAAATAAATAATTAATAAAAACGGTGTGCAATCTTCCAATTTTGATACCTAATAATAAAGCTGTCAGCTGGGTGTTGGTATTGGCTGGGGAGACCCGTGCTTATTGACCCCCCATCCTAAAATAGCCTGCAGCAGCCCAGAATTGCCGCATCTATTAGATGTGACAATCCCGGCACTTTATCCAGCTCTTCCCGATTGCCCTGGTGTGGTGGTAATTGGAGTAATAAGGGGTTAATGTTAGCTCACAGCTCCGACTAAGCACTTGATTTGTTATGGGTAGGGGTTCTATGAGACCTCCCACCACTATTTGTATACGTAAAAGAAATAATCACAAACACACAGAAAAATCTTTTATTTAAAAAATAAAAACAAAATCCTCAATCTTTCACCAATTTATTAACCCCCAAAACAACCAGGTCTGACGTAATACACATGAGGTCCCATGAAGATTTCAGCTCTGCTACATCTGAACTAATAGCAAGTGGCCATAGAAGATGACCGAATGCTGTAAGCTTCAGGCAGAGACTGAGCCCCGCGATAAGTGGTGACATCACTCAGGTTAGTTGTGACAATAAATAATCGGCACTCACTTAAATCTTTCTTCCTTTCTCCTATTCCATTTTCCAAAATTTACAATAATAACAGTGACGTCTTTCGGTGAAACATCTTGACCAAAACGTGTCACTGTATTATAGTAAATTTTGAAACATGGAATAAATAAGAAAAAGGAAGAAAGTTAATGGGAGTGCCAATCTTCATTTACTGTTGAACTGTGAAGTCCATCCTGGGATTCGAGCACCACAAGGCAAAAGAAGTGCCCACCTGTTTTTTTTATGATATCAGGTTAGTTGCAGTCACAGCTGGAGATTTCCACGGACCTCCACGTGTTACCTGCAGGTAACCTGGCCTCAGAGGTCCTCAATGATCTCTCACTGAATTCACAGACCTGCATCTCCTGGCAGGAAACTGCAGAATTGTGACCAAGAGATACAGATTTGGTAAAATGTTTACACTATATTCCTACACCCAATCTACATCTCCTGGCAAACAACAAATGCAGTATGATGCGATAGTGGTGCGGTTTTCTACTAGGAGGTGTAGATTGGGTGCAGGAATATGGTGTAAAAATTTCAGCACCAAATCTGCATCTCTTGGCAAAAAAAACCCACAAACAATTTTTTGACACCGTTTCGGTGCAGTTTTCTTCCAGGAGGTGCAAATTTGCTGCTGATATGTCTGCACCAGATTTCAGCACCAAGTCTACCCCTCCTAGAAGAAAACTGCACCGACACGGCATAGTCATTATTTTCATGCACCCCCTGTACAGTAGTTGGGCAGAGGCTGAAGATATCACTCATGTAACCAATCTACAGGGAGGATGAAGCAAAGAGACAGTCCATAATGACCCTAAGGACAAGGGATATCCACACAACAATCCTTTCCTTTTTCACAAGATGAATTCAAGAGGCCCAGGAACAATAAATGTATCTGAATTGGAATCTTCTTAACAGAATTACTGAAGTTTTTATGTTCCAAATTATGACAAAACCTGCTTATTTCTTTATTTATAGAGTATTTCTTTCTTTCATACAGGGACCAGAAAATGAGTATTTCCATATGAATCCATTAAATGGAGTGATCACATTGGCCAAAGCTTTAGAATACAACATGATTAACAGATACAATCTGGATGCTGGAGCTGAGGTAAGACACCCACTAATAGTACGTACTTATATTGGTATCATTAGATGTATGAAGTCATGGAATTAGATGTTCTGTAGACAGTACAGATGAACAGACCCTTGGAAGTTCGGTTCGGTCGGTGCAGCCGGACTTTTGAAAGTTCGGTTTGGGACCCGGACTTAATCTGAACCCCAATGGAAGTCACTAATTGGGAGTTCGAGTCTCCGCCCACATGCAGCCAGCCATAAGGAGAACACTTCCGGGGGAGGATGGGTGTTTTCTTTTCCAATTGTTTATTTTTTGGTGCATAAGTCGCGGGCGGCGGGGCGCTGCGCTCACCACGCTCGGGTCCGGCGCTGCTGCTGCTGCTGCTCGGTGGCTCGAGCGGTGGGCCGGATCTGGGGACTCAAGCGGCGCTCCTCGCCCGTGAGTGAAAGGGGGTAGTTTGGTTTGGGGATTTGGTCCGTGACGCCACCCACGGGTTGTGGTGAGGTTGGGCACCACCGCTGCTATTGACGGGGATCCCGGGATCGATGGTAGGGAGCAGCTGGGATGTTTTTTCCCCCCTCCGTGGGTAGGGGTTGGTGGTCCCGGGGCCCGGTGAGGTGACGGGGAGGCAGGGCTGGCAAGGTGCAGGGTCGCGGGGACTGCGCAGCGCGGTGCCGGAAGGCACGGTTGTACTCACTCAGCCACAAATGTACGCAAAGTCTCTGGTAAACCAAACGGCTGGATGGACGGGTCCCACAGCCGGCTGCTGTGGCTTCTCCCGGACGGTTGGTGGTGGCTGCCTTTCCCTGCACCTTTTGTGGATGTTCAGTCCCGATGGCTTCCCACCGGTAACCCGCTCCCCAGCGTGTGTATGTGCCGGAGGAGCCTTTTTGCCCGCAGGCTCTGGCCCTTGGAACTCTAGCTGTGGCGGTAGCTGTATTTCCTTTTGTTGGTTGGACGGTTGCCTTCAATCGGGTCTTGGCTGTTAGGAAACCCCTGGGGTTCTGGTCACTGAAGGATTTGACCTTGTTAACGGCGACTCCAAGCCTGGTCGGGGTCCGCAGGCCCTGCCGGTTTGTGCTGGCTTCACTTCGCTCCCCGGTTCGGTACCGGCGGGCCACCGCCCGTCCCCAGTCCTACGGTTCTGCGTTGATCTGCCTCTCCTGCAGATGGCCACCACCATCTGCCAACCTTGCTCTAAGTGCCCGGGCCACGTACCCGGACACTGTCAGTTTGCTCCTCCACTACTCCTTCTCCTTCACTTTCCTCACTCAACTCTACACTGACTTCCTTCTCCCGCTTCCAGGACTGTGAACTCCTCAGTGGGTGGGGCCAACCGCCTGGCTCCACCCCACCTGGTGTGGACATCAGCCCCTGGAGTGAGGCAACAAGGATTTTGTGTCTGACTGATGTGCCTGTCTCGGGGTGGGGGTGTCGTGTTGTAGTACCTGTGATGACCTGGCTCGTCCAGGGCGCCACACATACTACATCTGATCATGAATGTTGTTGATCAAACACTGCAGGCGGCTCGCACTGGGCTGATCTCCGAGTGTACCTGAGCACAGTGATGCTCACGTCAGTGGTTTTCATACATAAAGCACTCGTTCTCCAAATTCAAACTTTTTATTGTAAAGTCTGTGTTCCGTACTAACACTGAACACCGAACCTCGGGTTCGCTCATCTCTAGTAGGCAGTACTAAAGCATAAATAATAATTATAGTAATAATGTTGTTTTACCTATTTCGCAAGGATCTCAAGTGTTCATATATTTATATGTTTTCTATCTATATTCAATGAAGGACTCATTGGGCTTTTCCAACACAGTGCCAGTACTTATAGACATACAAGATGTCGATACAATGAACCCTCATTTTAATTTTCCTATATATGAAGGCTCAATTTCAGAAAATCAGGTAAGACATTATTTTACCATCAAGTATATAGTATTATTCATTGCTAAACGGAACTTGTCTGATACTTTCTGTCTCCCAACGTCCACCATAACTTGACCTGTCAACAACTGTTTTATGCAAAAGAGTTTTATTCGTCAAAATTACTACCATATCATATGCCTGTTTGCAGTCAATAAGGTGAAGACATGTAATAGGGTGACCAGTGCCCTACGGCCCCCACGTCCCCGCTGGTAACTAGTGGAACTACAGAGTATTGGTGTAGTAATTGTATTAATGTGTTGTATTTTTGTAAACTGTCCTGCATTATTGTATATTCCTCCCCCTGTGTAATACGCCTGGTTGCCATCAGAGGTCATGGGTCCTGGGTCCCTCAAAGAGAAGGGATGGACTGGGAGATGACAGGGCAGCGAGGGTTAAGTGAGAGAGAGAGCTCATCAGCAAATCAAGATATTGTATATAGGAGAAAGAACCTACTGTTACAGGCAGATAGGGAAAGGCTGTGAAGGAGTGTAGATCAAGAGAGAAGTCCAGGAGTGACAGATGTGGAGGGTGGAGGTGACAGGGACAGGATTTAAGGAGTGAAGGAAGCCCATATATTCACCATCCCCTGGTCCCTGCTACAGTAACAGCAAGAGAAAGAAAGAGGATGAAGCGAAGTTGTCAGAAGGGGCTCTACTGCACCAGGACATAAGTCCAGAGTGTGTGTCATGGAGACATAAGGAGAAATTGGGGTGCTCCTACCTGAGGCATTATCTGCTGGTACCTGTGGAAAAGCAGTTGCTGCGGGAGGGTAAGGCCCTGTGTCCACGGGAGCTTGCTTCTGTGGATTTTGCTGCGGAAAACCTGCAGATTTATCTGGGTTTTCCAGATAAATCCACAGGTTTCAGCAAGTACAGACACTCCCCATGTTATCCTATGGGACATGGGGAGTGCTGTGTCCACGTTGCAGAATGTGCGGTTGCGGAATATACTGTGGATATCCCGCAGCCGCACATAACTGCATGTCAATTATTCCTGCGGCATTACCTGCGGAAATCCCCTGCTTGGTCCCATACTTACCTGCCTTGATAGCAGACACCCGGTCATTTTCCCTCGGTGCACAGGAGCAGGAAGGAGGAGGTGGGCGGGGCCTGCACGAGCTCCGGTCATGTGACAGCCGGAGCTAGTTCAGGCCCGCCCACCTTCTCCTTCACAGTGTAAACACGGCCAGAGACGGGAGAGAAGTGCTGCGTGATGGAGGTATGAACGCCCCGATCACTCAGCACTTGTTCTGCATTGAGGATGCAGTGCCAAAGCCATTGTACTGTATCCTCAATGCAGAATGCCCGCACCATATCCGCAGGACATTCCGCAAATAAACCGCAGCATGGAAACAGACAAAGTTGTGCTGCGGTTTTCTGGGAGCTCCTGCGGAATGTCCTGCGGATATAACCGCAGGACACTTTCCCCCGTGGGCACATAGCCTAAGTGGGTCCTTCTTTCCATTAGCCGAGCTGAGTGATCCACCACCATCCTGGGGGACTGGGTCCAAAGAAGCAGGAGGTAAAGTCGACCCATTATGGCTGTCCCTGCAAAGCCGAGCCGGATGGTAGAGTTAATGTACCTGAAAGATAATGATGAAGACGAGTCTGCTGTACAGAGTGTGAAACTTTCTGCTGGCAAATTACTCAGTAAAGTGATGCAAGTGTTACCGGGTGTCTGTCTCCTTCCTGACCGAGCGGGGCACAAGACCCATAGAAGTGAACAGGAACTAGACGATCAGCATCCAGCAGGTATCACCTCCACACCACATAGCACATACTCCACTCTGCCCCCCGTGTTTGTACTGTGTCGGGGTGGGTTGAGGACTTCTGCAAAGACCCTCGCCCATGACTGCCTCTCTACGGGGCTTTTTCAGACGCTCAGCAGAAAATTCAAGTTCACAATGTCTTAATAATTACTTATCTGAGCCCTGTTTTTGGGGTAATGCTTTCAGGTATGACTATAACGCCAAATTATGTTTGATTGGGGCACAGCTAGCTTGACTTGTGTACTGAGCATCATCACCTCCTAAACTGCAAACAGGTAATTTATACACTGTACATATCGGCATTAATCTTCTAAACCTCTTTTTTTTACCAGAATGACCTACTACTCAGGCTACAAAAGTATAATGGTCATATAATCCTGGTAGTATTGTAGATAAAAACGATCTGACAAGTCATCTTTAAGGAAGACCTATCACTTTGTAAAAAGAGTCCAGTTTTTGTTCTTATTTTATTCCCGATGCGCCTCTGAGTAACTTGGTTATTTTATTTATTTTTAAATCTGCCATACGGTCGCAGAGATATGAGCCTTTTTATGTAGTTCTACTTTTTTGGGCTTTACTAAGAGGGCATTAGCCACAGGATCCTCTTAGGTGTGTCTTTTGGTTTTTCTGCATTACTACACTGTTGATTAATTGATTAATTAACCACAGAAAAAAATGACAAAAAGGTCATAAAATATAATACAAGAAAATTAGGCAAAAAATAGTTTCACACAAAAATGTAATGATAAAGAGAGGCAGTGTGCTCATGTATCAACAAACTATGTTTCTCTATCAGTTGAATACAAAAATCCAAAAACTACAGGTACTGTATTATCTCATAAATTATTATTTACAGTCATGTGAAAAAATTATTATGTAGTGTCCAAATTGGTGCACACATATACACAACAATAAATAGAAATAAATATAAAGTACAGAATTTGAAAACTTTCATGGATAATTGATACTGATTTGGTAAAATTAATAATGATAACCCATGTTATTTTCTTAGTAGTAAAATCAAACCACCCTCACCCCAATGCACGTTTCGGAGGTTCCTTCATCAGGGCGGTTTGCTCCTCTATACAGTTATACCCTCCATTGACTATCAGTTTAATGTTACAGCTATGCATGATATCTAACTACTATATATTGACTTTGGCTCTGGACCTTCTGATTAGTGCAATAGTGATTGCCACCTGCATATACTCCCTTTATAATTTATATTTTTGTTTAATTATTTATTGTGTTATACTTCACTTGCACTTTCCTATTTATCAATTCATTTATTTATTTAGTTGAGTACATGGGTCACTTTACAGAGGATACTCATTTATTTATGTGATTTTACTATCAAGATATCAACAAGGGTTATCATTATCAATTTTACCAAATAAGTATTAATTGTCCATTAAAGTTTTGCATTTCTATACTTTATATTTATTGTTGTGTATACATGTGTACCAATTTGGACACTACATACTTTTTTTCACATGACTGTAAATGATACTTTATGGGATAATACCTATAGTTTTTGTATTTTTGTATTCAACTGATAGAGAGACATATTTTGTTGATACATGAGCACATTGCTCCTCTTTATCATTACATTTTTGTGTGAGACAATTTTTTGACTAATTTCTTGGTTTTAATATATTTACATTAATAAAATCGATGACTGGACCATATATAACAAGCTTTTCTCCCCCCATTCACCTTTTGTGCCTCCCCTATTTCCTCATAGACTGTAAGCTTATGAGCAGGGCCCTCAATCTTCTTATTTTGTTATTTTGTATTGTCTCATTGTCTGTACATGTCCCCTCTGACTTGTAAAGCACTGCGGAATATGTTGGCGCTATATAAATAAAAAATACTATTATTATAATTTTATTATATTTTATGACCTGTTTGTCGTTTTTTTTTCTGTGGTTAATTAATCAATTGGTGGTCTACAATTGGTCATTGTGGTTAATTTATAGTCTGTCGCACCTTTGGACACACATATGCTGTGTAGATATATACATATATATATATATATATATTTATTTATATATATTTTTATATATATATATATATATATATATATATATATATATATATATATATATTTTCTATTCATTAACAATTATTTACATCTTTATATTTCTTTATGTGGTGCTGGGTGCTTCTTGCTTGTATTATTGTCCTTTTATTACTCCACTGTGAACAAAACCCCATTGGTAAAGACTAAAAGGGCTATATCTCTGCGGATTTAAGAAAACAAAAAAAAAAAAACCAAACTAAAAAAAAAAACATAACTAAACTGAATACTCATGGAAGGAGCAAGACAAATATAACAGCAAAAACTGACCAATCTGGTGACAAATTCTCATTAAAATGCAGACAAAAATGAAAATTCTGTATTAATATTTCCCCTGGAGGGTTCACTCAGTTTAGTTTTTTTGTGAATATGTTGGTTACTTTCTCATTTCTAGACAGGTAGACTATCTACCCATCCAGAAGCAATAAAAGCTGTTGATGGTGATCTTGGTATAAATGAAACCATATATTATTCGATCAGCAAGGGTAAGTGTTTTCAAAGATGAACAATAAACTTGCACCTGTTTAAAGGGGTGTCTAGAAAATCCAATTTCAATGGACCTATTATGGAAGCTTATGTTATACCTTGTTCACACAGCAGTAATTTTGGTCAGTATTTTAACCATCAACTCTACATGTATATGGCGGCAAGCCATAGGGGCCAGACAAGAACAGTAGATAAAGAAATGAACTGAGTGGTCAAAATTCAACCAAGTAGAATACCCAAAAATACGACAATTTTTTGTGAATAAAAACTCTATTTTACCAAAATGTTGTTATATTTTTGGGTATCAGGATTTTAATCGTAATTGTAAGCCACAACGAGGAGGGGCTCAAAGCACAAAAGAGAAGGAAATCTTTCACTGATAGTTTTTCTGTCTGCATATCCAAATCGTAAGTTATATAATCTATACTGAAGTTCATCAACTAGTCGGCCAAAACGTAGAGCAGCTGCACAGAAGAGAAAATGGCTTATAATTTGAGATCTTCATGTGATTTCCACATCTCATTCATAATTAGGTTTTCTACCTCTTTGATATTGATGACCGGACTCACCGATGAGCTATTCACTGTGACTGGATGTAAACAGTGTATGGTGGTATTAAGCATTCACACTATACAATACCTATTCTTATATTGCAGTGTACCCTACTGAATTTAGAAGATTTATTTCTATTAACCATTCAGATGGAATTATTTCTATCAATAAGAAAATAGACAGGGAAACTGTTGGACTTATCAATGTGGAAATTAAGGTAACAAATTAATTATTGATAACTTCCTCACCCATTAGAGTATTTTGTTCTGAAAGTTTGATATCTGGAAGCACTAGAAACAACCATAGGAGATGGCATGGTCTTTGAAACGGGAGTCAGTATAAGGGGTCAGTAAACACAATACATCAGGTGGGTGGAGGGAGGGGAATAGGGTGAAGGAAGCAGTATAATTAGGCCTTGGTACAAGAACATGGAAAAGAAGCGCCAGATCCCTTTAACAGGCTATGAGTTTAGAGCCAAGGATGAACATAGTAATAATTTTAAGAAAAAGATATTCAGCTCGGATAATCTTTAACTTTATTTGTAAAGTTAAAAAAATTTCTTACATTCAAAGACTGTTCATTAGCGGAAAAACCAATGCATTACTGGAGCATACTACACTTTTACTCAAGTAGGGTATATCCACCAAGCTGGATCTCATTTCTGAAATTACTGGAAGAAGGTACAATGCGTAGGCAAAGCAGGCTATATAAGACAGAAGATACCATACAAGGGGTGCGCAGTAGACACAGAATTAGGGGCACCTGTGGGAGCACAACAGACACAATAAGGGAGGGGAACTAAGGCAGCGCACCTAGATCAGTATTGGAGGGTGGTATAAACAATATTGGAAGTAACAGCAGGAAAGTCTTACCAAGAACAGCCTTAAAGCCCCGTCACACACAACGACGTATCTAATGATATATCGCCAGGGTCACGGATTCCTTGACGCACATCCGGCGATGTCGTTGCGTGTAACAGCTCTGAGCGAGTGTTAACGATCAAAAATACTCACCCTATCGTTGATCGTTGACACATCATTCATTTTTAAAATCTCATTGATGGTGCTTAATGCAGGTTGTTTGTCGTTCCTGCGGCAGCACACATCGCTACGTGTGACACCCCGGGAACGACAAACAACAGCTTACCTGCGTCCTCCGGCAACGAGGTGGGTGGCACTTTCCTGCGGCTGCTCTCCGCCCGTCTGTTTCTATTAGCTGCTTGCCGTGTGACGTCGCTGTGACGCTGCACAAACCGCCCCCTTAGAAAGGAGGCAGTTTGCCGGCCACAGCAACGTCACTAGGCAGGTAAGTCCGTGTGACGGGTCCTAAGGATGTTGTGCACTACTGGCAGGAATTTGCCCGTGACGCACAACCGACGGGGGCGGGTGCTTTCACCAGCGACATTGCTAGCGATGTCGCTGCGTGTAAAAACCCCTTTAGATGAAGACAGACCAACCAAGGCAGATGACTTTGTAGATTTCTGAATGTGGGGTTTTTGGGTTGAGGAGTGTATATTTTGCTGAGAGATTTTATGATTTCTATGTACACCGCAGCCTTGAAGTAAAGATAGATAACGATGATATCATTTGCATTAGGCTGTTCAACAAAATAATTATCTTAAAAGTGCAGACTCGGTGGTAGTGATCAAAATATTGGATGAAAATGACAACGCTCCACAGTTTTCACAGTCTACCTATGGGGCATCATTACCTGAAAACTCACCACCTGGATCAATGATTCTTGTTCTTAGAGCCAGTGACAAGGACCAGGTACAACAATAGTGTTATTCTATATAATATACTATGCGTGTGTGTATGTGTGTACACAGTGTGTGTGTGTGTGTGTGTGTGTGTGTGTGTGAATTAAAGAGGGTTTCTAGAAATGATCATGATATGGTGAGTCCTGCAATGAAAACAGTCAAGTACATACCCAAATTTAGAGACTCATCTGCATTAAACTAAAAATGAAAGTAGCCATCGTTTTAATTTTTATTTCTTAAATAAATAGTATTCAAGACAATAAGCAACTTTGTAATATATCTTATCACCGAAATTTGCTTCTTCCTGTGCCAGGATGTCACAGTGGTCTCTCTGCATATAGAGAACTGTGACAGGTTCAGGGTCTGAGTCTCATTTTGTTTGGAGACTCTTATTATTAAATTGGTTTCTTTCCTTTGGTGCTGAAAGGGTTAGTGTCAGTTTTGTTGCCAGCAGCTTTCCAGAAGCTGCTGATTCCTGCCCTCAGGTGCTTCCAATTGGTGACAACTCCCTTCCCCTATATATGGTCACATCTCAAGTAGTGGGCGCCAATTATTCTGATCCATTCTGAAGCTAGGCCTGGAGGTGGAAGCAGCTGCTGGGCCTTTGTTGTTGGAAGCGGTGTTGGCTGCAGTCCTGGTGTCTAACTCTAACTGCAGCTGGGAAGCTTGGCTTTATCCTTTGTTGTTTCCTCTGTCATACCTTCTTTTCTTGTTGTAGTAGTGCAGTGGTGGGACTAGCGATCCTCACCTGCCAGCTCACTAGCCAGGGTTATTGCAGGGCTTCCTAGGGCTTCAGGTATCCTGCTCAGCGACAGGTGTAGCTAGGAGTGCAGGGTGCAGCTGCAAGTGAGTGCAGGAAGTGTCCTATCATCACCCTTCCTAGCACCAGGGCTCACCATTGTTAAAATGTCCCCAGTGTATGCCTTGTTTGTTGTAGTGAACCACTTGTTTGTGGTGTGTTTCGCCGTGAGCTGGACCTTCCATAAGTCTGTGCGTGACATAGGACTGATAATTCATTCTCAAAACTCTCAATTCCCAGGTAAAATCTGCATTCAGTGAGGACAGACTATTACATTACTGAGATAGGAGATGGCAATTGTTACTGATGAGATCCTTCGTAAATGGGATGAAGAGGAGGAGCTCTGCTTCTAGATCCTCCCTGCTACATAAAATCTTATAAAAAAAAAAAAGTGAGCCAGAGTATGAGTTGGTATACATGTAGCTTGTAAGCTCATGTTCACTGTGGCCATAAGACATAAAAAAACAAAGAAGAAAATAACATGAACATATACCCTGCTGTAACTAAATAAAAGCAGAATGCATATAAACAAACATGGGGTACCTAGTAAACACTATTTTTGATCAACAAAGCATAAAGCCATCCCACCGCGTCAAGGTGTACCCAGTCGGGACAGTACTCTTTTGTACTTAGTACAAATAGGGTGCGGCCCCCTTCTCAGTGAGCCGGGCATTTCATCTTATGCTTCCCATGGCTGTGTGTCCTGTTGGGACCCAGTCACTCTCAGCCCTTATTTAGATTCATGTCTGTTTACACATGGTGAGGTTTTCATATTAGAGAGTGTAGGTACCATCCTGACTGGGTACACCTTGTTGCGGTGGGATGGCTTTACACTTTTTGATCAAAAATAGTGTTTACTATGTACCCTATGTTTATTTTTCTGCATTTTGCTTTTATTAGTTACAGCAGGGTATACGTTCATATTATTTTTTTCTTTGTTTTTTTTTATAAAATTTTATCAGTAACAATTGTCATCTCCTATCTCATGGCGGTGTATACTTTTGTAAGTTTGCCGCAGTGGCTGGTCTATGAGGGCGTAATGCAGTCGTAGACTGGAGGCTTTTGTTCCCCCAAGAGATGGCACGGAATAGCCTCCAGACACCGAATGCAGCTCTGAAGGTTTGACCAATAGTTGTCAGATTACTTTGGCATGATCTGAAGCTCTGAGGGAATGTGTTGTGGTTTTCATGGTGCTTCATGCTTAGGTAGGAGTCTTGTGTATGCAAAGCAAATTTGGAGTTGTGAAATATCATCCATTGTGTGTGAAGTCAAACCATGTAACCATCAAACGTTGGCCTTGTGCTCATGTAGGAAAAAAACGAATTGTGCTTCTGACTCAGAAGTTCTAAGTTATTATGTGAACATATCTGACATTCCAGCCGAGTGTTGCCACCGTACATGCTGGACCTTCACTATAAAGACTTTTATGGGATACATGAGTGACCTGTCATAATTTTGTTTTTAACTATTTACTGTTAATATAATAGTTTTTGTAAGATGTTGCCACAACAAACATATATAACCCATAATATAACAAGGTCTTTAACTTTTAGGATGGGCTATCCAATGGTTATTTCCATACCAATAATACTATGTTCTCTGTGAACAATAATGGGATGATGTATTTTATTCATGGCGAGCTTGACAGAGAATTAACACCAAGAATTAATGTACAGGTAAGTCCATTCTATAACGTCTCTACTGTGTTTATCACTCGTAAATCCAATTAGTTCCTCACAATATAAAGTCTCACAGACCTAAAGCTGCGGAAAAAAAATCAGTACACCCCTACTTTCCTTATTTCTATTCTATTTACTATTACACTAGGAACATATTTTTACAGTCTAAGGATATGTGGACACAATGAGAATTTGCAGATGTTTCTGTACTAAATACCAGATTGTTGGCAGTAAATGTGCTGCATAAAATACACACTTTTTGGTGCATTTTTACTTGCATTTTTTTCCCGCATTTATGGGAATGACAGAAAATTACTGCAAGTAGGCTGAAAGAATTGAGATGCTGCAGATTTGAAAAAATGCTTTAATGGTTCAAATCCACAAGGAAAAAATTAGCAGCATGTGCATGAGATTTCAGAAATCTCTTTGTCTTTACTGACACTGTAAAGTGCAGTGCTCTGACCCTTGAAAAACACGTGGAAAAAGTGTGGCAAAGATGCAGCATGTGAACAATCCAAGGATGTTCCTCCTTACAGAATAGAGTGAACTATACAGTGTGTCCACCCATATCCTGTCCACCGCCATTAACTTGAGAACGGAGGCAGCTATAGGCATAGAAGTGGTGTCTAGGTATAGTAAAGTAGCCATGCGTTACGCATACGCAATGAAACCACCTATAAGCGCCACCTGGTGGAAAACAACAGAGTTAGAATTTTTATCTCGAAAACGTAACGAGATAGACAAAAAAAGTGAATTAAAAAATTGTAGGGCATCATCAATTCAATACAAATCTAGACCTTGCATACAGAAATGCTATGATATGAAACCCATGACCCCCCCAAAACATTGAATGCTGGTCACGCATATGGCGCTCATTTAACTTTGATGCTCGAAGTAGCCACCGTCAGCTGCAATGCACATCTGGACTCTGGACAGCATACTGTATCTTGCTGCACGTTGTGCAATATGGTAGGTGACACGTTTGGACAAGCATCTGTGATACGTCGTCGTAGGTCCCGCAATGTTGGTGTAGGGGTCGCATACACCTGCTGTTTGATGTGACCTCACAGAAAGAAGTCAAATGAAGTCAGGTCAGGTGATCGTGGAGGCCACTCCACGCAGCCACCATACCCAATGACTTGTAGGAAGGTCTCCATGAAGTATCACTTCATGTCCGCAGCCTTGTGAGTTTTACACATTCTAATCATAACATTTCTGTATGCAAGGTGTCGATTCGTATTGAATTGATGATGCCCTACAACTTTGTAATTAACTTTTTTCTCTATCTCGTTCCGTTTTCGAGATAAAAATGCTAACTCCGTTGTTTTCCACCAGGTGGCGCTATAGGTGATTTCATTGCGTAGCACATGACTACTTTACTATACCTAAACACCACTTCTATGCCTATAGCTGCCGCCGTTCTCAAGTTAATGGCAGTGGACAGGATATGGGTGAACGGAGGCAGCTATAGGCATAGAAGTGATATCTAGGTATAGTAAAGTAGGCATGCGCTACGCAATGAAACCACCTATAGCGCCACCTGGTGGAAAACAACGGAGTTAGCATTTTTATCTCAAAAACGGAACGAGATAGAGAAAAAAGTTAATTACAAAGTTGTAGGACATCATCAATTCAATACGAATCGACACCTTGCATACAGAAATATTATGCTTAGAATGTGTAAAACTCACAAGGCTGCGGACGTGAAGTGATACATCATGGAGACCTTCCTACAAGTCATTGGGTATGGTGGCTGCGTGGAGTGGCCTCCACGCTCACCTGACCTGACTCCATTTGACTTCTTTCTGTGAGGTCACATCAAACAGCAGGTGTTTGCGACCCCTACACCAACATTGCGGGACCTACAATGACGTATCACAAATACTTGTGCAAACGTGTCACCTACCATATTGCACAACGTGCAGCAAGATACAGTATGCTGTCTAGAGTGCAGATGTGCATTGCAGCTGACGGTGGCTACTTCGAGCATCAAAGTTAAATGAGCGCCATATGCCATACGCGTGACCAGCATTCAATGTTTTGGGGGGGTCATGGGTTTCATATAATAGCATTTCTGTGTGCAAGGTGTTGATTCGTATTGATTTGATGAGGCCCTCCAATTTTTTAATTAACTTTTTTGTCTATCTCGTTCCGTTTTCGAGATAAAAATGCTAACTCGGTTGTTTTCCATCAGGTGGCGCTATAGGTGGTTTCATTGCGTAGCGCATGGCTACTTTACTATACCTAAACACCACTTCTATGCCTATAGCTGCCGCCGTTCTCAAGTTAATGGCGGTGGACAGGATATGGGTGGACACATTGTATATAGTCCCATTACTCCCAAGGAAGTAAACAAGAGTTGGATATTTAACAGCAAATAGTTGGATCATTAGGGATTCTGCCAAAACTTATATAAATGAGATACAGCTACATTGGATTACTAGTGAATGGACATTGCACCCTTTGATTATAGGTACTATGTAGTAATGCTTCACTGGGCCAAAATTGATGATGACCCAACTCTTCCCTTTGGTTTTTCAAAACTGGGGCAAAAAAAACCAACAAACATGCCAGTTGGCCACATGTTTGCCTACAGTGCCTTGGGCACCTTCAGGTTTCCTTTAACACTGATTTTACCAATGTTGTTTGGTCTCAATTTATAGAAAAACTGACCTCATAGAATATATTCTAGTAAAAACTGTGCAATGCATTTCTTGACCAATACACTAAATTTTACCAGTTTACCTTGTTCACATGAAGTATTTTTCATCGAAGATTTGATACGACCTATTTTGCAGGTCTGGGTGTTTGATGCATGGTCGGGTGGTCTAAATTCCAGTGCGAAGGTCATCATAAATATTACTGATGTCAACGATAACAATCCAGAATTTCACAACCTGCCCCTCCGTTATACAATACCTGAAGGAGACTACTCCGACACTTCACCCATGCTAGTGGCTAAGCTAAACGTAACTGATTTGGATACAGGAGTAAATGGAAATGTTACTATTTCTGCAGATGATGAAAATGGAGATGAGACTTTCAGAGTGCAAAATGTAAGATTTCTCAGTAGAATGCCATGTTTATAAATTGAACAGATTCAAAAGTTTGTGATAAATATTTCCTTTCATATCTTCAGCAGTGTTTGCACTTATGGTTTTCTAAAATAGATCTAAATAATCTCTTTAGACATTTAGTGGGAATTTAGCAAGGCTTTTGTTACAATTTTCCGGCATCACAAATTGATTAGAATGTAGTAGAAGAAATCCAGCTCAACCATATAAAATCTTCAACTTTATTTGTATGAATTAAACATAGCACTTGCATCATTAGTCAATAGATAGGACATTTATGAGTTTCTGGTGCACTCAGCACCGTTACTTGTGCACTCAGCACCCTTACTTACAAGGGGATGTAGTTTTGATCAGCTATATCGCACAAATGAATTGCAACTTTTAAAAAGTATCACAAAATCACACAATTCTCACTCCAGTAAAGGATGGCATAACAGAATTTTGAGAATCATCTCTAGACAGAAGTATTATAATTAGTGATGGGTGAAAAGTAAAATATTTGCTTTCGAATTATTTGTGCCAAATAATTTGTACTATTTGTGTAATCGTCACAAATAATGAACTTAATACAAGTCAATGGGAAACTCAAATATATTTCCTGAGGACCTTGGAAGTGATCTGGGAGAGCTATGAAAATGCTGTAATGGTTGGAAAAGTGCTGAAACTGAATGGGAACAGCAGAGAGAAGATGCCTGGATGCATTTCAGATTCGCATTAGTGGATTCTGGGAATAATGTTTCCAGAGTATTATGGTGGTTAATGAAGGATAATTATACTTACTGAGTTTTCCACGGCTGTCACACTGCTTCTGGGTCTAACCATTAACTCCTATGAATATTGACTGCTTCTCCCACACATTCTCTGTAACAGTGTCTGTGATTGGTTGAAGTCCTGCTTCCCCCTCCCACCCTCTGTGTCAGTGTATGTGATTGGTTGCCCTCACACTAGCTGTCTAGGTCCCGGAGGTGGAGTGTAAAAATAAATAATTGGAAAAAATGGCATAGGATCCTCTGTATTTTGACACCCAATGCAGATAAAGCAGAAAACTGGAGGCTGCAGCCCTCAGCTGTGTGTGTTAGCTTGGCTGTGTATCAAAATACAAAGGACCCCATGCATTTTTTTTTTTAATTATTTAAATAAATTATTTAAAAAACAACATTCAGTCATCCCCCCAATTGTGATACCCAGCCAAGATAAAACAGACAGCTGAAGGATGGTATTTTCAGGCTGGTGAGGCCTATGGTTATTGGGACCTCCCAGCTTAAAAATAGCAGCTCGCAGCTCCCCCTAAATTGTCGCATCCATTAGTTGCGCCAATTCCAGCACTTTACCCAGCTCATCCCGATTGCCCTGGTGCAGTGGCAATCAGGGTTTTATAGGGAGTTAATAACAGCTGTGATTTGTCAGTAAAACACAGCTGTCATCAAACACAATATTAGTATTAAAGAGGGGTCTATGTAAGTAAAATGAAATAAGCTGAAAACAGATAAAAATCCTTTATTTAAAACAAAAAAAACCCTGTTTGTTTAATTTATTAACCCTCAAAACATCTCTGCAGGTCCAATGTAATCCACACCATGACATCCCACAATGATCCCGGGTCTGCTACATCCTGAGGTGTCTAACTACTAAGGTTAACTGAAGTGAACTGAGGTGAACTCATTGAACTTAGTGACCTAACCTCAAGTGAAGTCATTGAACTCAATGCCAGATTACCAAAGTAGGCTATGTGTGAAAAATGAGTATTGGTTGTAGACATCTCTGCATCAAATCTGCATCTCTTTGCAAAAAAACACGCCAAAAACCCATCAAAAACACATCTCTGCAACCGAATACTGAACGTGTGCACATAGCCTAATCAAGTAAACCAGCATTGAGTTTAATGACTTCACCTGAGGTGAGGTCACTGAGTTCAATGAGTTCACCTCAGGTCAGTTCACCATGGGAACTCCAGCTGTGACCTCAGGTGAAGTCATTGAACTCAATGCTGGATTAACAGATTAAGCGATGTGCGCACATTGATTATTCGGTTGCAGAGATTTCTGCACCAAATCTGCATTTCCTGGACAAAAAACGCACCAAAACCACATTAATATAACAAATGGAGAAAAAGACATGGATCGCACAACGTATGCGGTTTCTATGTGCTTTTTTGTCAAGAGATGCAGATTTGGTGCACACATGTCTGCAACCAAATACTGAACGTGTGCACATAGCTTAATCCAGTAATCCAGCATTGAGTTCAATGACTTCACTTTCACTGAGATCAGTGGAAGAGCCTGGGTGTGACCTCTGCTGAACTGAGTGACATCACCAGCCACTGTGGGACCTGACTGTGAGCA
Source organism: Anomaloglossus baeobatrachus (assembly GCF_048569485.1). Classification (NCBI taxonomy): domain Eukaryota; kingdom Metazoa; phylum Chordata; class Amphibia; order Anura; family Aromobatidae; genus Anomaloglossus; species Anomaloglossus baeobatrachus. Next base: position 102,083,155 of record NC_134355.1, on the reverse strand, counting down.
GGTAATGTCACTCAGTTCACCAAATGTCACATCTGGGCTTCCCCTGCTGCTGTCAGTGAAAGTGAGACTGGATTGTCAGATTGTAGGACTCGGCCATGACCCGCAATCAGGCAATCCAGACACAATTTCACTGTTTGCTTTGAAGGAGCCCAGATGTGACTTCTGGTAAACTGAATGATGTTACTACTCACAGCTGGGTTCCCTGTTAGTGTTTCCTGGATCCTGCAGAGAGTGGACATGTTTCCCCTCTCTCCAGACTCCGGATGTAGCAGTGTCGGGATCGTCATGGGATTTCGCATGGTTTAGGATTAATAAAAGAGTGAAAGCGGCTGTGTGTATTATATTGCAAATAAAGGATTTGTTGGTATTTGTGTTTTATTTCTTTTCACATATAGGATTAGTAATGGGGGTGTCTCATAGACTCCTCCCATCACTAATCTAGGGCTTGATGGCAGATGTCATTTGTGGACAAATCACAGCAGTCATTAACTCCTTATATTACCCCAATTGACACCGTATCAGGGCAATCGGGATGAGCCGGGAAAAGCCCGGAATCGTCACATCTAATGGATGCAACAGTTCTGGGCATCTAAATGTTGTGATACCCTATGAAGAATAGGACAGTGCCAGGGATACACAAACCAAAGAGGACCAGAAGAGATTTGATGTCAAATACAAAATATACTTTATTAATACAAAAAGTTAAAACAAGTGCACAGTGGTGGCAAGGAAAGATAGGACACAACTTGCCCAGAAAAACACACACGGAATACCTAGGGCTGCCTCAAGATGGCAGTGTAGCCTGCAAAAAGGTATATGTGGACTGACTTCCGGATCCGGTCCTGGCTGAGGTGGAAGCCTAGAAGAGAAGCTCCTGCCACCCCTCACAGAAACCGACTAAAAAAAGCCCCCCCGGACGAGCCACCAAACAGAGAGCAGCACAGGAGGTTACCTAAAGCAGCCAGCTATGGAACGGTACCTCCTGAGAAGCGCTGGGAGCAGTGAGGGAGCCTGGAGAAGCTGTGACATGGACGGGCAGTGCAGAGGAGAAGATAACATTATGGCGCCGACGAGCCTGATGGGGGAGGAGCCTGAGCGCATGGTGCGAGACACTGAAAAGCCAACACAGAGCCGGAGGGGGAGAGATAAGGGAGATATGAGCGAGGAGACAGGAGATAAGGAAGATATGAGCAAGGAGTCACAGGAGGACACAGCAGGAGAGAGGTGGATGCAGGGGACTGATGAGGGTGGATCGCAATGGGAGGATGAAGGAGATATGGAGGCAGAGGGGAGAGAAGATGCAGGCAAAGCAGGGCAGCTCAGAGACACAGCAGTGTTGGAGGATGAAACTGACAAACAGCACAGGGAGATTAATCCCACTCAGACACACAGGAAGTCAAATGCAAGAATTAATAGTACCCCCTACAAAGGAAACAAAAAACAGCTTACTACACCAACATCACAAGCCTGCAAGTTATTGGGGGAGAAAGGTAGTGGCCCAGTCCAGACAAAGAGAACTAAGAAAACAGCACCACCTGCAGGCCAAGACAAGTACACACAAAAGCTTAATGTGGACTATAAAAAACTGGCTGAAGAAGTGACATCACACTTGTCAAAAGAGATTAAAGTGGCTATTGAGGCAGCCATACAAACGTCATTAGCTAATATGCAAAAACATATAAATGCCCATGCATCTAGACTGGCAGAATCAGAGCAGAGAATATCTGACTCCGAGGAGACAATACTGGCTATGCAAGCACAAATAGCAGCTCTAGCAAAATCTAATGAATACTTGAACGATAAAGCGGAAGATTTGGAAAACCCACAGAGTGGGTCCACTGAGACACCAGGAGGCGAATAAGGGAGAGGGCCAAAACTCAAACAAGAATACCCCGATAAGAGCCAGACAGGTGATTGTCAAGTACCTTGATTATAAGCATAAGGAGGAAATATTGAGGGCCTTTAGAGAACGAAAGCGTCCACTACAATATCAAGTCTAGATTATAACATTGCACTCTCAAAAAATGAAAAACAAGGTTTGTTCTTTGCAATTCTTGTGTTTTTATTTATATAGAAATGTGACAGGGGAACGTTTCGGCCCAACGAGGCCTTTCTCACGCCTAGTCACTAGGATGAAGGAAAAAAGGAATAATCAGTTTTATACAATATTTACATATGTACAAATAAAAAACATAAAAAACCACTGAGAATAGGGTCTTGATGCATTAGAGACAACACATAAGATAAGCTTAAGCTTAAGAGCAGACACAAATGAAGAAAAGAGGAAAGGTAAGGTGGAGGGGGGTATGGGCGGGGGGGGGGGGAAGGGAGGAGAGAAGATGAGAAAAGCGGGGTATGGGCATACCTTCAAGTAAAGAGTTTGGCTTATATGTAACAGATGCAGGAATAATTAGAATAGAGGCGGTCCACCAAAAAGGCAAGGTTGAAGTCACTATATTCAAATTCTGTAAATAGATGTAATATAAACATATGGTTGGTGGTGTACATGACTCATATATATAGAATCTTTAGTATATGTGCCAAATACCTGTTTTATTATTTACAGAGGGTTTATGCATCCCCAGAGTTTTAGGAGGACAAGGTATATGTAGCGCCTAGAAAATATAGAGTACATGAGTACCATGTGTAACATACATTTATTCATATATCTGTCTGGTCAATTACCTTAGATCTCCTGAAAATGTAGGAAATGTTTTTTATTGTGAGTCTAGCTATATAGCGAGAGGTAGAAGAAATCCCATCTGTAAAATATTAATATAGGTGACCAGGTTTCAATAGTGGAGTCTATTATAACATGGTATACAATTAGCATCAGAGACAAACCATAGTAACCTTTTAAGACTGAGTCTATAGATCTACTGCAAAAAAGCTACTGCAAAAAAGCTGTCATACCTGTGACTTGTAAATCAGCTAATAGCCTGCTATGGTGGACTGAATCCTCTAGAGAAGATAAATTAAAGATCATATTAAAAGCTTGCGCTGTAGTCTAAGGGTTTGCACTCTGAGTGCTGTGGACATACCTTGTTGCCTCCTTCCCAGGATGTGGCCAAATGCAATAAGTGTCAGGTTAATACGGCTATTTAACGCCGTATAACCGGAAATGCCCGGAGTCCGACGCGCATGCGCGGTAGAAGAATGAGTCAGTATTAGATTCAATATGTTACCGCAAGGTCTAGAAGAGAGGCGCCCGCACATGCGCATTACGTTATATTATGGACATAGAGTGTAAACGCAGCACTAGAGATGTGCTGGCTGTAATAGACGGGAGGCAGGTAGAGAAGGGGTAGAAGGGACCGTAACCATTCATATTTTTAAGGGGGAGGTTACAACCGTGTATGGACAATATTGAGATGTATATATATCACAATACTCCTCTGATTTTTGTTTCAGTGTTATTTCTATAATAACGCTATAATTATATTATTGGACTCCTATTTGTCCATACACGGTTGTATTACACTACAATATCAAGGCAACAGACTCCTAATTTTTGGAGATTACTCAGCTGAAGTATCCAGAAGGAGAAAAGATTTTAGCAAAATTTGCTCATTTCTGTACAACAAAAAAGTAAACTGCCAGTTATTATACCCTGCTACACTGAAAGTTAGAAACCCCAATGGCTCGTTTGTATACTACAAGGACTACAAAGAAGCAGAAAACATTCTCATGGCAGAGCTCGACAAGACTAGGTCAGAAAGGCAAGAAAAAGGAGTTAGTGGAGAAGGGAATAATAGAAGAGGATCCCCCACAAGCTCAGGAAGAGATGTGGGACGTCTTGGGGGACAAAGGCAAGTCGAGACCAGGGAGGAAAGGAGGCTAAGCCCGGGTCAACAGCATAATTCTCGCCCGGAACACAGGAACCAACCCTTGGAGAGAAACCATGATACCTGAACTGGAACTCACTCATTATTTTTCCTTTTTTTGCCTGTTTGTTTGTTTTTTTTTCCAAACAGGAAGAGGCGTTGAGGAGGATGCGTTATGGAGAGAGGGATGGGGAGGTGAGAGGAGGAGGGGGAAGGGAGAAAAGAGAGGAAAACATTCCAAAGTCTGGGTCCTCTGCTCCCCCCCTCTTCTTTTTTTTTTTTTCCTTCTTTCTCCATCTTCTTTCCCCTTGGTCTATTTTCTTTTTCTCCTTTGTCCAGGAACGTCATCCAAATTCAAATGAAGTGGTCTTGTTCTGGGCGGACTGATGGCTACCTGGAGTCAGAGATAAGTAGGACTGGAGAATCTTGCTGAGGTTTTGACATACTGTGCTAATTTTTGCATAATTTTCAAAGGCTTATTCAAGTTAGTCAGGGGATAGAATATATATTTTATGGGGGGTGATTAGGGAGCTACATATTTTGGCTAGGAATAGGGGAGCTCACCAACGTGGCGGAAAGCGCCGTGGATTTCTCGGAAGGGAAAATATGTTTTACAGTTACATGCTTTTTGTTGTATTTGTTATATTTGCAAGGTGGGGAAAGGGAGTGTCGATTTTGTGGTACCAACTGTGACTCTAGTGTCGAACATCTTGTCTTCCTTGATGCAGGGGCCCATAAGGGAGGGAGTAGTAAAAGCAGAATACACAGGTAAACATGATATAGATAACTACGTGGAATGTTAAAGGGCTGAGATCACCTAACAAACGAGCAATGATATTGAGACATCTGAAAAGACTAAAGACAGACATTGCCTTATTACAGGAAACCCACTTGGGGGGGGAGGACTTTTTCCGCATGAAGAAACATTGGGTGGGCACTGTTTACGGGGCAGCGGCACAAGGTAGAAAAGCGGGCACTATGATCCTAATAAATAAACAATTCAGTCATGAGGTAGTGGCACATGAGGCAGACGACCATGGAAGGTGGCAGCACTTAACAATCGTTAGTCCAGCGGGTAAACTCAGTATTTATAATGTCTATGGCCCAAATTCACAACAAATCACATTCCATGATGGCATAAAGGCCACCATATTAGCAGATGGGGAGGCTAACATTATAGTAGGAGGCGATTTTAACACCGTCCCAGACTCAGCTGAAGATAGGAGGAGGGGCGAGGAGGGGACAGCTAATGTGGGCAGGAGTTTAGACAATAGGGATGTAACATTAGAAGACGTAGGACTGAAAGACATCTGGAGACTAACTCACCCACATGACAGAGAGTATACACCCTTCTCTCACCCTCATGATAGCTGGTCACGTATTGATCAGTTCTGGATCTCGCAAGATTTACTGAGTGGAACGCAAGATTGTGTGATAGAGAATATGGTGATCTCTGATCATAGTCCGGTGAGATTGGGCATTAGAGAGAAATTCAGGAGTGGTACCGATATCATATGGAGATTCCCATCGTTCCTTCTCAGGCAAGATAATTTCCACAGGGTGCTACAGGAGTGGTGGGGAGAATTCGCAGAGGACAATAAGGAACATAGAGAGTCCCCAGTGATTTTTTGGGAAACGGCAAAAGCGGTCCTAAGGGGTCGTCTGGTGGGGTACGCAGCCACGATCAAACGGAAAACCAATGAGAATTATAATTTCCATAGTGAAGCAGTACGGGTAGCATATACAAATTATGTGACAAATAGATCTCCCATGACAAAAGGCAGATGGCTGGAGGCAAAAGAGGGATTTGACAAATGGGCCAAAAAAAAGGAACAACTATTCTGGTCGCACAAGGAGGTTGACTTACATAGGTTTGGCAACAAGGCGGGGAGGATGTTGGCCAATCTGGCAAGGAGCAGCAGAAAAATTACAGTGATCTCTAAACTGAAAACAAAGGGGGGAGAGGTGACTACGGATCCTAAGGACATTAATAAACTGTTGGGAGATTACTATAGAAAACTATATGGGTCAGGGAATAACGACATGACTGATGAGGCAGAGTGGCTAAGACAAGCCCAAATGCCTAGCTTGACAGAGGAAGATTTGAGTGCCTTAAACGCACATATCACAGTAGAGGAGGTGACGAGAACAATTGGGGAGCTTAACACCAACAAGGCACCGGGACCTGACGGTTTTAACAGTGAATTCTATAAGGCTCTGAAGGATCTGATCTCGCCGGATCTAACCTCAGTCTTTAATGCTTTCCTGGGAGGGGCGGAAATACCCAAAAATTCCAACATAGCATATATTAAATTACTCCCTAAGGGAACCAAGGACCTGGATGATCCCTCTAGTTATAGACCTATATCGCTCATAAATCAGGATTTAAAAATTATGTCCAAGATCATGGCTATTAGACTGGCCGAGATCTTACCTAGGATCATTACGAACCACCAGGTGGGGTTTATTAAGGGGAGAAATGCAGTCATCAATATCCGAAAGACAATTCTAGTGGTAGACGCGGTTAGACTGGGTCTCACTGAGGGAGGGGCTAGACCTGCCCTAGTTACACTTGACGCAGAAAAAGCGTTTGACAATGTAAATTGGAGGTGGTTAGACAGGGTAATGGAGGCCATAGGGATTGTAGGCAAGATGAGACTTTACATTAGAAACCTTTATGCCAACTCGGGAGCTAGGGTACACACTCCGGGCTTTCTATCAGACGTGTTCCCTTTGATGAAGGGAACAAGACAGGGTTGCCCATTATCTCCTCTTTTATTCAACCTGGCAATCGAGCCGTTGTCAAGAATACTACAGGGACAAAATAGCTTTAAAGGAATCAAGATAAGGGGTTCAGAAGTAAAAACAGCACTTTTTGCTGATGACATCATACTTTATATGGGGGACCCCGGTGCAGATTTGCCACAGACTCTTGCCTTGATTGAAAAATTTGGCTCATTCTCCGGTTTCAAACTGAACAAAAAAAAGTGCGAGATCATGTTCCTAAAGGGGCATCATGGGACAATGGGGGGACAAATAAGGGATGGCTGTCTATGTGGAATTCCTATAGCACAATCTTCAATTAAATACCTGGGAGTGCATATAGGAAGATCGGTGGAAACAATCTATAACTTGAACTATGGATCGCTAATCAGGAAAATCATAGTTCAATTAAAGGGATGGAAAGGTCTGCCACTTCCATTACTGGCAAGATGCCACCTGATAAAAATGATGAGCTTTCCTAGGCTGCTGTATCCCTTCCAGACAATCCCGCTATTGCTAAAACTAAAGGATGTGAATAAGCTCAACTCCGCCTATACAGAATTTGTGTGGAGGGGAAGGAAACCCAGAATAAAGCTGCGTACGCTGATGAAGTCAGCAGAGGAGGGAGGTCTAAACTTTCCAGATGTCCAAGGGTATAATCTTGTATGTATCATGAGGCATGTAATTGATTGGGTGAGAGGAACGAGTAGGCACTCAGATCATGCGATGGAAACTAAATATGCGTCACCGTGGGATCTGACGTCCATTCTGCACTCCCCACTATCCAGGGTTGAAGGGCACATAAGGAACTCAATTATATTCCGAGACACCATGCTAACATGGAAGTCGGTAAGGAAAAAACTGGGGCTCTCATGGAAAGTGTCCAAGTACTTGAACCCCTGGGCATTCCCAAATTTTCCCCTGGGACGAGAAAACAAGCTATTTACTAGATGGAAAGAGAGGGGAGTCAGGAGAATGATAGATGTTATGAATGTGGAGGACAGGAGGTGGATGACAGGTCGGGAAGTGTTGGATAAGTACAACCTTAATATCTCACATATCATCCAATATGAACAATTGAAACATGGAATAATAGGAGACCTTGGTGTGGTTGGAAGAGAGCTGAACAGAAGTTCGATTGATGAGTTACTGGAATGTGATGTAACAAGTATAAATGTCTCTAAAATTTATCGATCGCTAAGGGGGGTGCTTATTTCACGGGAGGATAGTCGGACTTTAACAGCGTGGGGGAAACAATTGGGAAGGGAAGAAGTGGTGGATGATATACTGAGAGGATGGGTACAAGTGCGGAAACATATTACCAATGAGAGATGGAGAGACACTCAATTCAGAATTCTACATAGGGCCATTATGGGTTTCAACATACCAGGTAGGGATAGGTGGTGTCCTAAGTGTCAAAAAGAGAAAACGGATATGCTGCATGGGCTATGGGAATGTGAGACAATCGCTAGGTTCTGGAACCAAGTCAGACTATTTGCCCAGTCAACATGGGGAATTTTCAGCAAACTAGACTTAATGGTGTGGATTTTCCACTCCTTTGAGGGAGGAGTAGGAGGAGGACCGAGCACGCAGGAAAAGAGGAAATACGCAATAACGGATGACATAGCCATGATAGCTAAGCGTTGCATCTTAAAACACTGGATTCAAAGGGAGGGCCCATCCATAAAGGAGGTTATGGGCGAACTACACAACCTTCTGAAGTGGGAAAAACTAGAAGCGGAGAGGGATAAAGATGGGTTGACAGCCAAGTTTTTTGTGAGATGGAGACATTTTATTGAAAGCCAATTCACACAGGGAGAAATAATTAACCTGATGGCACCTTTTGTTCACTCGGAGTGGTATATCCTGAGCGATATCCAGGACAGCCTGGGTAAACTGAGAATCACCTAGGAGGGGGCTCTGGAGGGAGGGGGAGACGAGACGGTTGGGAATACCAAGGCACGCTAGCAAAATTGAAATCATTCAGGGATGACACAGAGATTTAACGAATTGTATTGCATATGTTATATTATATATTATATTTCATTACCTTTGTTTTGGTTTAATGTTACTGTATACTATCTTAAATCGAACAGCAGCATGGAACTCCAAATTGGGGTATCACCCACCTCTATGTCACATTTTGTCAGAGGAATGTTCTTCTTTTGCAATGATACTTGTCATGTTTTTACAAATTTGAAAAATCAATAAAAAAACATTTTGAAAAAAAAAGGTATATGTGAATGTGCAAACAGCAATAGCTGCGGGAGAGAGGGTGTATCTGACACACAAGGGACATCTAGATTACCCTAAAGTGCTTCCTCCAGCAGTAGCTGAAAAATATTTTGTATTTGACATCAAATCTCTCCTGGGTCTCTTTGGTTTGTGTATCCCTGGCACTGTCCTATTCTTCATAGGGTATCACAACATTTAGGTTTTATGTCTGTTTTTCCTTTTAGGAAAATCCTTTGTAGGTTTACACAATTTTCGGCACCTGCGTGCTGATATTTTTAGGCTGGGGCAATATCCATGGCGCCTCCCATCCTAATAATACCAGCCCCCACCTGTGTTCTTTACCATGACTGGATATAAAAATGGGGAGGACCTTACATCTTTTTTTAACCCCTCTATTTTGATATTCAGCCACGGTAAAGCTCACAGGTGAGGGCTGCAGCCTGCCGCTGTTGTTTACCCGCTCTGGCTATCAAAATATTGTGGGAGCCTACATCTTTTTTAAAAAATTATTTATTTATTTTAATACTACTTATACAGCAAATGGACTGCAACCAATCACAGATGCAGACACAGGGTGGGGAGATGTAAAACAGTCTGCAACCAATCACAGACACTGGCACAGAGGCTAGGCGGAGGAAGCAGTGAATATTCATGAACCTTAATTAGCGGGCCTGGGAGAGACTATGACTGCAGTGTGATCCTCCGGGAAACACTGGAAAACACAGTATGTATAACTATCCTGCTCTTGCTTCCATTTAACTTCCATATTTATAGCCATTGTTATTTTTTTTACAGTGATTTTCTGGCCAGTTTCAGCCATGCCAAGATTTGGCATGAATGCTATGGCTCCAGAAGTGCCCACAACCTTAAAGCTTACTGACTGGCTGCTCTGCAACCTTTCAACAAGCTTTATTGGGGTGACAAATCTGAACAGGGACCGCACGTAGAGCTGAAAGTCTGTATTCAGTGTTCAGCACTGAACATAAGGTGCTCAGTGCCGACTCCAAACTTTAAAGTTTGGGTTCGCTCATCCCTACCCTCCACCAAGATGTTTCACCAGACAACCTGGCTTCATCAGGGTCTTTATGCCCGTGATGAAGCCAGTTCCAGGGAAACTTGTCTGAATTGTGCATTTCAGATCTAGTAGATTTTCTGCAAAATATATATATAGTTAACGTTGTATGTTAGACATATTGAAGCGAAATTAAATAACCATATGTAAACTCTTCAACTAAGAAAAACATGCAAGGAAAACCCCCGGGCAAAAACGTGATGAGTGAACAAGTCCTCAGTCAGTCTGTGCCCAAAAGGTGTAATTTGGAGCTATGGCCATCCCTAAACCATCTGAAATATTTTTTAGATTATTGCCTTTAACTCCTTTGTTAGTTTTCCGCCTTCAAACTTATTTGTTGCAGGGAGCCATTATTTTTTTTCCATGTTGATCCATGTTGGGAATGTTTCTAAACTTCACTGGCTAAATTACTTCCTAGTGATTTTCTATACATTGTGAATGTTTCATCTTTGGTAATATGCCCTCAAGATATACTCTTGTTTCCCTAACCCCATAATATTAGGTGCAAGTAGTGATTACATAAATATCATATATCCTAACTTTTTGGATAATTTAAAAAAGGCACTTTTAAAGGGAGCATCCTTGAAAAATGTTTATTTTTTCCCCCCCAGTAATAGTGCCCCCCTTGTCATTACTCATGGAGACAAATGGAGATGAAGTGCAATGCCATAAAAATCCCATGAACAAAAAAATGATTGTTTCTGTAATAATTCTGGAGAAATCATTTATTCTTTTCAATGTGTAAAAATAATGTACTTATAATCTGCAAGCGCTAATGCATTTTGAATATACAGGCAACCATAAATAGCATTCACTATTGTGCATTGCAGTGCTCAACCGTGCTGATTATGTGACCTCAATGTGATGAGTCTTGTAATTCATTTAACTGTGATGTCTGTTCCGGACCACAGATGCAGGGTGACTATCATGGACTGACTAGAGGCAAGCCGCCCACTCAGCAGGATCCTGAGAACCCCAAAGCCCTTTAACCCCCATACAGGGATCTGGAATTACTACAGAATCTAGGAGATTGGTGCCTATGGAAAGGCTGCAATCCAGACTAGAATAGTTGTCAGGCAGGGTCAAAACCATGAGGTACAAAAAGGGGCAAAATCAGCAGGAAAAAGAGTCATCAGGTAATCAGGCTAAGATCAAACCGGAGATGGCAGAAAAATACAAAAACAGCAGGCAGGAGAATCATCCGTGACAGGCAGAGGTGAAAAACATAGGGAACAATGATACAAGAGCAGGGTGTGAACCAGAGACAAGCAGTAATAATATAATAGGCTATATCTGGCGGCGACCAGCATACAGAAAGGGGAATAAGAAGGGTGTGGTGCCTTCCCATTGGCTGTAGATGAAAGGTGGTAACTTCAGCTGGAAGGCACACATCACCACAGTCAGTCAGTGGTACTGCACGTCCCAGGGAAACCCAGTTTAGTGGGTGGCCTGAGCCTGCACCCACCTCAGCCACTGGCACTGACTCCTCCCCTATCACCAGCATTGCCCACGGCGGAAATGCGGTTGCGCCTGTTGACCGAAGCAGAAGTCACAGGAGCAGACTGGTGGGGAGACATGACATATACCTGGCAAAGGCCATTGGATAGGAACTAAACAAGTTTGCCCCATCAATGGCAAAAATTTACAGACAGTGACGAAATGAGTATAAGGCTATCGATACTGATCAACTATTATGTACAAATTCATCCTGACTTGTTCAGTATGAGGTGCCCATCACCTTGCCGTGGCCAATGAGCATATGAGAATTGGCCACTTTTTGTGCTAAGAACCTTCATTTTTTAAAGTATATTCTATACTAGCTGTACTACCCGGCCGTTGCCCGGGATAGTAACTGTGTCTTTACTTCTCTCCCAGTCTCTGTCTGTGTGTCGCTGTCTGTCTGTGTCTTTCTTTGTCTGACTGTGTCTATGTCTCTGTCTGTTTCTAGCTTTCTGTCTGTATTTGTATCAGTCTATCTGTCTCCATCTCTGTGTCTGTCTTTCTCTCTCTATCTCTGTGTCTGTCTCTATATGTGTGTCTGTCTGTCTCTCTCTTCCCCCATCTGTCTCTTTCCCCGTCTGTCTCTAATCCCCGGCTGTCTCTTTGCCCGGCTGTCTCTTTCCAGGGCTGTCTCTTTCCAGGGCTGTCTCTTTTCTGGTCTGCCTCTTTCCAGGGCTGTCTCTTTCCAGGGCTGTCTCTTTCCAGGGCTGTCTCTTTCCAGGGCTGTCTCTTTGCCCATCTATCACTTTGCCCGTCTGTGTCTTTCCAGGGCTGTCTCTTTGCCCATCTATCACTTTGCCCGTCTGTCTGTTTCCAGGGCTGTCTCTTTCCAGGGCTGTCCCTTTGCCCGTCTGTCTCTTTGCCCATCTGTCTCTTTGCCCGTCTGTCTCTTTGCCTGGCTGTGTCTTTGCCCGGCTGTCTCTTTGCCCGGCTGTCTCTTTGCCTGGCTGTCTCTTTGCCCGTCTGTCTCTTTGCCCGGCTGTCTCTTTGCCCGGCTGTCTCTTTGCCCGGCTGTCTCTTTCCCCAGCTGTGTCTTTGCCCGGCTGTCTCTTTGCCCGGCTGTCTCTTTGCCCGGCTGTCTCTTTGCCCGTCTGTCTCTTTGCCCGTCTGTCTCTTTGCCCAGCTGTCTCTTTGCCCAGCTGTCTCTTTCCCCGGCTGTCTCTTTCCCCTGCTGTTTCTTTCCCCGGCTGTCTCTTTCCAGGTCTGTCGCTTTCCCTGTCTGTCTCTTTCCCCGTCTGTCTCTTTCCCCGCCTGTCTCTTTCCAGGTCTGTCTCTTTGCCCGTCTGTCTCTTTGCCCGTCTGTCTCTTTCCAGGTCTGTCTCTTTGCCCGTCTGTTTCTTTCCAGGTCTGTCTCTTTCCATGTCTGTCTCTTTGCCCGTCTGTCTATGTGTCTGAGTCTCTGTCTGTCTGTCTCTTTCTGTCTCTCTTTATCCGTCTCCCCACCGACATCATATTACTTCACACATAAGCTTCATATACTAACAGTTTATTTTGTTCCTATAGAAATCACTGACAGTTGCTATTAATAACCTTTAGCTCGCAGCTCTATTCAGTTTAATGGAGGCAGGATTTTGGAGAGTAACTGTAAAGCGTGGTTAAATTTTCCCGTCAAAACATAGTCTATGAATGATGTTCCCTGAGTCACATGGAGCGTCTGTGCAAAATTTCGTGATTGTAAAGGCTAAGACGGTACAAATTCCTTTAGCGGACATACACAAACACACATACATACACACACACATACACTGAGCTTTATATATTAGATTGCATTAATACCGTTTACATTTCAGATATTCTATATTTTCATGTATCTTGGCGCTTACAGAGTGCTGCTGTGTCCTTATATTTGCGTTTTGTATACTTTATTAAATTTTAAGGGGTTTACAATAACAGGGGAGAGGGTAATTGAAGTATTTAAAATGCATTCTTAAAAATATTGTTGAAATAACAAAGAAGGGGAAGAGGAAGGGAAGAAATGATAGGCTAAAAGTGGATGGGAAGGGATATTGGAGGGGAAGTGGGAATGGAAGGAGTTAGGGAATATAAAGGGGGAGGAGAAAGGGAAGGAGGAAGACGTTGAGGTAATTCGTTAAGTTTCAAAGTCAAGCAAGATTATAAACTCATATTCATTTAGCACAGTATATAAACACATTCGGAAATAACATATTACATTTATATTATTTAGATAATGTCAAGGAACTAATTCAAAACAAGGTTTGGCATGTATTTCTGGGACCAAAGAGACCATCTTATTTTATATCTTTGATAGTTTTTTTCTTTTAACGCAATATTATACTCATATAAATTATGAGCTGAAACCCTGTCCGTAACTTCTGAAATAGATGGGATTCTTTCTTCTCTCCAGTTGGCTGCTAATAAATTCTTAATAACTAAGAAAATGTGACAGACAATGTATCTATACTTTTTCTCATATTCTTCTAACCCTATGGAAAGAATAACCAATTCTGGAGTAAGATTTATATCTTTTGTAGTCAATTGCTTTAAGAGGTCTCTGACTTTCTTCCATAAGGGTTTAAGTAAAGGACATCCCCAGAAAATGTGGATAAAGGATCCATTTTTCCCGCAACCTCTCCAACATAGTGGTGAGTTTTCAGCAGAAAACTTGCACAACTTTAGAGGGGTATAGTACCATCTGGAATACACTTTATAATATGTCTCCTGAGGAGAAGCACAGGTTGCAGTTGCATAAGTTGTTTCCAGAGCTTGTTTCCATGTACTTATAGGGAATTCCTTGTGCAAATCTTTCTCCCAATTATTTAGGTTTAGCTTTTTCTCAAATTCATAATCTTCATTTAGCAAGGAATATATATTACTGGTTTTCCAAATAATTTGGTTTAATGGATTATTCAATAAATTTATTAGGGGTTTAGAAAGCTGAAATCTAGGTTTTTTGTTTGTAAGAAAATTTTCTATACGGTACCAAATTTTTTTCTCTTTATTTGGGATGTTGAATTTACTTTGTATGTTTTTGAAGGGCAAGATTTTGTTATTTTCTATTAGGTCGAGAAAATTGTTTATGTTGTATTATTTCCATTTTATTATGTTCATTTTGGGAGTCAGAATTTGTATTGTTTCAATTGGGCAACATTTAATATCCTCCAAAGGTACATTATCTTTCATCAATGTTTTTAATAGGGATTTCCATGCCCATAGTTCTGCTTTACTTGTTTGAAATTTAATGTTTTTTGTGTGTTTAAAAGTTGGGCCAAAACGATATCTGATTTGGAAAAGTTTCGATTATAATGTTTTTCTATATGTACCCAACTATTTTTAAATTCTGTTATTAGACTATTTTGGGTCTGTTTAATGAGACAAGTTAAATAATAAGCGTAAATATTCGGTAAACCTAGGCCTCCATTCCTCTTATGTTTACATAAAATGTTTTGGGAAATTCTAGGTTTCTTATTTTGCCAGATGAATAGTGATAACTGAGATTGTAGTTTCTGGATCCAGTGCTTAGGAATTGTTGTTGTTAAACATCGGAATAGGTATAGAATTTTCGGCAGAATAATAGATTTATATGATATGACCTTTCCCATCCATGAAACTTCAGTCATCTTTAAATTTTTCAATTCATTTTGGATGTTGTTTAATAATGGGGTAATGTTCATAGATACAATTTTTTTGGTTGGGTTTGTAATGTATATCCCTAAATATTTCAATTTTTCAGTTTCCCACTTGAAGGCAAATTCCTTCTGAATACAATCTTTTAAATCAGGGTCTATGTTATAACCCAAAATTTGGGACTTAGAATAATTGATTTTATAATATGATACGGCTGAGAAATCATCCAGAATATTAATTGTATTTCTAAGTGACTCTAGTGGGTCGGTTATACTAAGAATTACATCGTCAGCATATAGTGTGATTTTATACTGTTTGTGATTTGTGGAAATACCTTTTATATTTTCTCTTACTCTAATTTTTTCAGCTATGGGTTCCATCATTAAAGCAAATAATAAAGGAGAGAGTGGGCAGCCCTGTCTGGTTCCATTGCTTATAGAAAAATTACTAGAGAGGAAGTTATTGACGTAGATTTTTGCAGTGGGTTGGGAATAAATTTCTAATATTAATTTTAATATCTGACCATTAAATCCAAATTTTTTCAAGGTTGCTATCATGTAACCCCAATGGATCCTATCAAAAGCCTTCTCTGCATCCAATGAAAGGAGCAGAGAAGGCTCCTGATTTTTCTCAACCAGATCCACAAGGTTCAAAATTTTATGCGTCGCATCAGATGACTGCCGGTCTTTAATAAACCCCACCTGATCCAAGTGGATCAAATTAGGGAGAATTTTCTGAAGCCGGTTTGCAATAAGCTTAGAGATTAACTTCATATCTGTGTCAATCAAGGATATCGGCCTATAATTTGACATGTCTAGAGGATCACCTTTATTTTTTGGGATAATAGTAATATTAGCTGTAAGCATCTCTTTTGGGATATGTCCTTCTGTAGTTAATTAATCTGGTCAGATATGGGGATAATATATCTCCAAATGTTTTATAATATTCATTATTTTGCCCGTCGGGACCTGGTGATTTCTCTAATTTAAGCTGTTTGATGACTATTAAAACTTCTTCTTTTGTATATAGCTTATTTAAAGATTTTAAATCATTATTTGAAATTTTGGGAAGGTCAATTTTATCTAGAAAATCCTTTATTGATTTTTCAGTGGGTTGTATTAGGTTATCGTTATTTTTCAAGTTATATAAATCGTGGTAGTATCTGGCGAAGGAATTTGCAATATCTTTAGGATGTTTACAAAGGATACTGTCTTTATTTTTAATTGCTGGTATTCTACTTTTAACTCTTTGTTGCCTAATTCTTTTCATCATTAATTTTGTGGGTCTATTATTAGAATGGTAAAAATTTGTTTTGTTTATTAACGTCACTTTGTTGTACTCTTGGGTTAGTAAAGAATTTAGTTCTATTCTCAGATTCAGAATGTGGGAGTGATTTGCATCTGATGGGTTTATTATTTGTATGTGTTCAGCTTCCCTAATTTTGTCTGAAATTTCTTTGAATTTCTTCAATTTTTGCTTTTTATCTTTACTGTTAATTTGTATCATTATCCCTCTTATGACCGCTTTATGTGCGTTCCAAAGAGAGCTAATTGAGATGTCGTTTGTGTCATTTTCCTTGAAATAATTTTTAAGGGCTTCTTCAATTACTGCAGTATGTTTTGGGTTTCTAAGCAAATACGAATTGCACCTCCATATTCTATCACTATTATCTAATTTTCCAGAACCTATCTGAAAATTTACAGGGGAATGGTCAGACCAGGTTCTTTGACCTTTGCTTACAGATTTAAATTTATTTATTGTAAATAATGTAGTTAGAACCAAGTCTATTCTTGAAAAAGTCTTATGGGAGTCAGAATAATACGTATACTCTCTTGAACTCGTATTTAAGCACCTGAACATATCAAACAATTCTTCGTCTTCAAGCCAATTATCTAATGTAGGTAAAAGATATCTTGTTTTAGATGTTGAATCTAGCATGCCATTTGGTACCATATTAAAATCACCAAAAAGAATCAAATCCCCCTTCTGAACTTCTCTGACAATAGTCATCAACTTATTAAGGAAGTGTATCTGGCCTCTATTTGGTGCGTATACATTAACAAATGTATATATTGTGTTGTTGATTTTGCACACTATTATGCAATACCTACCTGCATTATCAGATACAGTTAGGTCCAGAAATATTTGGACAGTGACACAAGTTTTGTTATTTTAGCTGTTTACAAAAACATGTTCAGAAATACAATTATATATATAATATGGGCTGAAAGTGCACACTCCCAGCTGCAATATGAGAGTTTTCACATCCAAATCGGAGAAAGGGTTTAGGAATCATAGCTCTGTAATGCATAGCCTCCTCTTTTTCAAGGGACCAAAAGTAATTGGACAAGGGACTCTAAGGGCTGCAATTAACTCTGAAGGCATCTCCCTCGTTAACCTGTAATCAATGAAGTAGTTAAAAGGTCTGGGGTTGATTACAGGTGTGTGGTTTTGCATTTGGAAGCTGTTGCTGTGACCAGACAACATGCGGTCTAAGGAACTCTCAATTGAGGTAAAGCAGAACATCCTGAGGCTGAAAAAAAGAAAAAATCCATCAGAAATAGCAGACATGCTTGGAGTAGCAAAATCAACAGTCGGGTACATTCTGAGAAAAAAGGAATTGACTGGTGAGCTTGGGAACTCAAAAAGGCCTGGGCGTCCACGGATGACAACAGTGGTGGATGATCGCCGCATACTTTCTTTGGTGAAGAAGAAGCCGTTCACAACATCAACTGAAGTCCAGAACACTCTCAGTGAAGTAGGTGTATCTGTCTCTAAGTCAACTGTAAAGAGAAGACTCCATGAAAGTAAATACAAAGGGTTCACATCTAGATGCAAACCATTCATCAATTCCAAAAATAGACAGGCCAGAGTTAAATTTGCTGAAAAACACCTCATGAAGCCAGCTCAGTTCTGGAAAAGTATTCTATGGACAGATGAGACAAAGATCAACCTGTACCAGAATGATGGGAAGAAAAAAGTTTGGAGAAGAAAGGGAACGGCACATGATCCAAGGCACACCACATCCTCTGTAAAACATGGTGGAGGCAACGTGATGGCATGGGCATGCATGGCTTTCAATGGCACTGGGTCACTTGTGTTTATTGATGACATAACAGCAGACAAGAGTAGCCGGATGAATTCTGAAGTGTACCGGGATATACTTTCAGCCCAGATTCAGCCAAATGCCGCAAAGTTGATCGGACGGCGCTTCATAGTACAGATGGACAATGACCCCAAGCATACAGCCAAAGCTACCCAGGAGTTCATGAGTGCAAAAAAGTGGAACATTCTGCAATGGCCAAGTCAATCACCAGATCTTAACCCAATTGAGCATGCATTTCACTTGCTCAAATCCAGACTTAAGACGGAAAGACCCACAAACAAGCAAGACCTGAAGGCTGCGGCTGTAAAGGCCTGGAAAAGCATTAAGAAGGAGGAAACCCAGCGTTTGGTGATGTCCATGGGTTCCAGACTTAAGGAAGTGATTGCCTCCAAAGGATTTGCAACAAAATATTGAAAATAAAAATATTTTGTTTGGGTTTGGTTTATTTGTCCAATTACTTTTGACCTCCTAAAATGTGGAGTGTTTGTAAAGAAATGTGTACAATTCCTACAATTTCTATCAGATATTTTTGTTCAAACCTTCAAATTAAACGTTACAATCTGCACTTGAATTCTGTTGTAGAGGTTTAATTTCAAATCAAATGTGGTGGCATGCAGAGCCCAACTCGCGAAAATTGTGTCACTGTCCAAATATTTCTGGACCTAACTGTACCTTAGTAATAAGTTCAAAGGTTACAGAATCTCTAATTAGAATAGCCACTCCAGCCTTTTTTTTTTCATTTGAGGAAGTATATTTGTGGGGAAAATGTCTATGGTTGAATGAAGGCGGTTTGGACTTTTTAAATTTTGTCTCTTGGAGACCTACAACATCCGCCTTTGATTCATTCAGGAATTTCCATACCGCAAATCTCTTCCTTGGACTGTTTAGTCCCCTGACATTATATGTCAAGAGATTAAGTGTCATTAGCAATAATACTGAAAAAGGTGGTTATTCCGAATGTTGTGTGGGGTAACCAAAGATTAGATTCGTATAAACATATAACTTGACTATTATTTTGTTCCTGTATGGAAAGAAAAAGGTTAAACACAAGTAATACAAACAAGAAAAACATAACTGTATAACATAAGTCCCAAAGTCTTCCTGGAGGATCTTGATATGGAAATGAAATGAAACCCATTTCAAGAATCACTCCTGATGGGAGTAAAGTTCAACAGCCAATGTCTTACTCCAACCTCTTTTATAAGTGGATATCCAAATCCAGTGATAATGAAGTGTTCTTCAAATCCAGGTGGTGGACCATAAATATTGTCCAACTAAATTGATGAGCCTAGAGAAGAAATAATAAATCAAGTTGTAACGAGTCCAAGATCCTTCAGCATCTTCTCGCCTTCTTTCGCAGAGATGATAGACAAAGTCTTTCCTTGATGATGGATTAGGATCTTTGTAGGAAATCCCCATCTATATGATATGTTGTTCTGTCTAAGTAGTTGAGATATACTATTGAGACTTTTCCTCTGTAGAATGGTTTCTTTAGATAAATCCGAAAAAATCTTTAAATTCTTGTAGGGTGAAGGAAGACTCTTGTGAAGTCTTAGGTATTCAAATAGTTTTTCTTTCGTTTTATAGAAATGTATCCTGAGAATGGTATCCCTCGGAGTGTCTTGTGATATAAATTTTGGTCTAGGTAGCCTATGAACCCTATCTACAGTCAAATCCAATTCTGACATGTTAGGCAAGGTTGTTTTCAGTAGTTTCTGGATATATTGCAAAAGTTCGTTATTTTTGACATTTTCAGGAATGCCTCTAACCTTAAAATTATTCCTGCGATTCCTGTCTTCTTGGTCAGTTAGTTTTTGTTTCAAAATTCTGATTTCTTCTTTCATTTTCAATTGCTCTATAGCGACCACTTTGGTATCTTTTTTCAATGAATCGACTTCAGTTTCTGTTTTTTTAATTCTTGTGGACATAGAATTGAAAGTTGATCTCATTTCGTTGAACCGTTGATCTAAGTCCGACTGAATTGACATTCTGAAATTAGAAAGTGAGTCCGAAATGAATTTTTGGAGTGAGAGTATATCTTGTGATAAAATAACATTTTCTTTTACAGCTCCTAAGTCCATCGGTGAGGTATCAGGTGGGTTATTTTCGACATCCAAGCGTGCTCTTTGTTTATCTGGACTGTTGAGTGAAGAAGAAAGTTCATTTCCAGAATCTGAATCTGAATCCATGGCCCAAGCATCCCAGTCAGCATCTCTGTTTTTTGACGCATCCTTTTCTTTTTGTCTTGAGCCTCTTTTCTTCCCTTGTTGGCGTTTGTCTTTAATTATTTTCGGAATTGCTCCAGAGCTTGGATTCCCAGGTGAAATATTTGTTGTGTTAGTTGGTGCCTCTTTGGTGTTTGTTGATGTAGTCGAAGTATTTTCCTCTTTTCCTTTTCTGTTATCTTTTTGAGACATTTTGTTTCAGGAATATTAATATTATATAGTAGGTCACTTAAGGGATTAATTATAGTTTTTAAACTTGGTGTATAACTAGTTTGCCTAATCTATTATATCTCTTTGATGTCTAGAGAGCTTTACTATCCATTACCACTGTCAGCAATCCCGCAATGTTTTAGTCTCAATAACTTTTTTGTGCCAGCTTTATTTTTCTTGAACTATGTCTGGAATTATGCAGGGGAGAGTCCTCTCTCCCTTGAGTATTGAGATTAGTTGGACCACACTTAGTTTAGGCTGTCAGATGTTCAGAAGTGACTGACATGCAAGGGTTTATATAAAAGTTGCACTGGTATTCACCTATGCAGTTTACACAGGCAATAATAATAACAATAATAATAATAATTACGTTGTACCAGCTTAATTTTTCATAGGGTATGCCTAGAATCATTCAGTAAAGGGCTCTCTTTCTGCCAAGTGTCAAAACAAGTCAGACCAGGTTTTAGTATTACGGTCAGAAGTGTCACAGCTGAGGCTATAGAAGATCTCTGATATGTAAACTGCATATAAGTCTGTAAGGCTGGCTACAGTTGTTTGCACCACTGATTTCAGCCGCCGATTTATCCTGTGAATTTGCACAGATATTATCAATTATGGTCTTAATATATTTATTAGGGTCTCTTCTTATCAAGTGTAGTTTGTTTTAATCAGAACAATTTCTCCAAAAAGCTGTAAAGAATGCTTTCTGTCAGGGCAGTTATCCTGTCATAGATCAGAGTTAAACAGGGTTCATAGGCAGCACTGACAGGAATTCAACACTGTCAATTTCAGCTTTAAATAATTCTCTTGTACCAAGTCAGAATTGCCCCAAAAAGATCTTAAATTGTAGGTGGGGATGTTTCTTACTCCTTTGAGGGCAAATTTAGTCGAAGTAAATTTCCTGAATAGCTGTAACTTATGTTTTCTGAGGTGTCCCCATGACAACTAGATGGCTCCCTCACTACATAAAGGCAGTTTGCTGTCTCCTCAGAGGGATGTTATTCAGCAGTGTGAGGAGATTATCCATTAATTGTGGGATAATTTAGATTATTGATAAAAGCAGATAAAGAATATTAAATTATTTTGTGAGAAATTATCTTCTCTGGTGTTTAGTAGTAGAATAATTGTCCTGTCACAGAGGCACCTCCATGCGCCACTTACAGCTTAAGGAGACCTGGGTTACAACTATTTTGATGTGAAATCTGTCAAATTTAGTCTCTAAAGGCTCCTCATGTCTTCCTGAAGCTTTTATACTTCTTTTTTACCAGAAATGGATGAGTTTTATCTTCTTCTACGTCGCCTTTGAGGTTGGAGATACAGCAGCAATTAAAAGATACGTCCTGTGTCGTCCATCATTAGGCCACGCCCCCTATATATATTTGCATTTTGTATTGTTGTAGCAGCTGACGCCTGGTCACACTTGCTATGTTTGTTAATTTATTATTTTTGTTGTTTTTTTTAGAACAAATACCATCAACCAAATAAGACAATTCTATTAGTTGAATAAATAAATATATATACTGTATATATATAAAGAGTTTTGCCAAAATTTGAATTGAATTCTGAGCATAGTATGATATGATGCAGTATAATTTTGCCTTGTTTTTTTATTTTAGGATGGTAATATTTTTGTTTGTCGACCTCTGGACAGAGAAAAAAGGGACAAATTTGGAATAATTTTGATAGCATCAGATGGAGGAAGTCCACCGAGAAGGGTAATGTGATAATTATAGGTATAATATGTTTAGGTCATGTGAAAAAAATAGCATTCAGAAAGCATTACATTCTCATAACCTAGGCTCATATCTCCATAGGCTAATACAGTAATATCTAATGTTTTTGCAATTGGGTAGCCCAAATAATATTGTTCTTTTCAGGGGGAAACCGCACTGGGACCTTATACAGTCACGCTAGGTA
The DNA here is from genome assembly GCF_048569485.1 of Anomaloglossus baeobatrachus. NCBI lineage: Eukaryota > Metazoa > Chordata > Amphibia > Anura > Aromobatidae > Anomaloglossus > Anomaloglossus baeobatrachus. The sequence continues at coordinate 102,060,718 of NC_134355.1, read as the reverse complement.
CAAGGATGTACCAAGCAAACTGCAAAAGGGAAGGGAAACCTTGTGTTTAGAGAAGGGTGAGATGCTGATCACTGACCAAGCCTACCTCTGGATCCTGGCTTCCCTGATCACCCTAGATAGGTTCTGCACCTATGCGCCGAGCCGGATACTTTGGCTGACCCTGAAGTAGGCCCTAGGTAGGGAGCGGATGTCAACCCCACTAAGCTCTAAAGAAGACACAGGGATAACAAACAGTGGGAAAGTTAATAAATAACTTATCTCCAGATGACTCAATGAAAGGAACAGCAACAACAACAATGTTTCTCCAAATGCTTAGAAGTGACTGCTTACAATGAAGACTTGTTACGGTTATAAGAGCTAGTGATGTGTCGGTCGCGAACGATCCGACAGGAAGATCCGGTTCCCTGCTGTGACTGACAGGAGCCGGATCACCAGTGAGAGCCACTAAATTCTCTTAACGGCTCTCACTGGGCGTAAAATTTGGGCGTGTGATCAGCGAAACCCTGCCCACCTGAACAAAAACCCGCCCAGTCGGCAAATTAATTGGCCCGTTGTGGGTGGGCAGGGTTTAGCTGCAGGTGGGCATGGTTTCAGCATCATTAACACAAGCTTAAATATGTGTTCACCTTTGGTGAACAGATATTTAATAGGGAGCCATGAACGAGCCAAAAGATCCGGCTCTTTTTGGTGAACGGAGCCATGGGAACCGGATCACCAAAAAGAGCCTGACTGCCCATCACTAATAAGAGCAATCACCAGCACAGAGTAAGGGAAAATAAAGGTATACAAAGACACCAAGGGAAGTGCTGATGAAAAACAGCTGAAAGGGTGATGAACTCCCCAGGGTCCTAAAAGGAAAAGGATGAAAACCAAGCTGAGGAGATACACAGGATACCAAATACACCAAGCCGGAGTAATAGGTCAGGAAGTAGTTTGCTCAGTCAAATGCTGTGACCTTCTATAGCCGAATACGACAGAACTGTCTGTGACCCATGACACGTGACACACTCGTAATCTATACCTACTATATCAGATACACCTCTTTGTATTGCATTCCATGGAACCATAGGCATATGTATCACAGAGATAGCCATTGAGCTCCTGGAAAGAGGGGGGAAACAACCAGCTATCCTCTATTCATTGTTGCCAAGGGTGTGGGAAATTAACCTAAGGATCATGGAAAGAAAGGTGAATATGGCAGTTTTTTCGATCTAGATCTTTTCTAAAAATGCTTATTTCTTTCTGAAAATCAATATATTTGCAATAAAAAAAGAAAAATTTGGGAAATGCAGTACAATCAGTATTTTATCAGCAGGATTATCACTACCTGACTTGGCTCAGTGTAAAAAAAAGTCCATATAATCTATGTAACACGCCCCACCACTGATTAGCAGCTTGCTCTCAATTTAGTGTATACAAGACGTTGCCAATCAAGAGTATGGGCAGGGTTATACACAGCTCAGCTTAGGTCTGATACATCTACATCAGACAAACAAGGATTTTAGCAAAACTACACCAAAAAGTCCAGTAAGTAATACATTGCTGGAATCAGGCTTTCTTGACGTATGGCAAATGGAGTTTTGCACAAACTTCGATGACTGTCATGGTAGCGTTGGGTGCTGTTAAAGGGAACCTGTCAGGTCAAAAAAGCGTTCTGACCTACAAGCAGGAGCCTGTGTGAGCTACTAACCCCTTCCTAATCATCCCTGTGTTGTTATATTGTGTAACATGAAAGTAATAAAATAACGTTTTATTACTTTCATATGTCCTATGTAAATGAGCAGGGACTCTAGACCCATGGGCGTCTCATCGCGCTGTGGGTGTGATACCATTGATTTACATCAGCGACGTGACCGTCTCAAGTCTCACGTCTCACACGTACGCGCTTACCATTCTCGCCACCTCATTCTGGTGTTTGCATGTCGGCTTCTGACGCGCACTGCGCATGCTCAGAAGACGCCTGCGGTTCCGGTCATGCACGTCAGAAGCCGAGAAGCAAGCACCAGGATGAGGCGGCGGTGAGAATGGTAAGTGTACGCACGCAAGATTCTGATGTAGCGACGGTCACGTCGCTGATGTAAATCCATGGTATCACACCCACAGGGCGATGAGACACTCATGGGGCTAAAGACCTCTGCTATTTACATAGGGAATATGTAAATAATAAAACGTATTTTATTACTTTCATATTACACAATATAACAACACAGGGATGGGTAGGAAGGGGTTAGCAGCTCACACAGGCTCCTGCTGGTAGTTCAGAATGCTTTTTTGACCTGACAGGTTCCCTTTAAGATTGCAGAATCTGACACTCCACCCGATGGTTTCTTTGGTGTCTGCAATCTACACAGGCAGACTCAGTCATCAATCTGTTGTGTGGTAATTTATGGTCAGGCTAGCAAGAGTTAATCTTTGCTGGTCTGCTTGCTCGTTTGGTCACATGATGTTGGGTGGCCTATCACATCTGCTCCCCTCCTATTTATGCTGGTTGAAACCTTCCACCCATGCCAGCTATAATGTTTTCTATGTTGCTTTGTGAGGTGTAGTACCTCAGACTTACTGGTGAAAGTTGTGCTCTTTGCTTGGTGCGGTTGTGCGGTTTACCCATTTTGTAGCTATCTCCCTGCTCTTGTTTTTCCTCTTGAACCTCTGATTATCTTTACCTTTGTGTGTGCGTACTGTGTGACAAAGTTTTGGTTTTACCTTGTTTGTCTTTATATGAGGATTTCATTATACTCCTATCCTGTCCCTCCCTGGGGGGATGAGGGGAATCAGATCAGACCTGGTCAGGAGCAGTGCCAGGAAGGAGACTCAGGCCTCTCCACCATCAGGAGTATGCCTGAGATTAAGGATAGCAAGGGGCCCCCTAGCTTGAGGGACAGCTGGGGACTTCCTTTTTGCCTGTTCTGCATTATTAACCTGTGAACAATGACCCTTTGTTAAAAAGTATAAAAGGAGTACTAAATAAAAAGACCCATATCTCCGGAACTGTATGGCAGATTTATAAAAATAAAAACAATACACAGGGGAGCAGCAGAATTAAAATAAGAGCACAAACTGGCTATTTTTTTACTTGATTGAGCAAATGTTTTTCCCTATACATAGAAGATCGCACTTGTAAATTCACAATATAATTCTAAATAATTGGGATTATTTTGGGTCCCATAAGAGTAAATTGGAAGTTGGTATGTTTGAATTATAGAGAAATGTAATTAGTGATTCCTTTCCTTCCTAGAGCTATGCAGAGGCAGCGATTGTCATACAGGACATTAATGACAATGTCCCAACTTTCACAAAAGAAGAATACTATGCAAATCTGATCTTAAATAAAGCAAAAGCAGGAGATACAATAATGTCAGTGTCCGCTACTGACCTGGATATCGGGAACAATTCCCTGATTTCTTATAGGTAACACATAACTGATGGAAAAAGTCAAATTTAATTGGGTTTTGGTCTTTTTTTTCATCATTGCTCACTGCCAGTTATTTCATTTATGCATTTAGAAAAATATTTATTTTATGATTTTAAAAATATGTTTAGGTTTGCACAGCCTCATAGTGGATTTGCCATTAAGGAAAAAAATGGCGATATCTTTTTAACAAATCGTGTATCTACCATTACTGCAACTAGTATTGTGGTACCTGTGATTGCAACTGATCATGGCGTCACACCACGGTCATCCACTGGTAAGTTGCTTTCAATTTGTGCAAAAATGTTATTGCTTTCTTTAATTGATCTCCCTAACTTTCTTGTAAAACACAAGTTATTAAAGGGAACCGGTTACCACATTTGGGGCTTATAAGCTGTGGCCACCACCAGTGGGCTCTTATATACAGCATTCTAATATGCTGTATATAAAAGCCCAGGCCGCTGTGAGAACGTAAAAATCACTTTATATTAGTCACCGAAACGGTCGCTGCGGTGGAGTTGGGTCATATGGGCATCTCTGTTCTCTGGTGCCAGCGCCTCCTCTTTCGGCCATCTTTGTCGTCCTTCTTTTGAAGCTGGGGGTGCATGACTTATCCTACATCATCCACACTTGCCGGCACTGAGGTCCTGCGCAGGCGCACTTTGATCTGCCCTAAGAAGGGCAGATCAAAGTATTGTAGTGTGCCTGCACGGGAGCGGTGAGTGCAGCGTCGGACTGGCTCCTGGAGGAATCTACAGTAATGCCAGGCCTGGATTCGGGTATCTGCATTGCACTCCGGACCTCTAACCTGAGCTCCGACATGCAGCCTAGACTGAGCCACGAGCGCCGAGTGATTTATTCCCCAGCAATTGCGGTTCAGTTCATGACAGCTGCAGACAGGCCGGGGTGATCTCCGGTGCTCTCACCTGAACTCCTATCTACTACACTTGCAAACTTCAAACGGAACCTGAAAACTCATCCGTTCAGAAATGCCTATAACCTTCACTGACCCCACTGTTTTTTAACATTTTTTATCGAGATTTGCCATAAAAGTCAGGTAGAAAGCACAGAAAGAAAATGGCTTAGTTTAGGATTTAGAATGTATGTGCTTGTGTGTGTGTATATATATAAAGTGTGTATACAGTGTGTATATAGTGTCTTGAAAAAGTATTAATACCTTGTGAACATTTCCACATTTTTTGACGTGACACCCACAAACTTAACTATATTTTATTGGGATATACAAAGACCAACACAATGTAGCAAGCATTTGTGAAAAGGAAATGATACAAGGTTTTCTAAATATTTTAAAAATATAAATCTTGAAATTGTGAGGTGCATTTGTATTCAGCCCCCTGTAGTTTGATACCCATAAATAAAATCCTGAGTGATGAATTGCCTCTAGAAGTCACCTAATTAGTTGATTTCGTTCACCTGATCTTTCACTGTCAATTCATGGGTAAAATCTGCATTAGTGAAAACAGATTTTCATATTACTGAGATAATAGATGAGTGACATTTGGTGGTTTTAAAATTCTATGGAGAGAGGAGCGACAGGAGGTGGGAAGAGGTAGACAGACATTCTGCTTTTAATCATATACAAAACAATGCGTAAGAAGACTAAATAAAATACAATACTTTTATTAATGATATTTAAAAAGTGTAAAAAATACACAATAGTAATGCAAAATAAAACTAAGGTGGACAGGTACAGGGCAGCAAGCCCACAATGGGACCCCAGCACCAAAGAATCCAAAAGGCACTTAGGACATATACAGTGCACCAATAAAACAGGTACAAGGAATATATAAGTGTTAGCGTAAAATAGGACTTGCAATGAACCTATAGTAATGACTCGCCCACCCCAGGGCTATGGGACACCCGGTGCCGGGCCAGACTAGTCCGGGGGTCGTCAGTGGTGGCGGGGCCCGACTCCGTGACCCTGGCGGAAGTCAATTAATAAGGCTTCAGTGGGGGTGATTATTAAAGTTTATATTCGTGACGCCACCTGTGGTTTGCGGCTATTAAGCCGCCGCTGCTGTATGGGGCCTCCGTGGCTGATGTAATGGCAGCTTGGATGGTCCTGCTCCCCACAGGTGGAGCGGTGCCCCGGGGCAACTGTTGGTGCTTGATAGTGTTGATGTAGTTGCGGTGTAGTGCAGGGCCGACAGGGCGGTGAAAGGACCGGACACAAACAACAGTCTCTTTACCTTCTCCTCTTTTACTTGGTAAACGGTTAGTCCTGGGAGACCGTTACAGGTGGTAGAAGGCTCCGGCCGACCTGGAAGTAACTGGGGTGCTCTTTTTGGCCAGCTGAGTATGAGGCCTACTCCCTATTCTTTCTTTGCTCTCATAGGATCCTGCACTCTGAGTTAGCAATGGCCCTCTTGCTGCTGGGACCGCTGGTACGTCCCTCTCCCTGTGTGGTAGGCTGTGCAGGTCCTCTCTGGTGCTTCTCTGCTGGAGTCCACACCGGGCCCTGTTGATGCAGCTGTACCTTCAGGTTGCTTATGGGCCAGGTGCTTGCAGCTCTCCTGCCCTTCGGATTCGGCTGCCAGGGAAGGATTTTACACCCTTGCAACCACAGACTCTGATGTCTAATTCTCTTCTGTGCCTCTCTGCCAATCCTGCTTCACTGGGCCAAGCTATTCCAGCTCCAGGCCCCAATCCACAGGACAGCACTACTCTGCGTCTTCACTCTCTGGACTGTCCTCACAGACTGAACACTAATTCCTCCCTCAGGTCAGGCTTGAGGAATGCTCCCTGGAACTCCAGGTTCAGAGCTCCCTCTGCTGGCCTGAGGGAGAAACTGCGTTTGATGTTGGTACTTACTGGCCACTGATTTCCCCAATTACCTCCAGGCTCAGCATTAACCCTTTTGAGGGGCAATGCCATTGTGGCAACCAGATCTTGGGGCGCCACACTCCCCCTTAGTTAAAACCAGTACTCCCGGACTGAGGAAACAAAACATAACAAGACATAACATGTTAGAACATTTCATCCCATGGTGGGAGGCACATTTTCTTAAACGTTACAAACTTAAATAACACTATAAGAGTCCAGTGTGGCTCCCTGCCGGGTGTCCATTACACTGCTCCATGGGGGACCCGCCGCGATAAAACCCCCAACGTAGGCTCTGGGCGTGCGTCAGAGCATTGATGACCCCACTCTATGCACGCTGGATGGGTTTTTCTTCAGGGGTGAAGAGCACAATATGTGCAAACTATAAACAATTAAAGTGTTGGCCACCCATAGTCCAGTGGCCCAATTGTCCATTTACTTAATCACCTAAAATAAAAAGTATTTTATACGAGACATTTTAAATAACTATATACACTCTAATAGGTACTTTTTCTTTTTACTCCCTATACCTTGGAGGGGGCTGTCCCCGAGTGCTACGTTGGGACCTGCGTAGCTCTGGTGTTTGTCCCTGACTACTTGGAGTGTCTGCTACCTCAGTGCCACTGGTAGGCCTAACCCTGATAGGTATGCGTGATGGTTGCCTACGGGGTCTTAGATTCGCCAAGGGTACGACAGGTTCACCACTGGCAGGGGGTTGATTCTCCTGTTCCACTGCTGGCGTGACATCTATTGTTGGGACCAACTTGTCTTCAGATGGATCCGGGACCTCTTCTGCTGCTGGTTCGACCATTTGCGGGAATGTCAATACTGGTACCACTATAGCATTATTTATTTGGGTCCATGTTTTAGGGAATTTTCCAAGTATTGTTTGGATCATTTCTTCCTCTTTTTCTTGAATTTGGGGACTTTCTTGTACTTCTTATACTTCCTTTTGGATTTTGCACCGTTCAGGGCACACTTTCAGGCGGTCTCTAGAAACTGCTTGATAGGTTTTGCCTTCGTCTTTGCTTATGAGACACACTTTACTATTGTCAAAATTGGAGGGAATAATGGTGTAGGGTTCATTCTCCCACTGATCATCTAATTTATGCGTTCTCCACTTTTTCTTGAGGACCTGTTCTCCAGGTGCTAAGGGAGTTGCTGGGGCTGTTTGATTGTAGTTCTTTTCTTGTCTCATTCTGGCTTGGGACAGGTTCTTTTCCACGCATTCCTGAACTTTGCGGTATTTTTGTTGTCGCTCTGTATCCCAATCTTCTATCTCTTGAACCGCTTCAGGTGACACAGTTCCCATTTCAAATGGAGGGCTTTGCTTCTTAGCCTTCTTTGGCTGGCCCACCAGGAGATCTTGAAGAGGCGCTGCTATCTTTGTGAAACCATCAATGAACCTTCGGTAGTAGCCCACCAGCCCAAGGAACTGCCGCACCTCCTTTACCGTGGTGGGTCTTGGCCAGTCCTTGATTACTGTGACTTTCTCTGGATCAGGTGCCACACCTTCTGCGCTGACCACATGACCCAGGTACTGTACCTTTGGCTTCAAGAGGTGACATTTGGACGGCTTGATCTTCAGGCCATACTCTGACAAGGACTCAAACACTTCTGCTAAGTGCCTCAGGTGGTCTTCATAGGTCTTGGAATAGACTATGACGTCATCCAGGTACAATAGCACGGTTTCAAAGTTGTAATGGCCCAAGCAGCACTCCATCAATCTCTGAAATGTTCCTGGGGCATTGCAGAGCCCGAACGGCATACAATTGAACTCGCAGAGACCCATTGGTGTCGTGAATGCAGTCTTCTCCTTGTCTGCCTCTGCCACGGGAACCTGCCAATACCCACTGGTGAGATCCAAGGTGGAGAAATAATTAGCTGATTTTAAGGCTGCTAGTGACTCTTCTATTCTGGGTAGTGGATAAGCATCTTTATGTGTAAGGCTTGAAACACACATCCGTGAAACACGTGCGTGTTTGATCCGTTTCCGTGTATACTGGAGACACGGCCAAACGTGCACCAATGTTACTATATCTCTGCGGTTACAATTCAGGTAACTCGCGGCCAACGCTGGATCCAGCGGTGGCCGCGGGTAACCTCAGTGACAGCAGCTGATCGCGCTACTCATCTCATTAGCTGCGTGGAGGTGACCGGAGCGGCGGTGTCTTCTGCTGCTCCGGTCACCTGCATGCAGCAGAGCTGGATGCGACGCTGGAGGTCCGTGGAGTACGCCGGACATGGAGGGTTTGTCGGGGTTAATAAATTGGTAATGAGGGAATTTGTTTGTGTTTTTTATTTCTAATAAAGGATTTTTTCAGGTGTGTGTGTTTTTTTACTGTAACTTACAGATTAATCATGGAAGGTGTCTCATAGACGCCTGACATGATTAATCTAGGACTTATTGGCAGCTATGGGCTGCCAATAACTCCTTATTACCCCGATTTGCCAACGCACCAGGGTAAATCGGGAAGAGCCGGGTACAGCCCCAGAACTGTCGCATATAATGTATGCGGCAATTCTGGGCGGCTGCTGACTGATATTGTTAGGGTGGGGGGTCCCCCATAACATGGAGCTCCCCATCCTGAGAATACCAGCCTTCAGCCGTATGGCTTTATCTGGCTGGTATTAAAATGGGGGGGGGGACCGCACGCCGTTTTTTTTAATTATTTATTTATTTTAATGCACAGTATAGACACGCCCACCGGCTGCTGTGATTGGGTGCAGTGTGACACCTGTCACTCAGCGTGGTGGGCGTGTCTCACTGCAACCAATCACAGCCGCCGGTGGGCGGGTAAAGCAGGGAATACGAGATTGATTAATGGGCGGCCGGCTTTTTCAAATTAGAAAAAGCCGCCGGAACAGTGTGAATGCCGTGCAGCGCCGGGGATCGGGGAACGGTGAGTATGAGAGAGGGGGGGACACTTCAGTCACTCGGGGGATTAGTGGTCACCGGTGAATCCTTCACAGGTGACCGCTAATCAGTACACGGCACAAAGACAGAGCCGCGGCATGACAATGAAGTCGGGTGAAGTTCACCCGAGTTCATTCTCATCCCGCTACTCTGTCTTCCGACATGTAGTAACGACATTTTGCATCACACACGTACATTTCACACGGACAACACATACACATGTCAGTTATTTCACTCACGCACACACGGACATTCCACACGCACATACGGCTAGCATACGGGATACACACGCAGGCCACACATACCATAAAAACGGACCTAAAAAACGGAAAACGGACCCGAAAAACGGCCCGTTTTACACGGACGTGGTTTTCACGGATGTGTGGCGGAGCCCTAATGCAGTTAATTTGCCTGTAGTCAACACACATTCTCATTGTGCCATCTTTTTTCTTTACGAACACTAGTGGAGCTGCCCAGGGGCTACAACTATCTCTGATCACCGCAGCCTCCTTCATTTCCCGCAACATTTCTTTGGCACGCTGATACTGTGCTGGGGGTACAGGGTGGTATCTCTCTTTAATGGGATGATGGTCACCAGTGGGGATTTGATGTTTAACCCCTTTTACCTGCCCAAAATCTAGGGGGTGTTTGCTGAAGACCCGCTCGTATTCTTGTACCACCCGGTAAACCCCATTCTTTTGGTGTGAGGGGGTGGAGTCGGTGCCCACATGTAATTTTTGGCACCAGTCCTCCAGCTGTCCCTTGGAGCCATTGCCTTCCGCCTGGTCGGACGGGATCAAGGGTTCCACTGCTTTGATGGTATTGTTACTGACAGTGTACAGTTTTGCTACAGTGGCATACCGGGGCAAGTTGGCTTCCTCCTCCCCACAATTCAGGACACGGATGGGCACTCTTCCCTTGCGGACGTCTGCTACCCCTCTGGCTATCAGGACTCCAGGCCTACTTTCTGAATACACAGGTTCCACCAGGGCCTGGTAATCCTGACCCTTGAGGCCTATTGCTGCCCGACACCATATCAACATCTCACTTTTTGGGGGAATTGCAATGGGGAGAGGGTCACTTACCCTTACACTGCCAATTTCTCCTCCGGCCAGCTCTACCTGCTGCCTCCTCATCAGGGCTCTGATCTCCCTCTGTAGGGCACGCTGCTGCCCGGAGCTGGCAGTTTCAGCCGCCTGCTGTAACAAAATTATCACTTCGGCAATACAATTTTCCATTACATTTGTACCAATGGTTAGCAGTGGGTTAGATTCCTTGCAATCAATATCTACTATTATCATCCCCTGACATGGCAATTCTACCCGCCCCACTTTAATGGTTACTTCCTTATACCCAATTTGAGGCAAGGGATGACCATTACTGGCCACAATTGTTAAATCATCATCTGGGACATGGTCAATGTCTGAATCAGCCCAATCTTTTGTACAGTTTATAAGGGATGGTTGTTACCTGGGACCCCGTATCCAGGAGGGCAGTCAGAGGGATCCCATCCAGCACAATAGGCAGAACCGGTCGTCCTCCCACATACTTGCTGCGACAGGGAGTTGAGCCGGGCTTTCTTACACCTGGGGGTTGGCTTCTTGCCCCAGGGTCGGCCCGTTTAAAGGACAGTGTCTTGCGATGTGGCCCGCCTGGCTGCAGCGGCGGCAGATTGGTTGTCCAGCTGAATCATACCGGTCTGTGTCTTTTCCTCGGGTCGGCGGAATCCTCCTCTGCCGCATCCACGGGACGTCATCTGGACTGGAGGCCAACTCGATTCTTGCAGGTGATGGGGTCACTTGTAGAGACTGCACGGTCTTTACAAGGGCAGCCACATTCTTGGTCAGTTCCTGGACCTGTTGTCTGAGCTCAGCAGCGGGATCCTTATCCAGGGACTGCGCCTCGGCCCCTGCAGTGGCTCGGGTTGCAGGCATTACCTCTGGGTACGTGATAGCAAGTGGCCGGAGGGGTAATGGATTATTTGGTGTAGATTCCCTCAGTACCCGAATGGCCTGGTCCTTAAACTTTGCAAAGTCCAGAGCAGGGTTCTGCAGGACCATGATACGCAGCTGTGTCCTGTGAGCATCTGACAGGAGCCCTTCTATGAACTGCTCAGTTAGGAGTTTGTCTTCTTCACGTACGCTCTCTGGGTCCACCTGTTTAATTGCTCTCAGGGCCTCTTGCAGGTTTAAGGCAAAGTCCTGTATGCTGTCTGTGGCCCGTTGTTTGCACCCAAAGAATCTCATTTTTATCTCTGCTGCGGTGCGGGTGTCAAAAGTAGTCTTTAACTTGGCCAGTATCTGGGTGACTGTCCCTTTATCAGTATCAGGTCAGGACTTTACTTCACGCTGGGCTGCACCAGCTAACTGTCCTATTATTATGCCCACTTTCTGGCTCTCAGTCAGAGGGTACACTTTGAATAAGCTGTACAATCTTTCTCTGAAGTCGCTCAGGGTATGTGACTCCCCAGAGTACTGTGGTAGCCAGTCCGCTCCTGGAAGGTATGGCATGGTGAGCGGCATTACAGGCGATGCAGCGGGGGCTGGGGCGACGGCGACTGGGAGTGCATCGTCCGGTGCCGCGACGTCTTGGGCTACAGCACCCACCTGCCCTTCCTCGGCGTCGGACATCTTTCCTCGCCCTTAGTGGACCTTACCAGGCTCCGCTCTCTTTTTCAAATCTCTTCTGGGTAGCGCGGGGTTAACGACCACCCTCCGCTCTGCTCGCGCGCTTCCTTCGCGCTCTTTTTCGGGCACGCCCCCCTTCTTCCCGCACTTTGCAAGCGGTAATGGTGGCGGCAGTTTTTCAACAGTAAAACACAGTCTTTTCAGGCGCACAGTACCCGGTGGGTCCGGGCACGAAATCCTGTTCGTGACGCCAAAGTTGACTCGCCCACCCCAGGGCTATGGGACACCCGGTGCCGGGCCGGACTAGTCCGGGGGTCGTCAGTGGTGGCGGGGCCCGACTCCGTGACCCTGGCGGGAGTCAATTAATAAGGCTTCAGTGGGGGTGATTATTAAAGTTTATATTCGTGACGCCACCTGTGGTTTGCGGCTATTAAGCAACCGCTGCTGTATGGGGCCTCCGGGGCTGATGTAATGGCAGCTTGGATGGTCCTGCTCCCCACAAGTGGAGCGGTGCCCCGGGGCAACTGTTGGTGCTTGATAGTGTTGATGTAGTTGCGGTGTAGTGCAGGGCCGACAGGGCGGTGAAAGGACCGGACACAAACAACAGTCTCTTTACCTTCTCCTCCTTTACTTGGTAAATGGTTAGTCCTGGGAGACCGTTACAGGTGGTAGAAGGCTCCGACCGGCCTGGAAGTAACTGGGGTGCTCTTTTTGGCCAGCTGAGTATGAGGCCTACTCCCTGTTCTTTCTTTGCTCTCATAGGATCCTGCACTCTGAGTTAGCAATGGCCCTCTTGCTGCTGGGACCGGTGGTACGTCCCTCTCCCTGTGTGGTAGGCTGCGCAGGCCCTCTCTGGTGCTTCTCTGCTGGAGTCCACACCGGGCCCTGTTGATGCAGCTGTACCTTCAGGTTGCTTATGGGCCAGGTGCTTGCAGCTCTCCTGCCCTTCGGATTCGGCTGCCAGGGAAGGATTTTACACCCTGGCAACCACAGACTCTGATGTCTAATTCTGTTCTGTGCCTCTCTGCCAATCCTGCTTCACTGGGCCAAGCTATTCCAGCTCCAGACCCCAATCCACAGGACAGCACTACTCTGCGTCTTCACTCTCTGGACTGTCCTCACAGACTGAACACTAACTCCTCCCTCAGGTCAGGCTTGAGGAATGCTCCCTGGAACTCCAGGTTCAGAGCTCCCTCTGCTGGCCTGAGGGAGAAACTGCGTTTGATGTTGGTACTTACTGGCCACTGATTTCCCCAATTACCTCCAGGCTCAGCATTAACCCTTTTGAGGGGCAATGCTGTTGTGGCAACCAGATCCTGGGGCGCCACGGTAATCTAGTAACACACCTGAAATTGGTCACTTCTTCAAATACAAGTAAGTATAATGCAGCTCTATAAGATAATATATGTGCAGTATGTAACACATTGACCATAGTACCACAAGTAAAGCCACTATAGGACAGACATATGTAAAGTCATACATTATAGATCAGCCATAATCTGAATCAGATCCTATCAAGGTTTAGAGAGCATTAAAGTGCTGAGTGCATAGTAGCTGCCTAAGGCATGAAAACCTGGTAAGGTGCTTCAGTGCCACTGACCCCGATCCTGACGCACGTTTTAACGCTTGTGCCTTCTTCCTGGGGGAAGGTCTTAATGTGTATTTTTTAAACTTTTTAAAATTCATTAATAAAAGTATTGTATTTTATTTAGTCTTCTTGTGCATATTTTTGTATATGATTAATTGTTCAGTTTTGCGCTGACTACTTTCATCTAGTATGGGTCATTATTTTGGTTGAGTATTGTGATTTGTTTGGTGGCTATATTTCTGATTTTTTACAGACATTCTGCTGCAAGTTTTTCTGGAATGATACTTAACGTTCTCCATAGAACTTTATAAACACCAACTGTCATCTCCTATCTCACTAATGGGAAAGACTGTTTTCACTGAAGACAGTCTTTACCCATGAATTGAAAATTTTGAGAATGAATGATCAGTTTAGGAGGAGAAAGATGCTGATTATGCTAATAAGGCCCCTTTCACATGTCAGTGATTCTGGTACCTTTGTGCTTTTTTTTAAACTTACCAGAATCACTGACATACGCAGACCCATTGTAATGAATGGGTCTGCTCACACGTCAGTGATTTTTCACTGCACGTGTCTCCGTGCGGCGTACCCGCGTGTGCGTGATTGCCGCACGGAGACATGTCCATTTTTTTCTGGCATCACTGATGTTCCACGGACCACGCAGTGGTGTGGTCCGTGAAACACGTGCCAGAAAAAAACGTGCTTTTAAAATAATAAACATTTTAACTCACCCGGCATCCAGCGATGTCCTCTGCAGCCCGTTCTCCCTGCTCCTTCTGTGCCGGCTGATTACTGTCGCGCATATTCATTATGCGCGACACAGCCGAACCGGAAGCAGCTGCTGCGGGGGTCACCGCCGGCCGGATGCTGCGTCGCAGGAGCGATCAGCACCAAGGACAGCGGGAACGGGCGCAGGTGAGTGAATCTCTAAGTGCAATCACGGGCCACGGAGAACGGAGCCCGGATTGCACTTAGACAACCCACGTGTGCCGTGATTTTCGGCACACGCAGGGACATGTGCGTGTTTTACACGCCAGTGAAAAACGTCTGTGTTTTTCACTGACGTGTGAAACGGGCCTAACATACAGTGTCTTGAAGTATTTATACCCCATGAACTTTTCCACATTTTTTTCTTCTTACGCTCAAAAACTTAAATGTATTTTATTGGGATTTAATATGTATACAAACAGAATAAGCAAGTATTTGTGAAGTTTAAAGGATATGTTGCATATCTTTTTAAATATTTAAAACATATAAATCTAAAAATTGTGATGTGCATTTGTATTCAGCCCCCTGAATCTATACTTTGTAGGACCACCAGCTTTGCGCATTGAGAGGCTGAAATTTTTGCCCATTCTTCTATTAAAATAGCTCTATCTCAGTGAGATTGGATGGAGGCGTCTGTGAACAGCAATTTTCAAGTCTTGCCACAGACGCTTTGATCAAAACCATTCATTAAAGCCTATAAAGAAAAAACTGGGGGGGCGTGTCCTAGACATGGTGGCGTGAGGAAGCTTACCTCCAGAGCTCCTGCGCCCACAGCTTGATATTACAGATTCCGGTGGCCCCTTCTCGTCCAGGATGGCCCCCAAGAGAAGACCGGGCGGTGCCCCCGCCTCCGCATCCCCCGGAGTGGGCCAGAAGTCCCAGGGGAGCCTCTCCAGATACCTGGCAGGGTCTGGCCGGGAGCTCCCGCCGGCGGCCCAGGACAAGATGGCGCCGGCGTCTCAGCAGCGTTCTCAGGCTGGGGATTCCCCTGGTGTGACCCGGCGCCTGCCCACAGCCTCAGCAGCAGCTCGTGTGTCGGGTGAAGGGGAGAAACGAGCGAGCGTCTCAGCAGGGAGGCCGGCGGCGGCAGAGCAAGGTAAAGAGGCATGGAGGAGGGGGGGACCCACAGGCCCGGCCACACAGCATGTCACTGAGGAGACAGAGGAGGCCATGACATCCGGGGGATCACCGATACTGGGATTCTCTGCGTCCCTCTGCACTCCAGGTACCCCTCCTCCTCTGGGGCAAGCAGAAGACCCCTTGATGGCAGACGACCAGCCCCCCGGCCCCCCTCGGGATGATTTGCAGGCTCTGAGAGAGCTTATATTGGCCCTCCCTAGCAAAAAAGATCTGGAGGATGTGGTGGCTAGAATAGAATCCTCCCATCAGATGGCGCTGACTACCCTGAGAGAGGAAATGGTGGTGCTGGAAGATAGAATAGAGGCTACAGAGCAAGCACAGGAGTCCCTGGAGGGTAGAATGGAGAGGATTGAACGGGACTGTGAGACTTCTAATGCCCGCATTAGGGAGCTTGCTCTGCTATTGGACGATCAAGAAAACAGGGGCAGAAGAAATAATATAAGGCTGAAAGGTATCCCGGAGGACTGGCCCCAAGATGTGCTGCGCGCCAAAGTCCTATCCATATTCAATCAAGTCACTGATCGCCCACCTGAGGCCGCCTATCTCTTTGACAGAATTCATAGGGTCGCAAGGCCTGGCCCCAGATCTGCTTCCTTCCCCAGAGACGTATTATGTCGCTTGCATTATTATGGGGATAGAGAGAGGATTCTTCAGGGAGCCTGGTCGCGGGGCTCGGTGGATGTAGATGGGGCTGTGGTGAAGCTTTTTCCGGATGTCTCCAGCCGTACACTATACATGAGACGGTTGCTTCACCCCCTTCTGCTCAAAGTCAAAGAGGCAAGTGCCTCGTACAGATGGGGCCACCCCTTTCATCTGATTGTCCGCAAGGGGGACTCTGTGTTCCAATTGAGGAGGCACTCTGAGCTTTCAAAATTGTATGACTTTCTTGGAATACCAGATTGCTCTATCCCGGACTGGATGGAGTGGGAACCTCAGGCCCCAACTGGGCGGCGAAGAAGGAGGGATGGCGTCCAATCCTCCCACTGTGATGATTTTGGAGGGTCATGAAATCTCTCGGTTGCTGATGGGTCGGGGAAGTGACCAAAGTGGTGGCTGAGGGGTCGGGAGAGGAGTATGGTTGGGGGTTGCCTCCTTGTTCCGTTGGCAAGGGTTAGGGCTGTGCGACTGGCCCAACAGTCCACAGCGTACTGACTTACGTTCAATGCAACTTTGTTCTATTGACGTTGGGTCGTTTGAGGGGGGGGCGGGGGGGTCTTGCATCTCCGTCTTGGGCGGGAGGGATCGCGGGAGGTTAATTTGACAGACCCTCCCCGTTTGTTTGGGGTCTGGGTCACCAAGCATACATAAGTGTGGCGCGGGATGGAGCTCTGGCCACATGTCAGTTCTTGTCCCTAATTATCCCTAAGCAGTTTCTGGGCTGGTCCCTGGTACTGCGTGCGGCAGATCTGCTGCTTTTCCACTCTCTTCCTTTACACTTTTTGCTCTTCTACATCTTTCTCTTTCCCCTGCTAAAGGGTCTTTGCTTTCGCTTGGCTACATTCTCTCAACCCTCTCTCTTCCACTCGTCCGTTTCCCTCCTCCTTTCCTTCTCCCCTCTTATTCCCTCTTTTTTTTTTTTTTTTGTGTGGGTGTGTAATTTGTGGTTCGTTTCTCCAGAGGTCCGTGACGGAGTATGACAAAGCAGAGACAAGCCGAGCTTCGGGTGGGCTCACTGAATGTTAAGGGTCTTCACAGCCCGGAGAAACGGTCTATTCTCCTGAACCTACTATGTAAAAACAGAATCCAGGTGGCTTTCCTCCAAGAAACACACTACTGTGAGGCAAAACCATACAAACTTGCCGATAGAAGGTATCCTGTAGTGCACCATTCACCCTCCCCTGACTCTAGATCCAGGGGCACGAGCATCTTAATGTCCAGTACGCTCCCTTGGGAACTGTTGGACTCTCGATCGGATGATCAGGGAAGGCTTCTGATGCTCAAGGGACGCATTGCTACACAGACTTTCACTTTTGTGGCGGTCTACTTGCCAAATTCGGGTCAATGCCCTACATTGCTGCGTTACCTTGAGCAGATAGAGGAATTCTCTGAGGGCACTCTGGTCTTCGGGGGTGACTTTAATGTTGTGTTGGAGCCGCCGAGGGATAGCTCCAAAGGGGTGTCCAGTTTGCCACATTCGGTTCTACGTCGCTTGCGACGGGGTTTACATGATCATCAACTAATAGACACTTGACGATTGATGCACCCATCAGACAAAGATTTCTCATTTTACTCGGCAGCGCATGATTGCTACTCCAGATTAGACCTCTTTTTCCTTAAACATGGGGATCTACATTCTCTGGTGGCTTCCTCAATCGAGTGCATATCATTCTCTGATCACGCCCTGATCACAATAACTCTATCCCTCGGCTACCCCATTGGGAGGCAGAGTCAATGGACCCTGAACACTTCGCTACTCGACGAACCGGTGACAATGCAGGAAATCAGGGAGGCCTTGCGGGAATATTTCAGAGACAGTGGGGGGGGGAGGTGTCCCCGGGCATAGTCTGGGAGGCACACAAATGTGTGGTGAGGGGACTGTTCATCAAACATGGGGCACGTCTGAAGAGAGAAAGAGAAGCTAGGGTTACATCCCTTTTGGCAGACATTAGAGGGCTGGAGGCAATTCACAAGGGGTCTCTGGGAGGGGATGTGGGGGCCATTTTGATCAAGAAGAGGGAGGAACTGAGGACCCTATTATGTTGTAAAGCTAGGGGAACATTGGCTAGGTGTAGACGGCATTTCTATGAATTTGGCAATAAGAGTGGCAGGACTCTGGCTAGAGCTCTGAGGACTCAGAGAGCGAGAGGATATGTCTCTAAAGTGCACATTGCGGGGGACAGATGGGCTACTTTGCCGAAAGACATTGCCTCCGCTTTTAAAGATTTCTTTTCCACCCTTTATGCAATTGATGAGGGGCGGTCTGAGAGGGCCAGGACGGAACTGCGTAATCGTATACGGATGTACATCGCGGACTCCGGCTTGAGACATCTCAAGCCGGAGGATGCGGCCAATCTGGAAAGGCCCATCTCGGAGGAGGAATACTGGTCCGCACTTAAAAAATCTCCCACAGGCAAGGCTCCTGGCCCGGATGGTTTCCCTCTGCTCTATTACAAAAAGTTGGATTCCATTTTGATTTCCCCATTTCTATCAGCATTCAACCATGGCCCACAGTCGGAAGCTGCTCCCTTGCCAAGTGATACCCTGGCTGCTAATATAGTAGTTATCCCTAAAGAGGGCAAAGATCCTACTTCGTGCTCTAGTTACCGACCCATTTCCCTCCTCAACACAGATCTGAAGCTCTTCACTAGGATTCTTTCGGACAGACTTTCCCCATTGCTTGGGGAGATTGTTCACCCGGATCAGGCTGGGTTCATGACGGGCAGGGAAGCAAGGGACAACACGACTAAGGCTTTGAACATAATACACAAGGCTAAATCCGATGGGCTGCCTTTGATGCTTCTGTCGACCGACGCAGAAAAAGCGTTCGACAGAGTTAACTGGATTTTTATGGAGGAGGTTCTGCGGGCTGTGGGGTTGGGGAGCATGATGCTTGCTTGGATTTGTTCCCTGTACAGCATCCCTTCGGCAGCAGTTAGAGTGAACGGTCTCCTTTCAGAGAGATTCCCCATCCGCAATGGAACAAGGCAGGGTTGTCCTCTCTCGCCTTTGATTTTTATACTGACTCTGGAACCCCTGCTCAGTCGGATCAGAACCAACATTAACATATCGGGCCCCAACGTCTCAGGTTCTACTTATAAAATCACGGCGTATGCGGACGATTTACTTTTTTTTATTACCAACCCTCGGGTTTCCCTTCCTAATCTTCTGAGAGAGCTGGAAATCTACTCCTCACTATCTAACTTTAAAATTAATATGTCAAAATCGGAGGCCCTAAATATATCTCTTCCCCCTGAGCTAGTCACTTCGCTACAATCCGCGTTCGAGTTTAGGTGGGCTAGCCAGTCCTTGAAGTATCTGGGCGTCCAGGTGTCTGCGGACCCTAGTCAAATCTACAAATTGAATTATCTCCCGCTCCTGCAATCAATTAGAAAAGACTGCGCCAACTGGGGGAAGGGTTACTTCACATGGTTCGGGAGATGTGCAATATTGAAGATGAATATCCTGCCATGTCTCTTATATCTTTTTCAATCCTTGCCGATTAGGATCCCTAGCTCTTTCTTCAAGGAACTGGCCTCTCTACAGATCAAATTTATCTGGGCCAACAAACCTGCGAGACTTTCCCGGTCTCTTTTGTGCAGGCCTAAGAGTAGGGGAGGCCTGGGTATCCCAGACCTTAAAAAGTACTATTTGGCCACGCACATGGTTAGGGTGTTGGACTGGTGCCGCCACTCCAGCACAAAGCCGTGGGTAGCCCTAGAACAGAGCTTCTCGGAAATACATCTTCCGGCCATCCCTTGGCTTTTGAACCTTCCCCTGCCTGCTTTGAGATCTCATCCTACCATTGGCGCTACTGTAGAATGCTGCTCGAGAGGGAAGGTCAGACGACTTCTTTTGCCAGTGCCTTCCCCTATGACACCCATATTAGGTGACCCGGAATTCCGTCCTGGTCTCTTGGACCCGGTCTTCAGAAAGTGGGTTCAAGGGGGCAATTTCAGAGCTTGTCATCTGGGCAGAGAGGGGGATTGGCTTTCACTAACGGATATCCGGGGCTTCTTGCCTTCGGGTTCCCTGGGGGATTGGAGGGCTATGCAGTTGAGGCACTACATGCTTTCCCTCCCTCGCTTCAGCCGATATATCGGACCGCCTACGGGATTTGAAAAGTTGTGTCTGGGAGAGGGAGTCGTAAGGCACTCACTATCCTTGGTATACAACATGCTATCAGATCCGGGGGATTTGCCCCCCCCGGCCTACCTGTTGCAGTGGGAGAGGGACCTGGGGATTAGTTTATCCGACTCACAAAGAAACAACATCCTCCAGCTAGCACATAGAACTTCGATCAGTTCCAGACTGCTGGAAGCTAATTACAAACTGTTGGCCAGGTGGTACAGGGTCCCGACCAGACTCCATAGAATGTTTCCCTCAGTTGACCCGGTTTGTTGGAGATGTGGTCAGGGGGAGGGTGATTTTGTGCACATTTTTTGGTCTTGCCCTTCTCTGCAGCGGTTTTGGTCAGAAGTGGGGGAGGTAATCAGACGAGTGACCGGTACTACTGAGACATTGGGTCCGGAGCTATTCATTCTACAGCTATCCGAACTACCGGTCTCTAAATATAGGAGATCTTTGCTTAGATTCTTGGTCATGTCTGCCAGGTCTTGCGTTCCGCTTGGTTGGAAGTCTACTACCCCCCCCCACGGTGACACAGTGGGTTTCGCGGATTAACGATCTGATGCATATGGAGGATTTGACATCCTCTATTAACGATCGCCAGGAAGACTTTTATAGGACATGGTTTCCATGGATAGAGTTCACCTCCTCGGCGGAGTACGCGGACTTGGTCACGGAACCTCAGGATTCGTGATTTTTTTTTTTTTTTTTTTCTCTTCTCGCCTTCTTTCTCCCCCCCTCTTTCCTTTCTCTCTACTCTACTCCCTGATCTTCTCTCCTGCTCTCTTCTCCTTCCCCTTTCTTTATTTCTTTCTTTCTCTACAGGCCTTCAAACTTTGTTCAGGCTTTGATTTCTTTTCTTCGCTCTTCTCCCTACTTACATTAAGTTGGGTCGGCTTATAAAATATGCAAACTGGGCCAGACCTGAGTAGTAGCGGGGATGTGAATTGCTTATGTGTGCTGTCTGTATATACACTACCGTCAATTCTGTAATAATACCTGCGTCCCAGTTGGGAGCAGGGGATGTATTGTTTGTTACGAGTTTGGCTTTAAAATAAAGAATTTTAAAAAAAAAAAAAAAAAAGAAAAAACTGAAACACATAATGTAAAGCAATAATTTTTATTATTGTAGAAAAAGTTTTTTTTTAAAAGAAAAACATGAAAATAGAGAGGGTAGAGAGAATGCAAAGTGAATAAATAACCCTGAATTGGTCACCTGTCAGTATCAAGGCAAATAAACAAGGGATATGCCAATAGTCAATACATAAGACACGATCGAAGATGTAAATAATGAAGAAATCACGTGGAGTAGGTCAGGTTCATATGATATGGACTATCTATTCCTAACAAATTAGTCTTAAAGACATGCATAAAGTGCCAAGTGCTTAGAAGGAATAAATAATTTATAAATACGTACAAAATAGAACCTGGACTAGTCCACATAATCCTATCCATGCACAAAAGGATACACTATATGGTAAACCAACATTAAAAGAGACATAATAGTCAATGAATGGAAAAATATAATAATGCGCTCAGTATAGTAAATTCATAAAAGAAGGCATATATGGCATAAGTTAGCATGAATTTTTTAAGATGAAAGGTTGAAGCTTTAAATAGTAATAGAGAAATATAAAGTGCACAGTGCACTGTATACTATATAGGACTAAGTTCTATTATAGGCCATTTTGCATTATACAGCATGTTATATGGCATATATGCTGAGCGCATTACATATAAGGGAACCATATAGAAGAGGCACCACTAAGAAGTATTAAGCGGCACCTATAGTATTATATTATGCATTAATACATCACCAACTGGTATCATATTATGCATTGGTACATCACAATATGTTCAATATAAGCGTTTCACCGTCTTTTTCAAGGGAAACATGTTGTTTGAATGACGAACAACCTGCGTCCAAAATGAGCAACGATATTTGGGAAAGGAACGACGTTACAACAATCAACGATTTTTGCCATTTTTCGGATCGTTAGCGGTCGCTCGTAGGTGTCATACGCAACGATGTCGCTAACGAGGCCGGATGTGCGTCACGAATTCCGTGACCCCAGCGATATCTCGTTAGTGATGTCGTTGCATGTAAAGCGGCCTCTACTCTTTTTTAACAGTTTATCCCTGAACTTTCTGGTGTGTCTCTTGGTTTTCATGTTGCTGTTTCAACCCTAATGTTCTCACACAAACCTCTGAGGTGTTCACAGAACAGCTGTAGTTATACTGAGAATAAATTACACAGAGGTGGACTCATTTTACTAATTAGTTGATTTCTGGACGCAATTGGTCATTTAAGCCTGCTTTACACGTTACAATTTCGCATACGATATCGTATGCGATTTGCAACGCCCCCATCGTATGTGTGGCACGTTCAATTTGTGCAGCACAAACGATTAACCCCCGTCACACATACTTACCCGTCCAGACGACCTCGATGTGGGCGGCGAACGTCCACTTCCTGGAGTGGGAGGGACGTTCGGCGTCACATCGACGTCACACGGCAGCCGGCCAAACATCCCGCCCACCTCCTTCCTTCCGCATTGTCGGCGGGAGCGGCGGACGGAGGTAAGCTGTCATTCAATGTTCCCGGGGTGTCACACACTGCGATGTGTACTGCCTCAGGAACATTGCACAACCGCACGTTCAATCTTTGAGGAATGAACGACATGCATGCGATGAACGGATTTTCGTTCAATCGCAGTTGCACGGAGGTTTTACATGCTACAATCATACTTACGATGCCGGATGTGCGTCACTTACGACGTGACCCCGACGACACATCGTAAGATTTATTGTAGCATGTAAAGCGCCCTTTAGAATGGGATTTTTTTCTGGTATCAGACTACAAGGTGCTGAATACAAATTCACGTCACACTTTTCAGATTTATATTTTTAAAATATTCATTAAAATATGAACCATTTTTTTTTACAAATACTTGCTACTTAGTCTTGGTATATCACATAAAATCCCAATAAAACACATTTAAGATTGTGGGTGTAACGTGAAAGAATGTGGAAAAGATCAAAGGGTATGATTACTTTTTCAAGGCACTGTATATAATCAAGTTTCTTATTTTCATGTGTACTATTGATATACAGTGCCTACAAGTAGTATTCAACCCCCTGCAGATTTAGCAGGTTTGATAAGATGCAAATAAGTTAGAGCCTGCAAACTTCAAACAAGAGCAGGATTTATTAACAGATGCATAAATCTTACAAACCAACAAGTTATGTTGCTCAGTTAAATTTTAATAAATCTTCAACATAAAAGTGTGGGTCAATTATTATTCAACCCCTAGGTTTAATATTTTGTGGAATAACCCTTGTTTGCAATTACAGCTAATAATCGTCTTTTATAAGACCTGATCAGGCCGGCACAGGTCTCTGGAGTTATCTTGGCCCACTCCTCCATGCAGATCTTCTCCAAGTTATCTAGGTTCTTTGGGGGTCTCATGTGGACTTTAATCTTGAGCTCCTTCCACAAGTTTTCAATTGGGTTAAGGTCAGGAGACTGACTAGGCCACTGCAACACCTTGATTTTTTCCCTCTTGAACCAGGCCTTGGTTTTCTTGGCTGTGTGCTTTGGGTCATTGTCTTGTTGGAAGATGAAATGACGACCCATCTTAAGATCCTTGATGGAGGAGCGGAGGTTCTTGGCCAAAATCTCCAGGTAGGCCGTGCTATCCATCTTCCCATGGATGCGGACCAGATGGCCAGGCCCCTTGGCTGAGAAACAGCCCCACAGCATGATGCTGCCACCACCATGCTTGACTGTAGGGATGGTATTCTTGGGGTCGTATGCAGTGCCATCCAGTCTCCAAACATCATGTGTGTGGTTGGCACCAAAGATCTCAATCTTGGTCTCATCAGACCAGAGAACCTTGAACCAGTCTGTCTCAGAGTCCTCCAAGTGATCATGAGCAAACTGTAGACGAGCCTTGACAGGACGCTTTGAAAGTAAAGGTACCTTACGGGCTCGTCTGGAACGGAGACCATTGCGGTGGAGTACGTTACTTATGGTATTGACTGAAACCAATGTCCCCACTGCCATGAGATCTTCCCGGAGCTCCTTCCTTGTTGTCCTTGGGTTAGCCTTGACTCTTCGGACAAGCCTGGCCTCGGCACGGGAGGAAACTTTCAAAGGCTGTCCAGGCCGTGGAAGGCTAACAGTAGTTCCATAAGCCTTCCACTTCCGGATGATGCTCCCAACAGTGGAGACAGGTAGGCCCAACTCCTTGGAAAGGGTTTTGTACCCCTTGCCAGCCTTGTGACCCTCCACGATCTTGTCTCTGATGGCCTTCGAATGCTTCTTTGTCTTTCCCATGTTGACCATGTATGAGTGCTGTTCACAAGTTTGGGGAGGGTCTTAATTAGTCAGAAAAGGCTGGAAAAAGAGATAATTAATCCACACATGTGAAGCTCATTGTTCTTTGTGCCTGAAATACTTCTTAATACTTTAGGGAAACCAAACAGAATTCTGGTGGTTTGAGGGGTTGAATAATAAATGACCCTCTGAATAAACTTTTCTCAATTTAAAAAAAAAAAAAAAAGAAAGAAATAACATTCTTTTTTGCTGCAGTGCATTTCACACTTCCAGGCTGATCTACAGTCCAAATGTCCCAATGCCAAGTTAATTCCGAATGTGTAAACCTGCTAAATCTGCAGGGGGTTGAATACTACTTGTAGGCACTGTAGATTAAAAAAAATAATAAAAATAAAACAAAATATGGGTGGAAAATCCCTTTAAATAATGTAAATATTAATAACATTCTCTATATTCCTTTATTTTAGCCACTGTAATTATCAACGTTTCGGAAGGCCAAACAGAATTTGTGAATTCCAACTACACTTTTAGTCTTTTAGAAGGGATGCCGGAAGGCACTGCTGTTGGTTCTGTTAAGATCACAACGGGACCTGATGTGGCAGTCATGTATTTTGTTCAAACATATGCCACAGTATTCTCTGTTACAGAGAAAGGCACAATTATTACACATGTCATATTAGATCGTGAGGAACAAGACAGTTATAATGTTATTGTGACGGCCGTGGACTCACAGGATCCTCCTAATACAGCCGCCGTGGTGGTAAGATGGATTGCTCTATTATTAGTGATATGTTTGCTCTTGAACTAGAATGAAATAATAATCTTATTGCAAATGTGGGTGCACATACCAACCAATGTGATCGAGACATTATTGCAAAGAATGTACACATAGGATAAAAGTGGAGTTCTTAATCCCTCTTCATAGAATATGGAAATTTCAACTACATGAACCTAAATTGTTACTACTTTCAATAGCAAGATTCTTCTAGATTTATATCGGTAACGTTTAATAAATTTAAAATCTCGACAGAAAAAAGCCCTATTTGCGCTAATGATGAAGATATCCAACACTTTAACATTGATGGCCTATCCTTAGGATAGGTCATCAGTGTCTGTTCGGTGGGTGTGCGACTCCCGTCACCGCCACCGATCAGCTGTTCCTGGTGTCAGCTGGAACTGATTGTTTATGGAACTGCACAGCTCCATCAACTCTGTAATGCCCGCGACTGGGTACTGCATATTTGCCCTCCATAAAAATCAATAGGGGGGGGCGTGTCCAGGATGCTGAGCTGAGTGGACGTGGGGAAGAGGAGCTCCTGTTGACCCTCAGCTAAATCAGCACTTATCATAAGCACAAACCTACTCACCGGCTCTCAGGATGGGACCACAGAGGATTAAACCGTCGCAGCAGGCATCGGTGGCCCCCCCGCTGCACACCACGGCGCTGGATACTTTCTTGGGCCTGGAACAGGGTCCAGGGGAGGCCCGGACGCCATCTTTCCAGGAGCATGGAGGGGAAATGGAGGCACCGGCCCGGCCTGCTAAGCAGCAAGAGAAGGAGGAGTGGGTGAGCAGGGGACACAGGGGGGAGTGGAGGAGTCACTGCAGCAGTTCCAACAGGGGATGCCTTGGCTCAGCAGCCCTGCACTGCATCGGATCCTCAGGCACAGCAGCAGCAGGCCCAGGAGCACATAGTGGCGGTGGGAGATAAGGTAGAGGTCGGGGGGCAGCCCTCCCCACTGCCGGGAGAAGAAGGGACTGCAGCCACAGCTGGTAATATCAGGGAACAGAGCAGCCTGCTTCCCCCCTCTGGGCCTCGGTGTGGAGATCAACCTTCCCAGCTTCCCCAGCACCAGACTAAAACTCCAGCGTCTATTACTGCAGGTGCTCACCTTAAAGGGCCAGACACCTCCTATAAGGACATGCATGATTTCATAAGTAAACTTCCTTCTAAAGAGGACTTTCAATGCCTCATACATGAGGTTAAAGCAACTTGCAGGTCAGAAATAGCTGAAGTGAGGAGAGATTTGCAGCAATTGTCTGGCAGAATTGAATCCCTGGAGGAAGAGCATGACATCACCAGATCCCATGTATCAGAATTACACAAACTGGCAACATCACAACAAAAAATTATGGAGGATATGCAGTCTCACATAGAGGATCTCGACAACAGAGGACGCCGTTGCAATGTCCGTGTGAGGGGGTCCCAGAGTCAGATGGGCCCGAGGACACAAACTCCATACTACAATCCATCTTTAATGAAGTGTTGGACGCTCCCCCTTCTAACATCATCAAGCTGGACAGGGCACACAGGGCTTTACAGCCGAAGAATTTATCCACCCAACCCCGGGACATCATTTGTTGCATTCATGACTTTTCCACCAAAGAACTGATCATAGCTAAGGCTAGAATGAGGCGCACGGCACCTGTGTTTAATGGCAAGGAAATGCAGCTTTTCCCGGATCTTTCTCGCATCACACTCCAGAAAAGGCGGCACCTCAAACCCTTCCTCACGAGCCTGAAGGAGCACCAGGTTCCATACCGCTGGGGTTACCCGTTTGCACTAACAGCGCGCAGAGGGGGTAAATCGGTGACCCTTCGCACTCCAGCAGATACCACTCTGTTCTGTGAAGCACTGGCCATTCCAGCGGTCTGTATCCCAGATTGGGACTTGAAAAGGTTGGAAGGGCCGCCCCCTCCCGTGTGGTCCAAGGTGAGGGGTGGAGGGCGTGGGGCTTTGGGGGGGAGAGGAGGTAGGGGCCGCTGGTCGCTCCCCTCCCCGACTCACCGTTGAGGACACTCCTTAACCTGGTTGGTGCCTATTTCTTATACCCTCCGAGTTCCAGTGGCTGAGCATGCTTTGTGATACTGTGACTCTCTCTACAGCAAGCCTCTGACTGTCCATTGTGTCATCTGCGGCCCTCTGGGTCTGTTGAGCTGCATAAGGGGGGGGTGTAGCCACAATGATGCCGTGGGGGGTAGAGGGGTTGGCGGGAGCCCGGTCCCCTTACTTGGAGTTAGTGGTTGAGGTTTTTTGGGGGGTTTTTTCCCTTGTTTCCTTTTGGCACGGGCCCGTGCCCACTGGACTGACCCCCGTGGGAGGGCTACTGGGGAGTGAGGTGGGTGGCTCTCTTAGCCCAGACGGGTTGGGGAACCTCCCTCTAGGTCTCTCCCTTCCGGGTTGACCCCCCGGGAATCTATGCCTAAGGTTTATGCATTTTGGTTAATGTTCTTAATTCATGTTCATTTCTATGTTTGTCCTTGTCTTCCCCCCTCCCCGATGTTTTTTCCTTATGTGTCCTTTCAGGTTCCACCCCTTCTAGAGTCCCTGGGAGCTGCGGCCCTTTGTCGTATGGACCGTCTCCTCTGGCCGGCTTCACAGGGGAAGTCATGCCCCGACGGTATAGGTGTGCCATTAGCTTTTTCTTACTTCTAAGTTTTATATATGACCCGCATTATCTCTCTTAACGTAAAAGGTCTGAATTCACCCTGTAAGAGGAAATTGCTGCTACAGGAACTGAAAACATCAGGTGCAGACATAGCCTTTATCCAAGAAACACATTTTGTGGAATCAAACACTTTCAAATTTGCGTCCCACCGCTTTCCCATCCATTACTCGGCTTACTCGGGCTCCAAGAGGGGGGGAGTTGCTATTTTAATATCCTCCAGTTGTCCTCTACAAATTACGGGTTCTCACTGCGATCCAGAGGGTAGATATGTGATTCTGGAGGGCCAACTGTGGGGATCCCCGCACATACTGGCCAACATTTATGCACCTAATGAAGAGCAGATACGCTTTCTTAAGAAAATACTCGATCTGATAGGCAGACTGGCACCGGCCTCTACGGTGTTTGGGGGAGACTTTAACATCCCTTTTTCGGAGGTGGCCGACAGACTCTCTGTGGGTGGACACCCTCCATCGGGTGCTTTGAAAAATTTGTCCCGGGAATTTCGTAGGCTCATTAGATCAGGGGCTTTATACGACGCTTGGAGGGTGGACCACCCGGGAGAGAAGGCCTTTTCCTTCTACTCGCATCCGCATCAGACGCACACCAGAATAGACTATTTTTTCATTGACTCACAGCTGCTGGGGCGTCTTGAGAGGGTGGAAATGGGATCCATTACGTGGTCAGACCATTCCCCACTCATAATGGACTTCAAGAAAGATGGTCCTCGACCTAGGCCTCAGCATTGGCGCCTTAATGAATCTCTGATCAAAAATCCCGACACTAGGGCCTTTTTAAATAAGCAACTGGTCGAATTCTTTCAGTTGAACACGGGCACGGTCACGTCGCCGGCAACACTCTGGGAAGCTCACAAGGCAGTGATGAGGGGACTATGCATTAGAGAGGGCGCCAGGGCTAAAAAGAATGCCACAAGCCAGCGGGACTCTATAACGGCCCATCTTAAGCTACAGGAGGGGAGACTGGCGGCTGCCCCATCACTGACTATTCTTAGGAGAGTCATCAGCCTTAGGGAAAAGTTGAGAGACTTGGCAATTGGCAGAGCAGAAAAATTGCTAACCTTTTCCAAACACAGATACTATGAAAGGAGTAATAAGGCTCATACCTTACTCGCCAGGCAGCTTAAGGAGCGCGCTACATCCTCATGCCCTCAGGCTCTGCGCGACGAAAAGGGCACTATCCACTATCACCCCGCTTCAATAGCTGACATTTTTTTCAATTACTACAACAAGCTTTATAACCTTCCGGTTCCCCCGGGCATGGCTTCGCGCGGGGCTGGGGCACTTGGGGACTATTTTTCGGCCCTTGAGCTCCCTTCACTGCCTTGCGGAGCAGCCGCGGCTTTGAATGAAGAGATTACTACAGAGGAACTGAAGCAAGTTCTGTAAGCCCTGCCTGGCGGGAAGTCACCGGGCCCGGACGGCTTTACTTATTTTTATTACAAGGTGTTTGCGGCGGAGCTCCTCCCACACATGGCCGCCTTGTTTAACTCTTTCCTTCAGGGTGACCCTATCCCTCCATCCATGCTACACTCCCATTTAATCCTCCTGCCCAAGCCACCCAGGGACCCATTGGACTGTGCTAATTATAGACCAATAGCCCTTTTGAACTCCGATTTGAAGATGTTCACCAAGCTCTTGGCGGCCAGGCTTAATCGATGGTTGCCCCAACTCGTGTATAAAGACCAGGTGGGTTTTGTCCCTTGCCGTCAGGGGGGGGACAACACCAGGAAGGTCATAGACCTGGTGGATGTGGCAAATCAGACGAAGCAACAGGCGTTGGTGTTGAGTCTAGATGCAGAGAAGGCTTTTGACCGCCTTGCGTGGCCTTTTCTCTTCAAGACAATGGAGGTCTTTGGGATCTCGGGTGGCTTTATGCGGGCCTTGAAGTCCCTGTATAACGCTCCTACGGCCTCTATCAAACTCCCCCTCCACATCTCTAAGCCTTTTCTCATCTCCAATGGCACCAGGCAGGGGTGCCCCCTGTCCCCCCTCCTTTTTGCGCTATGCATAGAGCCCCTCGCGGCCTCGGTCAGGAGCAACCCAGACATCTCGGGGGTCCTGGTCAGGAATAAACCGTTTAAAATCTCGCTTTTTGCAGACGATGTGCTCATTACACTTACTAACATCCATGTGTCCCTTCCAATTTTAATGTGCACCTTGGGTAGGTACGGGAGCCTTTCGGGGTATAAGATCAACTCTAGCAAAACGGAGGCAATGCCCTTGAATCTCGACCCGGTGGCCCTGGATTACCTGCGTTTGAATTTTAAGTTTCGTTGGAAGACAGATGCGGTCAAGTACCTGGGGGTTAACCTCACATCTACTTATGATTCCCTCTATAACCTTAACTTCCCCCCCCTTTTCCGAGAGCTGAGAACTGTTTTGAGCAAGTGGTTGCCCCTCCCTCTTTCGTGGATGGGGCGCATTGCGGCGGTTAAAATGAGCTTGCTCCAAAAATTATTATATTTCTTTGAAACCCTCCCAGTTAAGGTACCAATAAAGGAGCTGAAGTCCCTTCAGGCGGCTATCCCTAGATTTATTTGGTGTAACAAACGTCATAGGGTGGCCAGGGAGGTGTTGATGGCACGGAGAAACAGGGGGGGGCTTTCTGTCCCGGACATCCTAAAATACTATTGGGCGGCCCATCTTAGGAGGATCCCCTGTTGGGTGTCCCTTTGGGCATACAACAGGTGGACTGAGATTGAAAAACTTTGGCTGGCGCCTATACATCCAAACGCGCTCCCGGTGTGATTCCCCCCCCCTCTTCTTGGACCGATGCAGTTCACTAGGGACCTCTGGGCATTTTGCATTAGAAGATTTCCTTTGGCATCCCCCTGCTCCCCTCTGGTGTCCTTCATATACCAACCCTTGCTCCCAAGCAGTCTGGAGTCGGACATGGTGCACCCCTGGCTCAAGGCAGGTCTATTCAGATTTGCAGACATTATAGATGGAAGTACAATGCAGATCCATTCCTTTGAGTACCTTAGAGATAAATTCTCTCTCTCTAATCGAGAGTTTTTCCAATATCTGCAGATCAGAGATTTGGCTGGCTCCTTGTTTGGCAGGGCAGGGGCCTCGATTCCCACAGATTTTGAGAAAATTTGCAGAAGGGGCACTGATATTAAGGGGCTGATTTTGGAAATTTACATTTTGCTTTCTGAGTCACGGGAGGGGCCCGAGGGGTCTTTTCCATACATGCGGAAATGGGAGTCTCTATTGGGAAGGCGGATACTTCCTCAGGAATGGGCAGTAATCTGGGGAAACGCCGCCAAGACGTCAATATGCACACTATATAAGGAAAATATCTATAAAATTTTGCTATTTTGGTACCACACTCCAGATTTCCTTCATGGCATAGACCCCTCCATACCGGCTTGTTGCTGGAGATGCGGGGGAGGCAGGGGCACTATTCTGCACATATTCTGGTCCTGTCCAGGGATAGTCCTTTTCTGGGAGCGGGTTAGAGGGTTGATCCATAAAGTACTATATATAGAGGTTGATCTTGATCCCCTGATCTATGTTCTGGGTCTTGGGAATGGGGGATTGGGAAAAACGGCCTCTAAGCTTTTGTCCCACATCCTTACGGCGGCCAGATGCTTAATTGCAAAGAATTGGAGGCAGCCAGGGACACCCTCACTCCAGAGCCTCAAGTATAGATTACTGGACGTTAGACGCATGGAACATCTCACGGCACTATTGCATGACACAGTTGACTGTTTCCAGGCCGTGTGGGCACCATGGGACTACTTTGCGGGACAGGAGGATCTGTGAGACTGAGGCCTATGGGTCCTATGGAAGGAGCATGGACTCTTGAAACCCTTCCCTCTTCCCTCCTATTTCTCCTCTCCCCTCCTAACCCTCCTCACCTGTCCTGTCATTGTTTGTCTAGGTTCGATAAGAATTGTGAATTTTATGTTTTATTTTATGTATGAAAAACGTAAATTGAAAATCTCAATAAAAATTCAAAGTTTAAAAAAAAAAAAAATCAATAGGGGATGCATGTGCAGTACCCAGCTGCAGCC
Organism: Anomaloglossus baeobatrachus; assembly: GCF_048569485.1. NCBI lineage: Eukaryota > Metazoa > Chordata > Amphibia > Anura > Aromobatidae > Anomaloglossus > Anomaloglossus baeobatrachus. Next base: position 102,028,819 of record NC_134355.1, on the reverse strand, counting down.
ATTATTCCATCAACAGACCTGCACAATGCAGCTCCATAAGTGAGCAGTTCCGGCCGCAACTAACACCACCATTTAGACATTGATCGTAAGGATAGGCCATCAATGTTTAAACTACTGTTTGGGCACACGGCAGAGCTCGGAAGGGAAGGAGCTCTATTTGAATTTTGAAAAAAGAAGAATAAGAAAGGAGGCACTCACCCCAGGCAGTAAAAAACAGTCTTTTATTTCATCTGGACAAAAGGAACAGTGGGAGGATATGGGAAGGATTGCCATTGGGGCTGGAATAATTTGTGGACGCCATGTCACATTTGAAGAGCCCCTGACATGTCAACACAGGAGAAACCCCCCACAAGTAAACCCATTTTGAAAATTACATCTCTTAATGAAGTCACCTTGGGGGTGTAGTGAGCTATTTTAACCCTCACTTGATTCACGGAATTGTATAGTCTTGATATATAAAAAATAAAATATTGCTTTGGCCCTAAAGTTTTAATTTTGAAAAAAGGTAAAAGGGTTACATAATTTCTCCTGAGTTTGCCAATACCCCATATGCGGTCAAAAACTACTTTTGAGGCCGAGTGCAAAACTGAGAAGGGAAGGAGCGCCATTTTGGAGTTCAAATTTAGATGGAATGGTTTGGGGGTGCCATGTCACATTGTCAGAACCCCTCATATGCCAGAAAATCATAACCCCACATAAGTGACCCCATTTTAAAAAGTACAACTTGTTATTGACCTCAGGTTACCATGGTAACGATCTGGCCCCCCTGATCACGTCATGAGGAGAGAGAAGGAGTGCACTCCCTCTCCCATCCTTGTATGTTGCAATCACTATTGTTCATGGCATTTAGGGGGTTAAAATGCTGTGAGAGCCAGGGCTTGGCTGTCACATAAGCCGAAATCCCAGTAGCGATGACATGTACACAGCTGCTATTTGCCAGGATGTACCGGTACATCCAAGGTAGGGAAGTCACTGCAAAATATGATGTATTGGTATGTCCTAGATTATGAAGAGGTTAAGAAACACTCAAGGGATATAACGCGTGCTTGAAAAAGGGTCTTCTCCGAAACATAGCAATAGGTGGGTGGCTGCTTGCTTTCACCTATCAATGATGTCTGCATGAACAGCTGGTTGTATATACAACTAATGCAGCTTAAGGCCCCGTTACACGCAACGACGTATCTAACGATATATTGCCAGGGTCACGGATTCCGTGACGCACATCCACCATCATTAGCGACGTCGTTGCGTGTGACACCAACGAGCGACCGTTAACGATGGAAAATACTCACCAAATCATCCATCGTTGATACGTCGTTCCTTTTCAAAAAATCATTGATTGTTGAGGACGCAGGTTGTTCGTCGTTCTCGAGGCAGCACATATCGCTACGTGTGACACCTCGGGAACGACGAACTACAGCTTACCTGCGGCCGCTGGCAATGAAGAAGGAAGGAGGTGGGCGGGATGTTCCGCCCGCTCATCTCCACCCCTCCGCTTCTATTGGGCGGCGGCTTAGTGACGCCACTGTGACGCAGCACAAACCGCCCCCTTAGAAAGGAGGCAGTTCGCCGGCCACAGCAACGTCGCTAGTCAGGTATGTCCGTGTGACGGCTCCTAACGATATTGTGTGCCACAAGCAGTGATTTGCCCGTGACGCACAAACGACGGGGGCGGGTACGCTCGCTAGCGATATCGTTAGCGATATCCCTGCGTGTAAAGCCCCCTTAACTCCATGAAGGTGCTTTGGATGGTCTCATAGGTCCCACTGGTGATACCAGCTTTAAGGGATAACCTATGCAACATGTATTTGCCTTACATCCATGCAAATATCTGTGAAGCATTTTTTCCTTGAATTAATACTATCTTGGAATAAACAAGCTTTTTGCACAGTCCATGGTGTAGGTGCGTATATCTGTCCGTGTGTGTTTCTGGTGCTGTTTGTGTACTATCCTTGTGACATCCAGATATCACACAGACAGCATGAACTTGTATACTTACCTGTTTCCAGCGCTGCTGTTGCTTCTGGGTCCGCACTGAGTGCAGTGAATATTCATGAGCATAATGAGTGGGACCCGGAAGCAACAGAAGAGACAGCAGCTTTGGAGACAGATAAATACCGTATATTTTTTTTTTAAGTGACATGTGTTTCTTCCAGTGAGTGTCACACTGATGTCATATGGATAACACCAGTGTGCTATCTATGTGACACCCGTGCTACCAGCAGAAAACAAACATTTCACCACGTGGAACACACGGACACACGGTCCCTGTCAAAACACGGGCGTGTGCGCAAACCCATTGAATTTAATGGGTCTACGTGTGTCCATGTCTCTGGTACGAAAGAAAACGGACGTCATATGTACCGGAAACACAGACGTGTTTAGGAGGCCTAACATGGAGTCTGAGATTGGACTGCATTTTCATGGTCAAAGATTGTCTTAAAGGGGGTCTGTCAAAGAAAAAATGGGGTTTTCTAAGATATTTTTCACTGCTATCAGCCTTAATATGTTCTCTGTTACTTTTTTCCCAGGTCACCATCACCGTAATGGATGTGAATGATAACTCACCAGTCTTTTCACCAATTATGTACTTAAATGTAACATGTCCAGAAAACAAGAATTTTGTGAATTTGGACAATATTACTGCTACTGACCTAGACATTGGGAAGAACGGTGCCATAATGTACTCTTTGGAAAATTACTTTGATAGCACCTTCTATATTAACAGTTCTACTGGAAAATTAATAAACATGAAACCGTTAGACGCAGAAAAAAATGATAATTATGACCTAAAAGTAATTGTGAGTATTAAATTCCATGGATGTATTTTGTGTTCACTTTAACAGAAAAGGGAAAAACTACGGTATGTAGTTGACAAGGACATTTCCAAATGGCAGTTACAAAATGACTTAATAGTGGGAATATGCAGTGTCTATAAGATGATTAGATTTTCATATAGAATCTATCAGCAGGTGTTTACTATGTAATCTGAGAGCAACATAATGAAGGGGCATAAAGCTTGATTCCAGCAATGTATCACTTACTGGACTGCTTGTTGTAGTTTATATAGAATCCATGCTTTATCTGGTGTAGCTGTAGCAGTGCTCAGAATGCTGAGCTGTTTAAAACCCCGCCCACACCCCTGATTGGCAGCTTTCTGTGGCAAGCTGCCCGTCTGTGTTGGGGTGGGGTTAGACAGATTACCTGACTGGCTTGCACATGAGACCTAGTCTGTCCGAGGTAATCTTCTGCTGATAAAACACTGATTGTGATGAAACTACAGTAAGCTGCTGAGGAAGTGACACCTCCTTTGTATCAGTTTTTCTGATGCTACATTGTGCTCCTCTCAAATTAAATAGTAGAAACTGTTACGTCACCACCGGAGTCCGCTGCTGCGACTTCTACTCCGATCGCCAGGCGACGCCGTGTTCCTGCCATGGATAGTGCTGGTGATGGGAGAGAAGTCGATGCCAGCGGCGCCGGTGGGCGCAGGCTCCGCTCATCCACTGGTCTGGGTTTCCTTGTGATCTGCAGTACCACTGGCTGACTATAGGTGGCGTGTGTCTTTTAGCTGAAGTTACCATCATTCAGCTACAACCAATGGGAAGACACCACACAATTCTTAATTCCCCTCCTGTCTGCTGACCACTGCCAGAGATACAGTTAGGTCCAGAAATATTTGGACAGTGACACAATTTTCGCGAGTTGGGCTCTGCATGCCACCACATTGGATTTGAAATGAAACCTCTACAACAGAATTCAAGTGCAGATTGTAACGTTTAATTTGAAGGTTTGAACAAAAATATCTGATAGAAATTGTAGGAATTGTACACATTTCTTTACAAACACTCCACATTTTAGGAGGTCAAAAGTAATTGGACAAATAAACCAAACCCAAACAAAATATTTTTATTTTCAATATTTTGTTGCAAATCCTTTGGAGGCAATCACTGCCTTAAGTCTGGAACCCATGGACATCACCAAACGCTGGGTTTCCTCCTTCTTAATGCTTTGCCAGGCCTTTACAGCCGCAGCCTTCAGGTCTTGGTTGTTTTTGGGTCTTTCCGTCTTAAGTCTGGATTTGAGCAAGTGAAATGCATGCTCAATTGGGTTAAGATCTGGTGATTGACTTGGCCATTGCAGAATGTTCCACTTTTTTGCACTCATGAACTCCTGGGTAGCTTTGGCTGTATGCTTGGGGTCATTGTCCATCTGTACTATGAAGCGCCGTCCGATCAACTTTGCGGCATTTGGCTGAATCTGGGCTGAAAGTATATCCCGGTACACTTCAGAATTCATCCGGCTACTCTTGTCTGCTGTTATGTCATCAATAAACACAAGTGACCCAGTGCCATTGAAAGCCATGCATGCCCATGCCATTACGTTGCCTCCACCATGTTTTACAGAGGATGTGGTGTGCCTTGGATCATGTGCCGTTCCCTTTCTTCTCCAAACTTTTTTCTTGCCATCATTCTGGTACAGGTTGATCTTTGTCTCATCTGTCCATAGAATACTTTTCCAGAACTGAGCTGGCTTCATGAGGTGTTTTTCAGCAAATTTAACTCTGGCCTGTCTATTTTTGGAATTGATGAATGGTTTGCATCTAGATGTGAACCCTTTGTATTTACTTTCATGGAGTCTTCTCTTTACTGTTGACTTAGAGACAGATACACCTACTTCACTGAGAGTGTTCTGGACTTCAGTTGATGTTGTGAACGGGTTCTTCTTCACCAAAGACAGTATGCGGCGATCATCCACCACTGTTGTCATCCGTGGACGCCCAGGCCTTTTTGAGTTCCCAAGCTCACCAGTCAATTCCTTTTTTCTCAGAATGTACCCGACTGTTGATTTTGCTACTCCAAGCATGTCTGCTATCTCTCTGATGGATTTTTTCTTTTTTTTCAGCCTCAGGATGTTCTGCTTCACCTCAATTGAGAGTTCCTTAGACCGCATGTTGTCTGGTCACAGCAACAGCTTCCAAATGCAAAACCACACACCTGTAATCAACCCCAGACCTTTTAACTACTTCATTGATTACAGGTTAACGAGGGAGACGCCTTCAGAGTTAATTGCAGCCCTTAGAGTCCCTTGTCCAATTACTTTTGGTCCCTTTAACAAGAGGAGGCTATGCATTATAGAGCTATGATTCCTAAACCCTTTCTCCGATTTGGATGTGAAAACTCTCATATTGCAGCTGGGAGTGTGCACTTTCAGCCCATATTATATATATAATTGTATTTCTGAACATGTTTTTGTAAACAGCTAAAATACCAAAACTTGTGTCACTGTCCAAATATTTCTGGACCTAACTGTAGTTCTGATATTCGGGTTCCTGTTCCGCCCTGTTCTGTTTAGTGATTCTGGTGTTCTGACTTCTGCTTATTTCCGGACTACCCTTCTGCCTGCTGTTTATGTACCTCGCTGCCCGATCCGGATTTGACCTCTGCTACGTTTTCTGATTACGTCCTTGCCTGCCGATTCTGTCCTTGTTCTGATATTCCACATTTGACCATGCCTGACTACTACTCTCTTGGACTGCAGCCTTCCACAGGTAGTGATCACCTTGGGCCCTGTGTAATTCCAAATCCCTGTATAGGGGTTAAAGCGTTTCAGGGTTCTGGGGGTCCTGCTTGGTGAGGGGCTTCCATCTAGCTTGTCCATTACAACCCGTCTGAGTCTGTGGATCCAGGCAGGCGTTACAGAAATCTGCTGACAGATTCCCGTTAAAAGATAATCTGTCACCAGATTTCACAATACAAACTACATTATACTCAATATATTCTACTCCATTAACTTTTCCACATTTTTATATGATATACAAACATAAAGTAGCAAGTTCAAGTGCATCTCAATAAATTAGAATATTATCAAAAAGTTAATTTATTTCAGTATTTCAAAACAAAAAGGGAAACGCATCTATTATATAGTCATTACACACAGAGTGATCTATTTCAAGTGTTTATATGTGCTTCACTTTTTGTATTGAATTACTGAAAAAAATTAACTTTTTGACAATATTCTAATTTACTGAGATGCAACTTATATTGATAATTTGTTTTTCATATGGAACGGCAATATTATGGAGGCCGAAGAATTAGTTGCTCTATATAAAATAACACTACCATATTATATTTTTTAAATATTGGATAAAATATTGACCCTGGTGCCCACTACAGATAATCCTCATATTCATCTAAGGTATAATCTAGATATTCAAACAGGAGGAGGGAGTATTATAATATAAAAAGCATAGCTAGTTTAGGAACCACATAGGATATTATGTGTAAGGCTTTTTCTTGCAGGCTCAAGATGCTGGGACTCCACCATTGTCTTCTACAGTCCTAATTCATGTTACTGTTCAGGATGTTGACGATAACAGCCCTACCTTCCGCAATGTGAATCTATACAACATTACAGTAAAGGAGAATGAACCTCCTCATGTGGTAATGATACCCCATACATATTAAGATACATTCAGAACTGTGCAAAGGTTTTAGGCAAGTATAGACAAAATGCTGTAAAGTTAGTTACAAAGTAAGTAGCAAAATGTTAAGTGAAGAAACAAAAGTAAACTCTAAAGTGGGCTTTACACACAGCGACATCGCTAACGAGATGTCGTTGGGGTCACGGAATTCGTGACGCACATCCGGCCTCGTTAGCGACGTCATTGCGTGTGAAACGCACAAACGACCATAAAATGATCAAAATTACTCACCTAATCGTTGATCATTGACTGGTCATTCTAATCCCGATTATCGTTGCTGTTGCAGGACACAGATTGTTTGTCGTTCCTGCTGCAGCACACATGGCTATGTGTGACACCGCAGGAACGAGGAACAACACCGTCCCTGCGGTCGCCTGCAATGAGGAAGAAAGGAGGTGGGCGGAATGTTCCGCCCGCTCATCTCCGCCCCTCCGCTTCTATTGGGCGGTTGCTTAGTGATGCCGCTGTGATGCCGAACGAACCGCCCCCTTAGAAAGGAGGCGGTTTGCCAGCCACAGAGACGTCGCTAGGCAGGTAAGTATGTGTGACGGGTCCGAGCGATGTTGTGTGCCACGGGCAGCGATTTGCCCGTGACGCACAACCGACGGGGACGGGTGCTTTCACCAGCGACATTGGTAGCGATGTCGCTGTGTGTAAAGCCCGCTTTAATCAAATGATTATTTGTTTGGTGTGCCTGCCCCTTGCCTTCAGAACAGCATCAAAGCATGAATTCTTCTAGGTATACTTGCACACAGGTTTTGAAAGAACTTAGCAGGAAGGTTGTCCAAAGCATCTTGGAGAGCTAACCAAAGATCTTCTGTGGATGTAGGCTTGGGCAAATCCTTAAACCCCTTAATCTAATCCCACAAAGACTCGATTATGTTGGGATCATGGCACTGTAGGAGCCATATCATCACTTCCAGAACTCCTAGTGCTTTATGCTAAAGATAGTTCTTAAAGGGAACCAATCACCAGAATTTTCGTGTATAACCTAAAGCCAGTGCTGTACTTGCACTATAAGGCTGATTCTATACATACCATTAGTGGTCAGTTCGGATGTATAGGTTTTGAAGTCCAAGAAAGTAAAGTTTATAAAAATCAATAGCTTCTTGAGTGACAGCAGCTGAAGATCAGATAATATCTGGAGGGGGGGTATTTATACTTATCCCCTCCCCCTGTTAGAATTAGCATAAGTATTATGCAATCAATTTAACTTTTCACTAGCAGGACCTGTGTGAGATCATACCCATGTGACCAGAAGGGGCAGGGCCTAAGCCAACAAAGCTAATATCAGGAAGCAACATTTTTCTGTTGGCTGAGGCCCCGCCCCTTCTGGTCACAGGAACAGTGTTCTGAATGGATGGACCTCAGTTGGCGCTCTCAAATGATCCCAGGTAGGTAAAAAAAAAAAAGCCATAAAAATGTATTTGAAAAGTGGCAAACAAAAGCTTTCCCTTGCCAGTTTCGGCTTGTTATACAGCCTTCCTCAAGTATGAATAACACTTAAAATTGCTCTATCACATAATTTAACCCATCTTGATGTAAACAATAGGGGGCTAAACTTGCTCAATTAACAACTTAACTGCAATAGCGATTGTGTTATATATGTTATTGACTGTAGTTGCGGACTAGAGTATGAAGAACGTACTACACAGTCATTACGATCTATGATGAATGCGCACAGGCACAGTGACAAAAATGGATTCATAAAACATAGCCTTTCTAGATATCTGACATTAAAACATCAAAAGACCTTTTGCACCAAAGTAACTCCCATAGAGCCAATACCACCAGATACGTCTAATTGCACGAGAATGTTAAATCGTAAAGAGTCATACTGGATATATAAATTGCAGAGCGTAGATCCGGATGGGTGAAATGATGGATAGAGCAAGTTTAGCCCCCCGTTTGTGCAAATTCCAAAAATATACATATTTAAGTGAAAGATAAAATATGCATATAAAAAATTATATATACAGTACAGACCAAAAGTTTGGACACACCTTCTCATTCAAAGAGTTTTCTTTATTTTCATGACTCTAAAAATTGTAGATTCACATTGAAGACATCAAAACTATGAATGAAAACATGTGGAATGAAATACTTAAAAAAGTGTGAAACAACTGAAAATATGTCTTATATTCTAGGTTCTTCAAAGTAGCCACCTTTTGCTTTGATTACTGCTTTGCACACTCTTGGCATTCTCTTGATAAGCTTCAAGAGGTAGTCACCGGAAATGGTTTTCCAACAGTCTTGAAGGAGTTCCCAGAGATGCTTAGCACTTGTTGGCCCTTTTGCCTTCACTCTGCGGTCCAGCTCACCCCAAACCATCTCGATTGGGTTCAGGTCTGGTGATTGTGGAGGCCAGGTCATCTGGCGTAGCATCCCATCACTCTCCTTCTTAGTCAAATAGCCCTTACACAGCCTGGAGGTGTGTTTGGGGTCATTGTCCTGTTGAAAAATAAATGATGGTCCAACTAAACACAAACCGGATAGAATAGCATGATGCTGCAAGATGCTGTGGTAGCCATGCTGGTTCAGTATGCCTTCAATTTTGAATAAATCCCCAACAGTGTCACCAGCAAAGCACCCCCACACCATCACACCTCCTCCTCCATGCTTCACGGTGGGAACCAGGCATGTAGAGTCCATCCGCTCACCTTTTCCACAAAGACACGGTGGTTGGATCCAAAGATCTCAAATTTGGACTCATCAGATCAAAGCACAGATTTCCACTGGTCCAATGTCCACACCTTGTGTTCTTTAGCCCAAACAAGTCTGTTCTGCTTGTTGCCTGTTCTTAGCAGTGGTTTCCTAGCAGCTATTTTACCATGAAGGCCTCCTCTTAATAGTTGTTCTAGAGATGAGAAGGTGTCCAAACTTTTGATCTGTACTGTGTATGTGTATATATATATATATATATATATATATATATATATATATATATATACACACATACAACACTTTTATTATTCAACGAACAACATATATGAGTATTAATAAAGGAATCAGTGTGAAAGATGGGTTACGTATTGATACAAACTATATCGGTGTGCCTATTAGAGATGAGCGAACCGGTCCCGGTTCGGCTCGAGGTCGGTTTGCCGAACGGAGGTCCCGTTCGAGTTCGGTTCGTCGAACGTTCGACGAACCGAACTCGAACCAATAGGCTATAATGGGAGGCAATCACAAACACATAAAAATGCATGATAAATGTACACAAACAGTTAATAAACATTGCCATAACACTTACCGGTACCCGCGATCCCTCCTGCACTCTGTCTCCTGCCGCTATTCCATCCGATGATCGCTGATACCTCCCGGTGACCGGCACTGCCAGCAGAGAAGCAGGACCTATCGTGACGTCAAAATAGCCATGTGACCAGTCACGTGGCTATTATCTCATTGGCTACAGGCTGGTCACATGACTATGTCATGTCATGTAGGACCTGCGAGTGCATCTCTCCGGTACACGGTGCACATTTGTGTATCGCCGTGTACCGGCGATATGCTCTAGCACACGGTCGACTCCCCGTTCCGTTAGGGACCGGCTGACACAGCCGGTCATTAACGGAGATCACCGTTGCCATAGCAACGCAGTTAGCGGTGACGTCACCGCTAACCGCGGCTCCGGGAGCACCGTTGCTATGGTAACGCGTCTGTCAGCGTTACCGCTGTTACCGCTAGCAGCACTGATCACTCACGGAGTGAAGGCTGCACGCTGCTTCCCGATTGTAGTGAGGATTGTAGTGAGGATGAGGTGCCCCAGCCCATGATGGGCTGGTGCACCTCATCCTCACTACAATCGTCACTACTACTACACTAGTGAGGATTGTAGTGAGGATGAGGTGCCCCAGCCCATCAAGTAATGGGCTGGGGCACCTCATCCTCACTACAATCTTGAAGTGCAGTTTCTTCAAATTCATTTAAAGGCACTTGAAACGCTGAAATTGCTGCTTATAATTTAAGCCTCTATTAAAAACCTCTTATCAGCACTGGTTTATTGGAGATTTATTGGGCTGACAGGGGGTAATAAAGATGGAGTCTCTAATGTGTCTGTGTATTTATTTCTATTAAAGTATTTTTTCTCTGTGTGGTGTCTTTTTTTTAACCCTTTATTGGAGATTCTTAATGGCCGGGTCAAACGTGCCTGACATTAAGAATCTCTGGCTTAATACTGGCTAGTAAAACAAAGCCAGTATTAACTCATGATTACCCAACAAGCCACCCGGCTCCAGGGCTGTTGGAAGAATTGGATACAGCGGCAGATGATGGCGCTTCTATGAGAGCGCCATTTTCTGGGACGGCTGCGGACTGAAATTCGCAGCAGAGGCGCCCAGAAACCTCGGGCTAACCTGTGCTGCGGATTCCAATCCCCAGCTGCCTAGTTGTACCCGGCTGGACACAAAAATGGGGCGAAGCCCACGTCATTTGTTTTTTAATTAATTCATGAAATAAGTGAAATAATTAAAAAAAAAAGGGCTTCCCTATATTTTTGGTTCCCAGCCGGGTACAAATAGGCAACTGGGGGTTGGAGGCAGCCCGTGGCTGCCTGCTGTACCTGGCTAGCATACAAAAATATGGCGAAGCCCACGTCATTTTTTTGGTGGGCAAAAAACTTCTGCATACAGTCCTGGATGGAGTATGCTGAGCCTTGTAGTTCTGCAGCTGCTGTCTGCTCTTCTCCATACAGACAGACAGCAGCTGCAGAACTACAAGGCTCAGCATACTCAGCATACTCCATCCAGGACTGTATGCAGAAGTTTTTTGCTGAAAAAATTATGTGGGCTTCGCCATATTTTTGTATGCTAGCCAGGTACAGCAGGCAGGTACGGCTGACCCCAACCCCCAGTTGCCTATTTGTACCCGGCTGGGAACCAAAAATAAAGGGAAGCCCTTTTTTTATTATTTCATGAATTTCATGAAATAATTAGAAAACAAATGACGTAGGCTTCGCTCCATTTTTGTGTCCAGCCAGGTACATCTAGGCAGCTGGGGATTGGAATCCGCAGCACAAGTTGGCCTGAGCTTTCTGGGCCCCACTGCTGCGAATTGCAGTCTGCAGCCGCCTCAGAAAATGGCACTTTCATAGAAGCGCCATTTTCTGGCGCTGTATCCAACTCTTCCAGCACCTGCCTGCTATACCTGGCTAGCATACAAAAATATGGCGAAGCTCACGTCCTTTTTTTGTAGTTTTTTGGCCAAAAAATTAAAAAATGCTTCCCTGGATTTTCCATTGCCAGTGAAGGTAACACCAAGCAGTGGGGGTTAGCAACCAGTAGCTGCTTGGATTACCCTTAGCTAGCAATACAAAAAATGCAGCGGGAGCCCATATATATTTTTTTTAATTATTTATTTAAATAACTAAAAACAAAATGGGCTTCCCTGTATTTTGATTGCTGGACATCACAGTGCTGTAAAAATAAATCTTTAAAAAAAATGACATAGCGCTCCGCGGTATTTTTGATTCTCAGCGCAGATAAAGCAGACAGCTATGGGTTGCCACCCCCATCTGCCTGTCGTTACCTTGGTTGGCAATCAAAATACAGGGAAGCCCATTAATTTTTTCTATTTAAAAAATAGTTAAAAAAAAAATGACGTTGGGTCCCCCCATTTTTGATAGCCAGCTAGGGTAAAGCAGACGTCTGTAGCCTGAAAACCACAGCTGGCAGCTTTACCGTGGTTGGGGATCCAATGTGGAGGTCCCCCCAGGCTCTTTTTTTATAATTATTTTATAAATATTAATAATTACACAAAAAAAGTAGGGTCCCCTCCAAATTGGATCACCAGCCAAGGTAAAGCGGACAGCTGTGGTCTGGTATTCTCAGGGTGGGAAGGTCCATAGTTATTGGGCCTTCACAGCCTAAAAATAGCAGGCCGCAGGCACCCCAGACGTGGCGCATCCACTAGATGCGCCAATCCTGGCGCTTCACCCCAGCTCATCCCGTGCCCTGGTGCAGTGGCAAACGGGGTAATAAATCGGGTTGATACTAGCTGTAAAGTCACCTGAGATCAAGCCCAGCAGTTTGTGATGTCATGGCGTCTATTAGATACCCAACATCATAAACTGTCAGTACTAACAAAAACAAAAAATCGACAAAAGAAATTTATTTGAAAAAACAGTCCCCAAAACATTTCCTCTTTCACCAATTTATTGTAAGAAAAAAAATAAAGGGGTCCCACGACGACTCTGGACTGTCTAGAATATGGGGGGGAGACACTCAGGGAACGTATCCCCCATTTTCTAGGAGTGCGGACCCTTCATGTGAGGAGTGTGGGTGCAATGAATCTGCACTCACTCTCCCCGGGTCCACAGCAGCAGAGTCCATGTCGTAATGGTTGCTACCAAAGCTGCAATGCCCTGCTCATGAGGTAAGGGCATGCCTAATCAGGAGAACTACTGTAGAGGAAGCTCTGCTCACTGGTATATAGGTCCTCAGAGGTAATAATAGATAAAATTAGTGAGTAACTTCGGCACTCTAAATCTCCCAGACTAAGTCAGTAAGTCACAACGGATAGTAATGCAAAATCACTCTTTATTGGTCCGTATTAAGAAAAAAAAATTTTTCATAAGCATATATGTTTTTGTCCAAAACAAGTTACAAATGACGTTTCGGCCTGAGCCTTCGTCAGATTGGACTTATCTGCATGTAATCATGAAAAATGACAATAATCAGTATCACATAAGAGTGAGAGAACAATAACATAAACTCGAATAATGTAGAGGTACAATTGGGATGCAGCAAAGAAATTGCAACACAGCAAGAAATGAAACACATGATACAAATGTCATAATACAGTACAAGGACAATATAGTAATGACAAATATGGGGTCAGAGTAGGCTTAGACAGCTCTGGTACGAAAGAGATGTCAATCATAAAGTAACATGTGCAGTAGGTGTAGAGCTACACTATGCATGGCAGAGCTAATGGGTAGACCGACCATAGAAAAAGAACGGAGAAAAAGTGGAGAAAAAGTGGAGAAAAAATGTAGAAAAAGTGGAGAAAAAATGGAGAAAAAGTGGAGAAAAAGTGGAGAAAAAGTGGAGAAAAAATGTAGAAAAAGTGGAGAAAAAATGGAGAAAAAGTGGAGAAAAAGTGGAGAAAAAGTGGAGAAAAAGTGGAGAAAAAATGTAGAAAAAGTGGAGAAAAAGTGGAGAAAAAGTGGAGAAAAAATGGAGAAAAAGTGGAGAAAAAATGTAGAAAAAGTGGAGAAAAAGTGGAGAAAAAATGGAGAAAAAATGGAGAAAAAGTGGAGAAAAAGTGGAGAAAAAATGGAGAAAAAGTGGAGAAAAAGTGGAGAAAAAGTGGAGAAAAAATGTAGAAAAAGTGGAGAAAAAATGTAGAAAAAGTGGAGAAAAAATGTAGAAAAAATGGAGAAAAAGTGGAGAAAAAGTGGAGAAAAGGTGGAGAAAAGGTGGAGAAAAAGTGGAGAAAAAGTGGAGAAAAAGTGGAGAAAAAATGTAGAAAAGGTGGAGAAAAAGTGGAGAAAAAGCGGAGAAAAAATGAAGAAAAAGTGGAGAAAAAATGTAGAAAAAGTGGAGAAAAAATGTAGAAAAAGTGGAGAAAAAGTGGAGAAAAAATGGAGAAAAAAATAGAGAAAAAGTGGAGAAAAAGTGGAGAAAAAGTGGAGAAAAAAATGTAGAAAAAGTGTAGAAAAAGTGTAGAAAAAGTGGAGAAAAAGTGGAGAAGAAGTGGAGAAGAAGTGGAGAAGTGGAGAAGTGGAGAAAAAGTGGAGAAAAAGTGGAGAAGAAGTGGAGAGGTGGAGAAGAAGTGAAGAAGTGGAGAAGTGTTTGTTCATGCCAGATGGGAGATAAATAATTTTTTACCGGAGCTGTCATTTACTGTAACGTGATCATCGGTGTACGGTGTATACCTGTGATCACGTGAGCGGGGACCGGAAAAACCGTCCTGAATCATGATCTCCAGGGTCTCAGCTAGCCCTGAAACCCCAGAGATTTTCTGACGCCGGGGGTCGTTATTCACTTATTTCTACCTGCTGTTTATAAACGGCGATCAGAATAAGGCTACATTAACACGACCGATCCATTTTTGTGGTCTGCAAAAAACAGTCCGTTTTTTTTCACGGGTGCATCCGTGTGGCATCCGTTTCCGTTCCGTAGACGGTCCATATGTCATCTGTTTGTCATCCGTGTGCCTTCCGTTTTTTTTGTGTACTGCAAAAAAACTGAAGGAGGGTAAATGCATAAATTTACCCAGGATCCATAGCTTCATCCTACATGAGGCGGTCACATGTTCACTCCAGTGCCATTTTGTACTGCTTTTCACAGTGTAGAGCGCTCTGGTGATTTTCTTGTGCTTGTGCACTTCATATCAGTCTTTTCTGTCATTATAATGGCAGAAAGACACATAATGTCCCACTCTCCTGCATTTTGTAATTTTGCACCCTTTGGTGCCTTTCATGTGGCACTAAGGGGTGCTTAGCTTTGTATTTAGCCAAAAAAATGAAAAAAAAAAAATGACGTAGGGTTCCCCCTATTTTTGTAGCCAGCTAGGGTAAAGCAGACGGCTGCAGCCTGCAGACCACAGCTGGCAACCTCACCTTGGCTGGTAATCCAAAACTGAGGGCACCCCACGTTGTTATTTTAAATTAAATAAATAATTTTAAAAAAAAACACGTAGGGGTCCCCCCAAAATTGGATCACCAGCCAAGGTAAAGCAGACAGCTGGGGTCTGATATTCTCAGACTAAGGAGGTCCATGGTTATTGGACTCTCCCCAGCCTAAAAATAGCAGGCTGCAGCCGCCCCAGAAGTGGCGCATCCATTAGATGCGCCAATCCTGGTGCTTTGCCCCAGCTCATCCCGCGCCCTGGTGCGGTGGCAAACGGGGTAATATATGGGGTTAATACCAGATGTGTAATGTCACCTGGCATCAAGCCCTGGGGTTGGTGAGGTCAGGCGTCTATCAGATACCCGACATCACCAACCCAGTCAGTAATAAAAAAAAATAGACGACAAACACATTTTTATTTGAAAAAACACTCCCCAAAACATTCCCTCTTTAACCAATTTATTAGAAAGAAAAAAATCCAGGTCTGGTGTAATCCAAGGGGTTGCCATGACGATCCACACTGTCCCAGTCAATGAAGAGCAGGATGTTCCCCATTGGCTGGGAGAGCAGTGCAGTGACCTGAGCTAACATCAATGGGTCAGCCCAGGTCACTGCAGGGGATGACAAGTGCTGCTGTCAGCGAGGTACATTACCTGCGCTGATCTCCAGCACTGCCGACAGCACCTGTCACTGAGTTCAATGACCGGCGCCTTCACACCAAGTATCGCGAGAGGCCCGTGACGTCACCGCTAGTCAGTCTCGGGTCGGAAGCGAGAGAAGGTGATGTGACAAGCGGCGGCCATGGAGGACAGTGACAGCGCTGAGGTCGGGATGGCGGGACTTCATCACCGCAGGTAAGCCGAGCGGGACCATGTGTGTGTGTGTGTGTGTGTGTACGTGTGTACATGCCGCGGGCAGGAGGGGGTGGAGCGAGCTGAGCGGGGAAGTGTGGGCTTCCTGCACGTAACTAGGATAAACATCGGGTTACTAACCAAAGCGCTTTAGTTGGATACCCGATGTTTATCTTGGTTATCAGCTTCTGGCAGGCTGCCAGCGATGGCTCCTGCACACTGTAGCTGTAAAAAGCCCTGCTTTTTGCTGCTAGAACCGTTCTCGAACGTATCTAGAACTATCGAGCTTTTGCAAAAAGCTCGAGTTCTAGTTCGATCTCGAACAGTCCCCAAAATCACTCGAGCCTAGAACTGGAAAACCGCGAACCGCGCTCAACTCTAGTGCCTATATCAGCAAAAGGCTAAATGATAGGGCGGTACGATGGCTCAGTGGTCAGCACTGCAGTCTTGCAGCGCTGGGGTCCTTGGTTTGAATCCCACCAAGGACAACATCTGCAGAGTTTGAATGTTCTCCCCGAGTTTGAGTGGGTTTCCTCCGGGCACTCCGGTTTCCTCCCACACTCCAAAAAAACATGCAGATAGGGACTTTAGATTGTGAGCCCCAATGGGGACAGTGTCCCTGATGTATGTAAAGCGCTGCGGAATATGTTAGCGCTATATAAAAATAAACATTTGATTTCTGTGCAGAATGAGAATTAGAAAATGGATCACGTGTGTAGTAGTCTGCTACAAATTACAAGGGCACCCGCCCCTCTAACTGATTGTTAATAAGCAGGACTTTAAAACACATTCGTTTCACATCTAGCTCACAAGCACAAATGTGTTTGACATTGGAAATATATATTTATTTTTTTTGTTTTAAAAAAAAAAGAAAAAAGTGTTATTCATGCCTGAGGAAGGCTGTATTTTCAGCCGAAATGCGAGGTATGTGTTTTAAATGTAATGCACTAGCAAGGAATACCTTTTGTTTGCCACTTTTGAAATACATTTTTATGGAGTAAATTTTTTTATCTTACTGGGATCCTTTCAGAGTGCCGACCAAGGTCCATCCATTCGATACATTATTTTCAAGGGAATTAGCATAATGTTTCTATTATTACTACACTAATTTTCCTTTTCGGTTACTGCATCTATGATCCCCAAGATTGCCCTTTTCTTGGTGCTACAAAAAGTTTGACCAGTACATCTGGATACCCCAGTTTGGTTAGAAATCTTTGCAGGGGAGAGACCTTTACAACACCACCTTTTGTAGCAGTGCTCTCGCAGTTTGAAGCCTCCTACACATCTGTTTCTGTTTCAGTTGATAAATATGAGGATCATTTTCACCTGTTTGGTATAATTAATACTCATGCACCTGACTTTAATCCTACAAAATCATTGACTGAGTGCAAGTGTACCTAGAAGAATTTATGATGTTTCGAAGAGAAGATGTGGCCCCTGCAAATATTGATTTGGTTTAGATTTCTCTTTTGTTCATTAAGTTTGCATTTTGTTAAATTATAAAAATAAACTAATAACACTTTTATTTTTTAAAGCATTCTTATTCTTAATGTGCAGCATTACTTCCAAGCCTGCCTAAAACTTTTGTGCAGTACTTTGCATATTTATATATACACTACTCAACATTGAAATTGCAACACCAAAAAGGAAAAGTGATGAAGTTGTGGAAAGCGCAGGATTGATAGACATGTTAGTGATATGCAAACGGTGAAGACATGCAAACAAATGTTTCAAAACGTCTTGACTTATTCAGTATTAAGCATAAAATCCACGTGCAGAAATCCTTGCACTTACACGCCTTGTCATGCTATCAATGTGGTTATTAATGGTTATCTGAGGAATGTTCTGCTATCATGATCCACTGCTGGCAGCTCCTTTTGCCATTACCACATAATGATAGTGTAGTAGATGAACTCAATGGTAGATAAATCTGGAGATGCTAAGGCCATGGTAGTATGTTTAGGCCATGCCATGAAGAGGCCTTCATGAGAAAATGTCATGCTGATCATACTCCCAAGATTACGGTGATCATTGATCCTTTTCTTTGTTGGTGTTACAGCAAAATTCTATGAAAATTAGTAAATGACATTGCTTTTCTGCTTCCACAGAATTTTCTAAAAAAATAAAACTCATGAAATGGGTCTGGACAGAAATGATGGTTCCTCCTTAACTTAATATTTGGTTGCACAACCTTTTGAGGTAATCACTGCAATCAAACGATTCCTGTAACTGTCAATGAGACTTCTGCACCTCTCGACAGGTGTTTTGGCCACTCTTCAAGAGCAAACTGCTCCGGTTGTCTTGTGTTTGAAAGTCGCCTTTTCCAGATGACACATTTCAGCCCTTTCTCAACAGGATTTAGTTCAGGGCTCATACAAGCCACTTCAGAATAGTCCAGTGTTTTCCTCTTAGCCATTCTTGGGTGTTTTTAGATGTGTGTTTTGGTTCATTCTCCTGCTGCAAGACCCATGACCTGTGATTGAGACCAATCTTGCTGAAACTGGGCAGCACAATTCTCTTTAGAATCCCTTGATAATCTTGAGATTTGATTGTACCCTGCACAGATTCAAGACACCCTGTGCCAGATGCAGTAAAGCAGCCCCAGAACATAACAGAGCCTCCTCCATGTTGCACAGTAGGGACAGTGTACTTTTCTTGATATGCTTCATTTTTCCGTCTGTGAACATAGAGCTGATGTGCCTTGCGAAAATGTTCCATTTTTGTCTCATCTGTCCATAGAACATTCTCCCAGAAGCTTTTTGGCTTGTCAACATATAGTTTGGCAAGTTCCAGTCTGGCTTTTTTAGGTTGTTTTTTCAACAATGGTGTTCTCCTTGGTCATCTCCCATGAAGTCCACTTTGGCTCAAACTACAACGGATGGTGCGATCTGACAGTGATGTTCCTTGAGCTTGAAGTTCACCTTACTCTCGTTAGAAGTTTTTCTGGGCTCTTTTGTTACCATTTGTATTATCCTTCTCTTTGATTTGTCATCAATTTTCTTCCTGCGGCTACATCCAGGGAGGTTGGCTACAGTCCCATGGATCTTAATTTTTTGAATAATATGTCCAAATGTAGTCACAGGAACATCAAGCTGCTTGGAGATGGTCTTATAAGTTTACCTTTAACATGCATGTCTATAATTTTCTTTCTAATCTCCTGAGACAACTCTTTCCTTCACTTCCTTTGGTTCATGTTGAGTATGGTACACACCATGTCACCAAACAGCACACTGCATATCTGTATCCCTATACACAGGCTCACTATCTGATTACAAGATTGTAGACACCTGTGATGCTAATTAGTGGACATACCTTGAACTAACATGTCCCTTTTGTCCCATTATTTTCAGGATACCATCATTTCTGACTAAGCCTATTTCATGAGTTCTATTTTTTTTAAAAAATTGTGGCAGCATGATTGAAAAGCAATGTCTGACTTTTATTTGTTCATTTTCATAGATTTTTTTTTATTTATTATTACTTTTGTTAGATTCAAATTATTTCTGTTCGTGGGTTTTCCTTTCACTAAACGAAGGGTACCAACAAAATTTCAACCACGTGTGTTTGTGTGTGTATATGGATTTATATATATATATATATATATATATATATTCATATATATATTATATATATTGTGAACGTTGCTTACTGCAACCCGGGGGGTTTTACTCGCTTGCAGCGATGCATGGTAGCTTAGGCATACACAGGCAACACAGTCTCTCTCAAAAATGCAGCAGTTTATTAGTAACCAACATAAACTGCCATTCCAAAGCACAATGAAGCCTCTCCTGGCGTAAAGGAAAAGGTAAACTAAACACCTTCACATACCGTCGGCTTCAAGTCCATTTAAATGTCCATAGTGAAGGTATGGCTGTCTCCCCAGGAGACACAGATTTCTGGTCAGTCTTTGTAGCGGACTGCCCGATCAGGTTTGGACACGACGAGTGTCAGAGTGGAGCTCCCTCAGCCTCCACACACTCAGTTCCAGATGGTTGAAGGCAACCCACGCTTCCTTAGGCAGGGTCCTTCCAGAGGCTCCCACCTCTCTGAGAATAGCAGCCTCTTTACCTGCCTGAGGCTGCTCGTCATGCAGGGCTGATCCACACACACTTCACACTCACTGACAGTCTCCTAAATCAGCCTGGACACACCCACAGGTGGAGGTTTGTGTTTCCAGACCTGCTCAGCATACTGGCATTATAAAAGGGAACCTGACCCTTATATGCAGAACCAAGCCTTTGTGGAACTGCAAGTCCCATAGCAACTTCTTCACTTTAATATCGCAGGGACCTTCTCCATTGCGACACATAGCGACCACTTACCACATTGGTGGTCACTACCTCACAATATATATGAATATATATATATATATATATATATATATATATATATATATATTATATTTTATAGTAGGAAGATTTTCTATGTACTATTAATTGCTTTTTTTTTTAGTTATTAAATGTTTCTGCGGTGGATAACGACACTGGAACCAATGCTGTCATCTTATATTCCTTTATCGAAGCCTCCAACATGTTTTACATTGGAGAAGAGTCTGGTAGCATCTCCAACCTAAAACCTTTAGACTTTGAGGCAAGGGCAGAGCATGTGTTAACTGTGATTGCATACAGCCCAAACCACCATCATGCCCAGAGCACAGCCACCGTCACAGGTAACCGTCTATTCATTGTCTTATCATTATATATTACTTACAAATCAAAAAGTCAAGATGTACAGTATGTTTCAGGAAATCTCATTTCAGGAGCACTCTTGTAAAGAAATAAACCTGAGTAAATACGTATGTCCTAAATAATTTATGTAGTAAAAGACCTAGCAATCTCTCTCTTTATTGGCCTCGTTAAGATACTCCATAGACTTAAATTCTAATAACGACTTCCAGCTCATACATTAACCCACTGTGGTCCAGCTGTTCGGAATGTCAGTCATTTGAGTGAGAAGACCGAAACAGCGATCGAAATCGGGAAGACGGTGATTGATGACTATTTACTTGCATTTACAGTACACGGCACATGCATTCACACATTTTTAGTAAATGAAAAAATTAAGAGGAAGACGTCTTTAAATATCTGTGTTTGAATAGTGTAAGATGGCTTGTAACATACCTTCCTTGCCGCACATGGGCTTATGAATCTATGTGTTATTTTGTTTCTAAATATACGGAGGAGGTGCTGATTCCCAGATAGGGCTTTGATCGATCACACCATTACCTTACCCACCCAACAACACCTCCTTGTGCTTGATAAACTGGAATTAGGACACCATCGTTGCACCTGCAGCCTTATTATATGGAAATTAAAAGATGACCTTATTATTTGTACCTTATGCATTAATATAATTACTTTGACTCTAAGGTGAAATTATCATTACAATTTTTATACTTGTAACCAGTGGTGTACCGCTAGTGGCAACAAACCACACGTCTGTTATGGGGCCCATGGGTTGAAGGGGCGCGATGCCAACATCAGGCTTCCTCCGCCTGGTATGGTGCTATCAAGTGCAACGGCATCACATATACAAAAACAGTTGAAAGTAATGATATAAAGGGAGCCATCAGCTCCCTCTTCCATCATTCTCCTTGCACGTCTGAGTTCTGATGACATCATTACATCATACCCACTCTGCCGAGCAATGTAGAGCTGCAGACCAAACGCAGCAATGATTAAAATAGCAGGGGAATGGGTAGACGTGAGTCTTTTTTTAATCAATGAGAACCTTTACACAGTTTGCAGGGCTATATGGGGCCCATTATACAGTTTGGAGGGCTGTGTGAGGGCCATTTTACTGTTTGAAGGGCTAGTGGGGGCCATTATACTGTGTGCAAGCCATTATACAATGTGGAGGGGTCATCATACTGTATAGAGGGTTGTGTAAGGGACATTATTTTGGATGGAGGGCCATTATACTGTATGGGGGCTGAGTTTGAGCCATCATACTGTGTTGGGGTCACTCTGAGTGTATCATACTTTGCAGAGTGGAGGATAATGTAAGGTCATAAAACTGTGGATGTGTAGGGCACTGTGTAGACTTCACTGTGGGGATGTCATACTGTGTTGGGGGGCACTTTTGTTGGCATAGTATTTTAGGGGGGGACATGAAAGGGGTATCTTAATGTGTGGGAACACCAAGGGTGCTGTGTTAGTTTTAAGAGTTCATCATTATTATACTGTATGGCCTCTCTAGTTTTGTTTGTATCTGTTCTCTTTTTCTTGTACAGTCCCTGACAAAAGTTCTGTCGCTTATCCATGTTATGTAAATAAAAGCTTATAACCTGACTTTAAATTCACCCATTGGTTTCATAAATTACTCTTTTGAAAGCTGAAACCCTCCCAAATTTGGTTTAGGTTATGAAAATAAAGTTGCTGCAAAGCTAAAATAGTGATCATTTAATGAAGACAGAAAAGTCAGCTTTTGGCAAGACAAAAGTTTTGTCGCCTTGTCATATAATGCACCCATTCCTAGTTTATATCCTCACCTATGCTCACTAGATGATCGCTTAATTAGTGGGTGTGTATAAAAACAAACCCAGCACCCCAGACCTTCAGCTGAATTGCAACTTGACCAAAGCCTTGATTATGAAGAGGCTGAAGACCAGATCCACTGCAGAGGTGGCTGGCACCTTTAATGTGTCTCAGCGTCAAGTACAAAGAATTAAAAAAATATTTGAAGAGATTGGAGAGGTTTTTGAGAAGCCCAGGTCCAGCAGACCCCGCAAGACAACTGCCCAGGAGGAACGTTTGTTGGTTAGAAAATCCAAAGCCAGCCCCTCTTCCACTGCAGCAGAGCTCCAAAAGGCCTGGTCACCTCATATCCCTGTGTCAACTAGAACAATTTGTAGGATTCTGTCTCGAAATGGCCTCCATGGTCGAATCAGTGCCCAGAAGCCAGCACTAAACAAAAGGCAATTAAAAAAACATGTGGTATTTGCCAAGTCCCACAGCCTGCTAAACAGATGGATGCAGCATTTCAGCGGCAAACACACCTGGTTGAGTTCATACAACCAGTGCCTGATACATTCTGCTCATGATGAGGATGAGGCAGTATCTATTAGATGTCAGGTTCTCTTTAAAGGGAACCTGTCACCTACTCACCTGCAGTCGGTCTGATACTTTCTGGTCCAATGTGCGTCGCTGGTCTCGGGTCCGGCGCCTCCTCTATCTTTGCGATTGCCGTCTTCCTTGTTGCTTCATGTGGATGATGCGTCCTACATCATCCACACAGTGCCCTCCATTGCACTTCAGTGCACGCGCGCTTTGTACTGTACAAAGTATTGTAGTGCGCATGCTCGGGCGGTCTTTGACCTTTCCTTGTACCTGCACATTACAGTACTTTGCCCTCAGCATGGCAGAGAGAAGTACGTGTGCGCAGGAGCACAATGGAGGACTGTGTGGATGACATAGGATGTGTCTTCTACATGAAGCAGGAAGGAGAACAGCCATCGCACAAGATGGAGAATGCGCTAGGTCAAGATCAACGACGCCCATTGGAGCCGACCGGATCGGACCTCCCCACAGATGCGTAGGTCCCTCTAAGCAGTTTTTAATAGTGAATCATCACTGCAGGAGACAAGTGATTGACAAGATGAAAAAGAATCTGATATCTCTTATTAGACATATTTTAAAGTTTCTTATTGTCACTTTTTATTCATGAAAAATAAGTGTAGTTACTACTTAAAGGGAACCTGTCACCTGATTCACACTGCACAAAACACTACATGATTGCAGCCAGGTATTTTTCTCTGAAATCCCTCAGTGTTTCATAGAAGTTACACATTTAAGATCCAGGGACCATAGGAATAGATAAGACTAGTCCTCGTCCAACCCTGGCCGGCTCCTCCCAGCACCGCTGCACATGATTGACAGATCTCTCCCATGTGTATACATTATAGGCACATTTATATATCTACCCTGATGAGACTTGAACATAGATTCTTCCTCCTGTTCATTTTTGCAGTGCATGTAGAAGATGTCAATGAGGAAGGGCCTATGGTGGAATATCCCGTATACCATACTGTAATATGGGATGGTGAATTTGCAACTGGAAGTATGATTCTTGATGTGAATGCAAAAAAAGGAAATAAAAATATGGATGAAGGAATTCACTACTCCATTTCAGGTGCGCATCTTGCTTTTGTAACATATCAGTAGAATTTAGTAATAAAATATACATATTATGATGTCTTTTTCAATTGTAAAAAAAAACTAATTTTTTAAAAATGTTTTTTAGGTGATAACAGGGAGAAACTTTTTTCAATAGCGAATGCAACTGGTCACATCTTTCTGACAAAGGATCTCCCATTGCACAGCTTCCCTGAGTACTATGTCTTCACAGTCACTTGCATTGACAGCGGAAGCCCACCTCAATCCACATCCGTCAAGGTACTCCACATTATCCAGGCTCTTGTTTCATCATTTTGGGGATTCTGTATATTTAGATGGCAATAATATCACTGCATGCAGTCATTCTTGTTCTCAAAATGACGAAAACCTCAATGGAACCCCGACAGACCTGATGATGGGTATTTGAATAGTTGGAGGTGATTTAGCTTTGATGACACAACATGTTTTTCATTATGAACAAAAGCCATGACACTGGTCTGCATAGAATCTTAGCTCACATATACAGTATGTCTATCAATAGTAAGGCCTATATGGAATCATCATGTTTTTATTTGTATTTCAAGGTATTTGTGGTGATATCATCAAGCAATGTTACTGTGCCTATTTTCTCAGCCGAATATTATAATCCTGAACCGCTCAATAACTGGACCGTGCCTCATACATATTTAATACAGGTCAAAGCATTTTATCTACACTCATCCCTCAATTACAGTATAGAAGAAGCGATGGACAAAGGTAAGACTGATCATCGGAGTCAAAGCTCAACGTGGACTAAGATTTATCTGGGGTTTAAAGAGTTCTGGCATGTAAAAGGTTATTTGCAAAATAGCAAATTATACCCTACTCATTAGGTATAACGTTATGATTGTTGAGGATCTGATTGCTGGAAGACCCAGTGATCCCTAAAAGTAGAGCTCTGCAAAACCCTGCCTTGAATGGAGCATAGGTGCAGATGTGTCGCCCAGGAAATGGGGTACTGGGTCCCGGGTGTGGAGACACGGGGCTCAGTGGGTGCTCTTGTCCGCTGGCCCAGCCGCCTTTAGAAAGACAGCGTGGCTCAGGGCTCATGCCAACTGAACGCACGACCTCCTTACCCGTGGGCGGAACACTACTCAGACAACACAGGGTGAGGGAATCACAATATTAAAACTTTATTGGATCCCCAAAATATTAACGGCACATAACACATAACCAGCAAAACACACAAATGTAACAGGCAACAGAGTCTCACCCTTCCGCTGGCTCACCAGGGATTTCAATGTCCGTGCTTCAGAGCTTCCAGGGCTACTTACTCCAATCCAGCAGCACCCCGCTTTTGGCGGGCACCCACCAAGACTGGAATAATGCCAGATTTAGGAAGCTGGCTGAGGACTGCAAAGTCTGTAGCCAGGTGACTAGACTGTCCCAACCTGGGTTTCCTCCTTAAGTAGTCTCTGGTATGATGATATAATCCTGGCAGCCGGAGTCGAAATCCCTAGACTGTGGATGTGGTTTCCAATCAGAATCGAAGTCCCTAGATTGAAGCCATGTAGCCAAGTGATCCTGTAGTCGGAGCCAAAGTCCCTAGACCGAGTCCACAAGGCATCCTGGTTCTGAACCCTTTAGCCAGCTCCTAAGAGCTTAGACTGGATCATGCACATCCATCAACCACTGGTGACTCCAAGTAAGTCCCCTTTTTATAGCCATAGCCTTTCCTTTGTATATACTGTGCCCTTATCGGATTGGTTGTACAAGGTTGCTTCTCTTATTGGATGAATTTCAAGCTGCATGGATAATGTTCATTTAAATGATGTGGATAGAAAGACTGAGGGTTTTTACATGAAATCTGCAAGTCACAGACTAGACAATGGCTACTAAGGTAATTTACATTAGATTAGCAATACACAACTACATTACAATGAATGCTCAGAGGGGCCTGGCAGACACAATGGTTTAGCAAACATGAGTTAGCACACAGAAGAACAATACGTCTGGCTGAATTTTAAGAAACTTTAACCCATGCTAGGCACTGGGTGTCCATGTCGTCACACCGGGCAGTGTATAACTGAGGAATGTCACTTTGGTGGCCGTTGCCCAGTTCTGTGCCCTGGGTGCTTTTTAATGGGGAGTATTTACAGGGGAGATTAAAGTCATTTGTGTGACGCCAACTGCGGGTTGCGGTTAAGATTGTGGAACCGCCACTACTGAGTTGATTATCCCCAGGGCTGGTGGTAATGGCAGCTGTGGTGGTAAGCCCTCCACCAGTAGGGATGAGCCTGGGAGATGTATGATGGAGTAATAAGGGAGGCCACACCGTAGGTGGTAATTAACAGTCTCTACTCACTCTGGACCCTTGGATGGCTGGTTTAAGTCCCTGTATTTCCAGTGCGAGTTGATGAGTCGGTTGCTTTGTCCCTGGCACTCTCAGTGTGGTTGGGTCCCCGTAGCGTGGAGAGTTTGCGGTGGCAGTCTCCTCCATACAGCGAGCAGTGTGGACCCTGTAGGGCTGGTCTGTGTCCCGAACCCTGATCCTTGCTTTACTGCTGGTGCCCCCAGATTTGTGGGTCAGTGAGGTCCGTGAAGGTCTCTTCACTGTGCAGGTATTTGCCTGACCTAGGGCCCTGTGCCCCCTGCGTGCTCTGGTCCCAGCGGTACTTGGGTATACCCGTCCTGGTGACCACTCTCCCGTGCCCCCAGGCCACTGTTACATGACCCAGCTCTAGGCACGTCTTTCCACTTTCACTTCCTACTCAGACTGTCTGCTGTCCCCTCCCACCAGGTTGTCTAGTCCCCTGCCCTCTAGGTGGCCATCTCCTTGTGTGGAGTGGTAACTAGGATTTTCGTGCGTCTAGGTGTTGCTGGCACTGGTGTTCTAGGTCCCTGGGGGTAGGTCCTGCATCTCCATGAGGATACAGTTCCCTGTAGTGCCCTGAGTAGCTCAGGGGCGCTACACAGATGCTCGACCTCAGCTCCATTTATTGTCTATGGGAAGGAAGGAAACAGCAGAGAGCTATTCTCTGTTTGTTAAAGGGGTTGTCCACTACTCAGACAACCCCTTCTCAATCAACATGTTTTCCCCCACTAAGATAACAGCACTTATACTTACCTCTGGTGTTGGCGCCGTTCTAGCAGTGTGAGCCCTGAGCCCAATCAGTGCTGGCTTCACTTTTCAAATGAATCAAATATGAAGACGAAGTCAGAGCTGCGGCTAGGCGCTCACTTCTTCTTTATGTTTGATATGTCTGAAGGTGGGGGCAGTGAAATCTGTATTGATTGGGTGCAGGGATAGTGTGACATAACAGTGCCGTGTGAGCCCCGGGACAGCAAGTGCCAACAATGGCAGCAGAGGTGAATATAAGTGTTATCATTTTAACCGGGGCAAACATAGTGATTGAGTGATTGTGATTTAAGTTTGCCAATATATTTTAAAACTTTACCCTCTGCATGTGAAGAAAAAATGGAGAGCTGTAGAGGCATACATTTTTTTAAAGGGCATCTATCAGTAGGAGCAACACTTAAGTAGTCTATATAGGCATGTACGTAATAGAAATTTCAATAAAATTATATATTGATACCTGCAATCCAATGTCTTATTCCTGAGAAATTCACATTTTTTTTATATGTAAATGAGCTGTTAATATATATGGCACAGACACTGATCTACATGAGAATCTGCCTCCAAAGCTTATTTTAAATAAAAGTAGGTGCTACCATTGTAAGACATGTAAAGACTGACAGTCTGCTCTCCTGGATCTACATGTCTCACACTGGTAATGCCTCCTTTCATTTACAATAATCTCTGAAAGCAGATTATCAGGGAGATCTGAGTCCAGTTTATAGATCTTAACAGCTTATTTACATATTAAGAAAAATGTGGATATCTTTGAAAGAAAACATTTGATGGCAGATATGAAGGTATCTTTTTATTCAGCTTCCTATGACCTCCATGCCCATATAGACGTTTTAGGAAGGTTAATCCTATCGACAGATTTAGTTTAATATTTGTGTGTTAAAATATACCTTAAAGGGAACCTGTCACCATGAAATTGCAGTCCAATCTGCAGACACCATGTTAGAGAGCAAGGAAAGCTCTGTAGATTCATATATATATACAGTAGTATAAGATTCCATATAACCTTTGTTTTAGGTATTTAAAGTTCTGCCTCTTCTATGATTTTTGGTTCAGTGGGTCCAGTCTGATCAGTGATTGACAACTTTCTTTGTATAAATGTACATACAGAGATAGCTGTAAATCACTACTAGGAGCACCCACTGGATCAAAAATCCTATAAACAGCAGATGTTAACATGCTTAAAATACAGGTTTACTGATTTTTTTTTTTCTCTCTACACTATAC
The DNA here is from genome assembly GCF_048569485.1 of Anomaloglossus baeobatrachus. Lineage (NCBI taxonomy): Eukaryota > Metazoa > Chordata > Amphibia > Anura > Aromobatidae > Anomaloglossus > Anomaloglossus baeobatrachus. The sequence continues at coordinate 102,000,440 of NC_134355.1, read as the reverse complement.
ATCAGTCAACTCAACTCCTATTACTCTATAACAGGGGTCGGGAACCTATTGCTCACGACTCGAGCCAGATGTGGCTCTTTTGATGACTGCATCTGGTTTGCAGACAAATCTTTAATGAAAAAAATACCGTATTTTCCGGTTTGTAAGACTGGGCGAAAAATCGGGGTGTGTCTTACAAACCAAATATGGCTTACCAGGGCGGCAGTGGTGGTGCAGGGTCGGCGATACTGCGGGCTTGTGGGGTGTTGCGGTGGCAGACGCCTTTGATTTGTGGGCTGCTTTGAATCTCCTGCAGTTAACAAGATCGACTTCAAGAAAATGGACGCGGAAGCGGTGTGTGCACAGATAGGACTCCGCAACCATTTTCTTGAAGTCCATCGCGTCGATCTGCGCTCGCACTGCGGCCATTTTCTTGAAGTCGGTCTTGTCAACATCGGGAGATTCAAAGCAACCCGCCGGCAGATCAATGGTCCTTGCTACCGTGACACACCATGAACCCGCAGTATTGCCGACCCTCCGTTGACGCACACTGAGCAACAACACCCACTCTTCCAAGCCCCCTGGTAGATTAATGGTGCCCACAAGCCCGCTGCAGTTTCGCCGACCCTCTGCACACTGACCCTCTTGAGCCGCGACACCCCCTCCTCCGTGCCCGCAACATCACCTATCCTGCCTCCTGGGACCTTGTGAATCGCTCCACCACCACCGCTCTCCCTGGTGAGTATGGCTCTCACAGAATTACATTTTAAAATATGTGGTATTCATGGCTCTCTCAGCCAAAATGGTTCCCGACCCCTGCTCTATAACATGATGCCTGAAGATTGGACATCATTTTCATGGTGACAGGTTCCCTTTAATATTTACTGCTGTATATGTTGGTACTATTTGCACCTACAACCACGATACCAGCTCACCGCTCACTGTGTTACAAGGACTAAATCACTTGATCCTGCACGGATGATCCCAGGTGAGGACGTCCACAATTCAGGAGGTAAAATATCCAGCGGATCACAGGCAAATTTAAAATTCAAGTAGCTTTATTTCTTACCATCACCGAAGAAGAGCTTGCACGTCTTCTCTCAAAAGCGCACCTCACCACTTGCGCACTTGACCCCATCCCATCCCACCTCCTCCCCAACTTCGCCCCTATCCTTATTCCAGCCTTAACCCATCTTTTCAACCTATCTTTAACGACTGGTACCTTCCCTTCTGCCTTTAAACATGCATCAGTCACACCTATCCTAAAGAAACCTTCCCTCGACCCAACCTCTACTAACAGCTACCGCCCTATATCACTACTCCCGTTCACCTCAAAACTCCTGGAACAGCACGTCCATGCTGCACTTTCCTCCCACCTCTCCTCTAACTTTCTCTTTGACAACCTACAGTCCGGCTTCCGTCCTCATCATTCTACCGAAACTGCCCTGACTAAAATCACGAATGACTTACTGCCAAAGCTAACAAGCACTTCTCCATACTCCTACTTCTAGACCTGTCCTCAGCCTTCGATACTGTCGACCACTCCCTCCTATTACAGATCCTCTCTTCCCTTTGTGTCAGAGATCTCGCCCTTTCTTGGATCTCTTCATACCTTTCCAACCGCACTTTTAGTGTCTCCCACTCCCACACAACCTCTTCATCCCGCCATCTCTCTGTTGGCATCCCTCAAGGCTCTGTCCTGGGACCCTTGCTTTTTTCTATCTATACATTTGGCCTGGGACAACTCATAAAGTTCCATGGCTTCCAGTACCACCTATATGCCGATGACACTTAGATCTACCTCTCTGGCCCAGATGTCACATCTCTGCTGTCCAGAATCCCTAAGTGTCTATCTGCTATATCCTCCTTTTTCTCCTCTCGCTTCCTAAAGCTCAATGTGGCCGAAACTGAACTTATCATCTTTCCACCATCTCACCTACACTCTCCACCTGATCTATCTATTACAATAAATAACATCACGCTCTCCCCAGCACCCAAAGTTCGCTGCCTCGGAGTGACCTTTGACTCTGCCTTGTCCTTTATACCACACATCCAATTCCTCGCCACCTCGTGCCATCTTCAACTCAAAAATATTTTCAGAGTCCGTCCTTTCCTCAACTCGCATGCTAGTGCATGCCCTCATATTCTCCCGCCTTGATTACTGTAACATCCTCCTCTGTGACCTCCCTGATAACACGCTCGTCCCTCTCCAGTCCATCCTTAATTCTGCTGCCCGACTGATCCACCTCTCTCCTCAATACCACCCTGCTTCTCCTTTCTGAAAGTCCCTCCACTGGCTCCCAATCTTCCACCGTATCCAATTCAAACTACTAACACTGACCTACAAAGCTGTGCATAATCTGTCTCCTATATATATCTCTGAACTAATCTCCCACTACAGTCCAACACGTCACCTCCGGTCCTCCCAAGATCTCCTTCTCTCCTCCTCTCTCATTCGTTCCTTATGCAGCCGACTCCAAGACTTCTCCCGAGCATCCCCAGTCTTCTGGAACTCGCTGCCTCAACACGTCAGACTATCTGCTACCCTTGTAAGCTTCACACGGAACCTGAAAACCCATCTGTTTAGAAATGCCTATAATCTACAATGACCTCACTGCTTCACTACCGTGCGGAGCTGCCGCCTGACCACCGTGCGGAGCTGCCGCCCAATCTACACCCCACCTACTGTCTCCTCCCCAAAATCCTATAGAATGTAAGTCCGCAAGGATAGGGCCCTTTCCCTCTGTACTAGTCTGTCTACTGTAACTTGTGTATGTATTCTGTATGTAACCCCTTCTCATCTACAGCACCATGGAATCAATGGTGCTCTATAAATAAATAATAATAATAATAACATTCTTAAAGTCCACATCATGGAATCCAGCAGACAGGTACAAGGAATACATAAATGACCATCATCTAATGCGTTTCGACATTTCAAATTGTCATAAAGTCTTATTCATTGATGATCATCCATGAATAAGACTTTATGACAATTTGAAATGTCGAAACGCATTGGATGATGGTTATTTATGTATTCCTTGTACCTGTCTGCTGGATTCCATGATATGGACTTTAACAATGTAAGAAATAAAGCTACTTGAATTTTAAATTTGCCTGTAATCCGCTGGATATTTTACCTCCTGTATTTGCACCTACAGTGTAGCATAAATAATTCATGCTGCCAATATCAATCTATCGACATAGGAGGTTGCCCTGCAAATTGCCACCTTGCCTATAGCAGTTATGTCACTGTAAGCTTTGGCTAAGTCTGGTATAATCTACAAGACAAGTGAGCGATGATCTGCGTTTTATAAAATATTCTATGTATATATTAAATATAGACTATTTTGACGTTGATCCACTGTCTGGAAGAATAAGAACAAAGAAACTACTACAGATCGAAGATTTTCCTAGTAATGTGACCGTAAAGGCAGCGGATTCACAAAGACCCTGGATATACAGTGAAGCTATCGTACATGTGACTGTTATCAATAGCAATCAATTTGCTCCTGTCTTCACCAACTCTCTGAAAAAAGCGACTGTAAAAGAGGTGAGATTACATTATTAAAGGGACAATTAGAGTGATATACAGAATAGGAATATAGGAATTCTGACTCTGAAGATGTGTGAGAGCGATGACTGGTCAAGGGCGGCTGTCACATGCCGTATGTCATGTATGGTGTAAATAGCAATGTTCTACTGAATCTGGCACAGTTATTTTCTTCCTACACCTCTACATTGCTGATTTCAGCCCCCCATTCTCTATATGTAAATATAGTCTTGTTAGCCAAATGGGCATCGGTGGCATCTCTTCTCTGTGGGTGTATTCTTGAGGACTAAGCCAAGTTGGTTAAAAAAATAAAATAGTAGATTTACATATGAAGCGGGGGAGGGAGCAAACATCAGGAATGGAGAGGTGCAAAAACCAAAGATAAACAATGTTAGAATAAGGAAAACAGCACGTTAACTCCACGTAAAAATAAAAAGGTCACTTATTTATGGTAAGCAGCAGCTCCCATATGGGGCAGTGGGAATTACCGAAGTGTGAACACCTTGATGGTTCAATTTCTATATAAATTTAGGTTTTTTATTTCATATCACAGCAGCTGTTTGTATGATGGTGACACAAATGGGAATGGGTTGCAGGGCAAGTGTATCACATGCCGATCTGCTAAATGTACTTGTACAAGAGAAAGTGTGATCAACAGTACATGTCAACTGCACACATTATGTGTAACTGTATGTAGAGTGTGCGTATGCATGTCTGTATATAGTGAGTATGCATATGCATGTCTGTATGTAGTGCGTATGCGTATGCATATCTGTATATAGTGAGTGCGCGTATGCATGTCTGTATGTAGTGAGTGTGCATATGCATGCCTGTATATAGTGAGTGTGCATATGCATGTCTGTATATAGTGAGTGTGTGTTTGCATGTCTATGTAATGGGTCTGTGTATGCATGTCTGTATATAGTGAGTGTGCCTATGCATAGCTGTATGTAGTGAGTGTGCATATGCATGTCTGTATGTAGTCACTGTGCATATGCATGTCTGTATTTATGTGAGTGTGCATATGCATGTCTGTAGCAATTCACAAGAAAGAAGGGCAGGGCACTACTTCCAATGAGGACTATCCAGTTTCAACATTTAACAGCTAATCACATGAAGCACACACGGTGCTGTTAGTCTCTGCGATCACATAAAAAAACTTCCAGGGAAGGCTGTTAAGAGTGACAGCTACGGGGTGCTTATTCCAAAAGCATCAGGAGATGTGACTTCAGAAGTAAGGAAAAAACGGAACCAGCACTCACCGGTATTTGCTGTGTAGCACTCAGGTTTATTTCGCAAACGGAGGGTACATGCTTCGGCGTTACAGGGAGGGAAAGAGGATGGTCAGCACACAAAGACGACGGCCGTTTCGCCCCTAAGGGTGGGGCTTCGACGGGTCTTGCAAATTAGTGACCTCACTAGCAATTTATAAAAAAGCAGCAAGCTCCAATCTTAGTGCAGGTGACTTAAAAACAAATAAAAACATAACGTCCGAATGGACTTAATATCACTAAATGGACCGCAATGACGGGCACACTGTATTATTATGTGTAATTATGCTATAAATGATGACTTTTTTTCAGCCTAAAAAAACAACTAAGTCGTTTTTTTCATTAAAGCCTAGCGGCCCCATTGCATTATATCTAATAATATATTCAGCTTCTTTTTGCAAAAGAAATTTATGAGTATCACCTCCACTGGGTGAGGGTACCACCAAATCTAATCCAGCAAACATCAAAACGTTACAATTTGCCTCATGTGAGTTTTTATATATGCTGGATCATTTTAGTGGCACCCACTCCTGTGGATATAGAATTTCGATGTTCACGGAAACGCACAAAAAGCGGTCTAATCGTCTTCCCGATATAATAAAAGCCACAAGGGCAGAAGACGATATAAATTACCATTTTAGTTCTACATGTAATGAGATGTTTGGTTGTGTGCCAGGCATTACCTACTTTAAAAGATTTCCCGGTGAGGTGGAATTGACAGAAAGAACAATTGCCGCACTTATGATTGCCCACAGGGCCAAAATGATGCAGCCAGGTAGAGGTTGGTATGTAGCGTTTTTTTACTAACATATCTCCGATGTTTTTAGACCGTCTATATGTGATTAGTGGTCTATTTTTAGCTATGTCAGTTAAATCTTTATCTTTTTTTATTAGATGCCAGTTTTTATTTATTATAGATCGGATGGTATTGTCCATAGGACTAAATTTAAAATTGAACATCAGACGTTTTTGTGAACTGCTTTTTTGATCATTATTGGCAACTATTTTTCTAGACGATTTATTTTTTTTTTCTTTTTCTTTTGCTACCTTTTTAATAGCTCGTTCCTGTGCTGCAATTATCTCGGTCTGTGGGTAACCACGTTCAAAAAATCTTTTCTGAAGATCCAGAATTTGTTCATTTAATTTCTCAGGATTATTCGTAATTCTGTAGAGACGTAAAAACTGGCTGTATGGGATGGATTTGAGGACATGTCTCGGGTGGGCACTTTTATGATGTAACAAATTGTTCACTGCTATAGGCTTCCTAAAAATCTCTCGTATGATTTGCCCTTCTTTAATCACTAATTTAACGTCTAAAAATTCGATTTCTTTTTCCCCAAATTGATGGGTAAATAGCATATTGTATTTATTTGTTACGTTTAAGTGATGGACAAATGCTTTTACGTCACTCTCTTCTCCATCCCATACAATCAGGACATCATCCACAAAATGTAAATACAGTTTTATGTGTTTGATAAACGGATTATTCAGGCCATATATCAGGTCTTCCTCTACTGTGACCAGGTATAAATTTGCAAAGGTGCAGGCCACAGGAGTCCCCATCGCCACCCCACTGTGTTGCACAAACCAATCATTCCCGAATTTGAAAGCATTGTGTGTGAGAACAAACAATAATGCTTCCTCAATGAATTTAATTTGTTCTGGGACTTCTCCTATTTTATTAAGTCTATCTACAATAACTTCCACTCCTTGCCGTTGTGGTATTCGTGTATATAGACTCTCGATGTCTAAAGAAACCCATTTAAATGAGAGCTGCCATTCAAAGCTTTCTAACTGGTACAACAAATCACTTGTGTCTTTTATGAAAGATGGAATACAAGCCAATAAGGGATGAAGCAACCAGTCGAGATAATTAGACAATGGCTCAGTCAGGGAGCCAACTCCCGAGACAATAGGTCTCCCTGGGGGTGTAACAATTGACTTATGGATTTTAGGAACTGAGTACCAGTGAGGCCTATTTGGAAAAGCGGGGAGTAATTTTTCCGCTCTGTTTTTTGTCAGAAAACCTAGGACAACTTGCCTGTTCAGAAATCCCCTCAGTTTTTCTTTAAATTTTATTGTAGGGTCTCCTTTAAGAGCCCCATAAACCTCATTGTTACTCAGTTGATTCTGTGCTTCTTTCAGGTAATATTGCGTGTCCAAGAGCACCGTCGCACCCCCTTGTCTGCTTTTCTTATAGTCACATTTTTCAGTGACTGTAGTTTTTTTAACGCAAGTTTTTCTGTTGTAGATAAGTTATCAGGAAAGGCGGGGTATGACAGCGCCCGTATGTCACGCAACACAATTTCCTGAAATAGGTCAATATTGTTGCCTGGTGAGACAGGAGGAAAAAATGTAGATTTCACTCCCCCTGTAAAAATTGAAATTTCTCCTTGTGGCTCCCTGACTGAATCAATATCAAACCCTAGTATATTTTCGTCGGTGATGCTTAATAACAATGCTGCCTCTGTCAAATTATTGTCATATTCTGCACTTCCATAACAGAAGCCGATAGGATCCGCAATACATTGTCTTTCTGACCAGTCCGTTGTGGGTAATGCATTCTTCTTTTTTTCAGTGGATTTAGTTGAAAAAAAAATTTTCAAGTGCAATTTCCGACAAGCCTTGTACAGATCTATTTCAAAGCTTACGATGTCAAAACTTTCTGGGACACAATAATTAAGGCCTTTTTCTAGTACTGTGATCATCTCTTTGTCCAAAACATGACTAGTCAAGTTGAACATTTTTTGTTTAGATGGAATAATTAGGCCCTCCAGGCTACTTTCTTCCTTTTCCCGGTTGTGATGCCGTCTGTGCTTCCCCCGGTCCCTTCTTGTACGGCGTCTAAAGGGTTAATTTGTGCTGTTGCTACAGAATCCATACTCAGTCTTCTCTTTTGTGGTGGTGGCTCATCTTGGCCACTAGAATCCGAGTCTGTTGTCCACGCCATTTTCTTGTATTTATTCTTATTACTGGATCTGAAAGGTTTTTTATTTGTCCTGTTTTTCTTAAAAAACGGCATTTCAGTATTTTTATTCCAACTGAAGATGTTGCCTGTCTCATAGTCCATTTTGTCTCTCAGGAATTTTTCTTTTTTCCGTTCTTTAACTATGGTCTGGAAGGGGACTAACTTTTTATCTAAATTACTTAGGAACTTTTTCCATTGCTCTTTTGAGATTCTAGTTTCTAATTCTGATCTTAATTTCACTAATTCTGTTGTAATGTTCTCATGTTCTTGCTCGTTTTTCTGCAAGACTAGCTCTAAAAAATTTTTAGAGCTATCAATTTGGACTTGTTCCCATAATTTCTTAAATTCAACATCTTCCTGGTAAAAGGAAATCGCCTTCATGACTCTTAAGCCTCTTGGCACGCGGCCGCATTCCTTATACGACCGTAAGGACTGTGCTGACCAGAACAATGAAATTTCTTTTTCCGCAAGGCTGGCTATTTTATTTTCCAAGTTTCTAGTACTCATGACTTCAGTGTCTGCTTTGTCATTGCAATCCAGAAAATATGTGCTGGCATCCTCCCTCCCTGAAAAAATGCCTTGTTCATTTGAACTAGCTTCCTCCATATGCTCTGAGTCCATTCCTGCTGAGTTCTGTATTATGTTTAGTGATATATAGCTGTAATAAAGTCCAAAAGAACCGTGTGCTCACTTGTCTTGCTAAATTCTACTAAAAAAAAGGGGGCTGAAAGCCCGTACTTACGAAGCGCTCACTGATATCCTAATCAGGCACGAATACTAATATTCTTTATAGCAAGATACTATTTATTTTAATAGCACATGAATAGTCAATGGTACATATAGGCATTAGCATAGAATCTTATACAATAACAGAAATATGCATCAACATTACCGTTTGTTGTAGCAATCCTTTCACATCGGAGGGACTCGATTTAATGATAAGGAAACAACATGGCATCTTGCATCACAGGAGCAGTGCGTACATTTCAATGTCCTGGAAGGTTTCCCTAACATTAAGTGAGTCCGGTGTATTTTTATAGGAAAACTTTGTAGGTTGTGTTTAAATGGTCACCAGCATGTGACAGCTGAGTCATGTTCATGTAACTTGACCACAAACTGCTGTGGGCACCAGCAGCTTCCTGCACATTTACTTGTACATCCTGCCAGTTGACAACTGACCGACCACAGTTGACCATAGTTTTAGTGAAATATTGCAAGGAGACGTTAATTTTACATGTGCTATTAAAATAAATAGTATCTTGCTATAAAGAATATTAGTATTCGTGCCTGATTAGGATATCAGTGAGCGCTTCGTAAGTACGGGCTTTCAGCCCCCTTTTTTTAGTAGAATTTAGCAAGACAAGTGAGCACACGGTTCTTTTGGACTTTATTACAGCTATATATCACTAAACATAATACAGAACTTCTCAGCAGGAATGGACTCAGAGCATATGGAGGAAGCTAGTTCAAATGAACAAGGCATTTTTTCAGGGAGGGAGGATGCCAGCACATATTTTCTGGATTGCAATGACAAAGCAGACACTGAAGTCATGAGTACAAGAAACTTGGAAAATAAAATAGCCAGCCTTGTGGAAAAAGAAATTTCGTTGTTCTGGTCAGCACAGTCCTTACGGTCATATAAGGAATGCGGCCGCGTGCCAAGAGGCTTAAGGCGGGCTTTGCACACTACGACATCGCAGGCCGATGCTGCGATGCCGAGTGCGATAGTGCCCGCCCCCGTCGCAGCAGCGATATGTGATGATAGCTGGCGTAGCGAAAGTTATCGCTACGCCAGCTTCACACACACACTCACCTGCCGTGCGACGTTCCTGTGGCCGGCGACCCGCCTCCTTGTTAAGGGGGCGGGTCGTGCGGCGTCACTGCGACGTCACACGGCAGGCGGCCAATCAGAGCGGAGGGGCGGAGATGAGCAGGATGTAAACATCCTGCCCACCTCCTTCCTTCCGCATATCCTACGGAAGCCGCAGTGAGGCCGGTAGGAGACGTTCCTCGCTCCTGCGACTTCACACACAGCGATGTGTGCTGCCGCAGGAGCGAGGAACAACATCGGACCATTGCGTCAGCGTAATTATGGATTACGCCGACGCTGTACCGATGATACGATTACGACGCTTTTGCGCTCGTTAATCGTATCATCCAGCCTTTACACACTGCGATGTCGCATGCGATGCCGGAAGTGCGTCATTTTCAATTTGACCCCACCGACATCGCACCTGCGATGTCGCAGTGTGCAAAGTGCCCCTAAGAGTCATGAAGGCGATTTCCTTTTACCAGGAAGATGTTGAATTTAAGAAATTATGGGAACAAGTCCAAATTGATAGCTCTAAAAATTTTTTAGAGCTAGTCTTGCAGAAAAACGAGCAAGAACATGAGAACATTACAACAGAATTAGTGAAATTAAGATCAGAATTAGAAACTAGAATCTCAAAAGAGCAAAGGAAAAAGTTCCTAAGTAATTTAGATAAAAAGTTAGTCCCCTTCCAGACCATAGTTAAAGAACGGAAAAAAGAAAAATTCCTGAGAGATAAAATGGACTATGAGACAGGCAACATCTTCAGTTGGAATAAAAATACTGAAATGCCGTTTTTTAAGAAAAACAGGACAAATAAAAAACCTTTCAGATCCAGTAATAAGAATAAATACAAGAAAATGGCGTGGACAACAGACTCGGATTCTAGTGGCCAAGATGAGCCACCACCACAAAAGAGAAGACTGAGTATGGATTCTGTAGCAACAGCACAAATTAACCCTTTAGACGCCGTACAAGAAGGGACCGGGGGAAGCACAGACGGCATCACAACCAGGAAAAGGAAGAAAGTAGCCTGGAGGGCCTAATTATTCCATCTAAACAAAAAATTTTCAACTTGACTAGTCATGTTTTGGACAAAGAGATGATCACAGTACTAGAAAAAGGCCTTAATTATTGTGTCCCAGAAAGTTTTGACATCGTAAGCTTTGAAATAGATCTGTACAAGGCTTGTCGGAAATTGCACTTGAAAATTTTTTTTTCAACTAAATCCACCGAAAAAAAGAAGAATGCATTACCCACAACGGACTGGTCAGAAAGACAATGTATTGCGGATCCTATCGGCTTCTGTTATGGAAGTGCAGAATATGACAATAATTTGACAGAGGCAGTATTGTTATTAAGCATCACCGACGAAAATATACCAGGGTTTGATATTGATTCAGTCAGGGAGCCACAAGGAGAAATTTCAATTTTTACAGGGGGAGTGAAATCTACATTTTTTCCTCCTGTCTCACCAGGCAACAATATTGACCTATTTCAGGAAATTGTGTTGCGTGACATACGGGCGCTGTCATACCCCGCCTATCCTGATAACTTATCTACAACAGAAAAACTTGCGTTAAAAAAACTACAGTCACTGAAAAATGTGAGTATAAGAAAAGCAGACAAGGGGGTGCGACGGTGCTCTTGGACACGCAATATTACCTGAAAGAAGCACAGAATCAACTGAGTAACAATGAGGTTTATGGGGCTCTTAAAGGAGACCCTACAATAAAATTTAAAGAAAAACTGAGGGGATTTCTGAACAGGCAAGTTGTCCTAGGTTTTCTGACAAAAAACAGAGTGGAAAAATTACTCCCCGCTTTTCCAAATAGGCCTCACTGGTACTCAGTTCCTAAAATCCATAAGTCAATTGTTACACCCCCAGGGAGACCTATTGTCTCGGGAGTTGGCTCCCTGACTGAGCCATTGTCTAATTATCTCGACTGGTTGCTTCATCCCTTATTGGCTTGTATTCCATCTTTCATAAAAGACACAAGTGATTTGTTGTACCAGTTACAAAGCTTTGAATGGCAGCCCCCATTTAAATGGGTTTCTTTAGACATCGAGAGTCTATATACACGAATACCACAACGGCAAGGAGTGGAAGTTATTGTAGATAGACTTAATAAAATAGGAGAAGCCCCAGAACAAATTAAATTCATTGAGGAAGCATTATTGTTTGTTCTCACACACAATGCTTTCAAATTCGGGAATGATTGGTTTGTGCAACACAGTGGGGTGGCGATGGGGACTCCTGTGGCCTGCACCTTTGCAAATTTATACCTGGTCACAGTAGAGGAAGACCTGATATATGGCCTGAATAATCCGTTTATCAAACACATAAAACTGTATTTACGTTTTGTGGATGATGTCCTGATTGTATGGGATGGAGAAGAGAGTGACGTAAAAGCATTTGTCCATCACTTAAACGTAACAAATAAATACAATATGCTATTTACCCATCAATTTGGGGAAAAAGAAATCGAATTTTTAGACGTTAAATTAGTGATTAAAGAAGGGCAAATCACACGAGAGATTTTTAGGAAGCCTATGGCAGTGAACAATTTGTTACATCATAAAAGTGCCCACCCGAGACATGTCCTCAAATCCATCCCATACAGCCAGTTTTTACGTCTCTACAGAATTACGAATAATCCTGAGAAATTAAATGAACAAATTCTGGATCTTCAGAAAAGATTTTTTGAACGTGGTTACCCACAGACCGAGATAATTGCAGCACAGGAACGAGCTATTAAAAAGGTAGCAAAAGAAAAAGAAAAAAAAAATAAATCGTCTAGAAAAATAGTTGCCAATAATGATCAAAAAAGCAGTTCACAATAACGTCTGATGTTCAATTTTAAATTTAGTCCTATGGACAATACCATCCGATCTATAATAAATAAAAACTGGCATCTAATAAAAAAAGATAAAGATTTAACTGACATAGCTAAAAATAGACCACTAATCACATATAGACGGTCTAAAAACATCGGAGATATGTTAGTAAAAAAAACGCTACATACCAACCTCTACCTGGCTGCATCATTTTGGCCCTGTGGGCAATCATAAGTGCGGCAATTGTTCTTTCTGTCAATTCCACCTCACCGGGAAATCTTTTAAAGTAGGTAATGCCTGGCACACAACCAAACATCTCATTACATGTAGAACTAAAATGGTAATTTATATCGTCTTCTGCCCTTGTGGCTTTTATTATATCGGGAAGACGATTAGACCGCTTTTTGTGCGTTTCTGTTAACACCGAAATTCTATATCCACAGGAGTGGGTGCCACTAAAATGATCCAGCATATAAAAAAAACTCACATGAGGCAAATTGTAACGTTTTGATGTTTGCTGGATTAGATTTGGTGGTACCCTCACCCAGTGGAGGTGATACTCATAAATTTCTTTTGCAAAAAGAAGCTGAATATATTATTAGATATAATGCAATGGGCCCGCTAGGCTTTAATGAAAAAAACGACTTAGTTGTTTTTTTAGGCTGAAAAAAAGTCATCATTTATAGCATAATTACACATAATAATACAGTGTGCCCGTCATTGCGGTCCATTTAGTGATATTAAGTCCATTCGGACGTTATGTTTTTATTTGTTTTTAACTCACCTGCACTAAGATTGGAGCTTGCTGCTTTTTTATAAATTGCTAGTGAGGTCACTAATTTGCAAGACCCGTCGAAGCCCCACCCTTAGGGGCGAAACGGCCGTCGTCTTTGTGTGCTGACCATCCTCTTTCCCTCCCTGTAACGCCGAAGCATGTACCCTCCGTTTGTGAAATAAACCTGAGTGCTACACAGCAAATACCAGTGAGTGCTGTTTCCGTTTTTTCCTTACTTCTGAATATGCATGTCTGTATATAGTGAATGCGGGTTTGCATGTCTGTATGTAGTGGGTCTGCGTATGCATGTCTGTATGTAGTAAATGTGCGTATGCATGTCTGTATTTATGTGAGTGTGCATATGCATGTCTGTATGTAGTCAGTGTGTGTATGCATGTCTGTATATAGTGAGTGTGCGATTGTGTGTTAGGTTGGAAGATTGTCCCACTCCCACTGAGTGTGTACTGCGTTTTATAGATCTATATATGTATTCTATTGTGTCTTGGTTAGATTTGATCCCATTGTGTCTTTGTATGTAATGTATGTCATGACTGTTGAGCATTATTGTATTTTGTTTTATGTAAGGTCTTTTGTTGAGGGGAAATATTGTATTGTTACCAGGTAATGCATATAGAATTTTTAATACTGTATAAGATTTAGTACAATGTAGGGAGTTGGGACCAAGTGTGCAGGAGAGGGTTAAGTGGTAGATAGTGTGTGTTAGCAATAGGAAGTGTTATGTGCAGGTGTAAAGCAGGCCAGATATGCATAATGTGGGAGCCTAAGAGACAGGGCACAGAGGGAGGAGCAAAGAGTTAGTTAGGCAGACAGGCCAGAGAAAGAAGCTCAGTTCTGCATAGGGGTTCCTGGGACTAACTAGTTCTGATCCGGGCTCCGCCCAAGACTCAGAAGGTACCCTCTGTTGTGTTCAAAGGACACGGCAAGCCGCAAAGGCAAGAAATGGGGAATACAGAATTCAGACTCCGCTTCTGGAGAGCTAATACCCAAATTGAGGGCTAGACAGAAGGTTACTCCATAGGGTAGTGGCAGCAGAATGGTAATGCAGGAGGAAAGTGGCATGTCTATCCTTGAATATTTATTATGAAGGTGTCTGTCACATAGGTTATTTGCTAAATAAAGAAGATGGAGTTTGAGCTAAAAGGAAATCATTTCAGTGATGTATTACCCAACTACGTCTATGACAGTGACCGTAAACGGTGTGGCAAATGAGCCGCTGAAGACACAAGTAAGTGTCGCACCCCCTAGCCGGGGCGAAATACATACACAACACCAGATTGGGAAGGAAAGTGGAGCCCTGCCGGCCATCACCCGGCTCCCCCCTTCAAGTGGTGCTGCGAGCAGGACCGATTCTCACATAATCTGTCAAGATGGACTGCAGGGATGACACATGAAGAAAACAAGGTATTTAACTACGAGGCAAAATGGGACAGACATGGCCAAAGCCAGAACATGGGCAATGCTTGTCGTGAATGTACTCAAGGAAAAATAGCGCAAACCGCAGTCTGCAACACTAGGAAGTTGGGGATTAAGCAACAGTACAGAAAAAACTGCCTTTGGCAAGTTCATGCAAGGTGAGAAAAATAGCCTGAAGCGATGCAGCACATGTTCAGAAACTGGGAGTGAAGCCATGCCCGGTGAAGATTGGTGCTAGCCTTCAGCGAGTGCACCAGAAAGTAGGAGACTGCCCTTCCCGAGAAGCTGATGGGGAATGGGTGGCAGCCCAGAATAAACTGGAAGAACTGGAAGGTACATGGTTGCAGTATGCCATGCTGAAACTTGGACCCTTTGGCGGCTGAGTGCCCACCACAAGCAATGCCCGCAGCCTTGGCCACCACAATACCGTGCCTTACCCTGAGAGCAAGAGGAGATGGTGGAGTTCGGCGAGCATTACTACAGCCTCCACTGTTGACCTACAGAGTGGAAGCCCAGCTGAATCACCGGGTATCCCGATCATGGATCATGTAGCGCAAGGTGGCCACTCCGCAGTGTATGAGGTTGCCGACTGGAAGGACCCGTGGATGTGAGCGGCCACAAGAGAGACGTGAGCCATTCCATGTCCATGTGCCTTTTGCACTTGTGAGCCAAAAACAGTTTTGCGATTCTGAGGGTGGTGTTAAGGAGACCTCGCAACAAGAGTAGCTGAAAGAAAAGCATGATCCCAGAGGCTTTTCCCTGTACTGCATTAAAGCACTACTTTGAAATACATTATAGCTGTGATCAGGGCAATAAAAGGTAATGTCCCATGTAGTGACTAAGTCAAAAAGTAAAAAAAGTAAAACAAATTTGTAAAAATATTTTAAAAACAGTCAGAGAATAAAGAACAAAAAAAATGAAAAAAATTATACCACTTAATATGTATATTTATGTAAAGAAAATTGTATTACCACTAGAGATGATAGAGATGATGGAACCTAAGTTTAGTTTTCAAACCAAACACTAAAAACAACAGAAAAGACCAGTAAATGATCAAAAAAGATATAGTGGCTGACTCTAAAGTCACAAATAATTGCTACAAAAATAATAGAATAAATAGCCAAAGGTTAAGAACCAATTACATCTTTATTGGAACATGAAGCTTAAAAACAGACAAGGGGGATATGCCAAAAAACTAACAAGAACTTTCACGAAGAAGCCCCAGGCAAAACGCGCGTCAGGGTATTTGTTCTTTTCATCTGCTTCTTGCACGGTATTTACAGCTTGACACTTGTCCCTATGGCTGTCTGTATATCCCAAATTCTCTCCTTGCCCCTCCTGCTGCTACTCCGTATTGTTTTCTTAGCTAGTGCTAAGTATTGGGCTATATTTTTTTATACCAACCTTGGTGTTATATGGTGGTTATTTACTAGACTTTATATTGCCTACATTCTTTGGTATCACTTTTTGCCTGGATGGGCAAGTACAATATTAGTTTTTAACCTATATACTGTTTGTGCCACTCTATGCCTTCGTGGCCGCACATATATTTCTTTTCTCCTTTCTGTTCCTTTCTTGATGTCATCTGCTGCACTGTTTGGAGAGAGCAATATCAATTATTTTTACATATAACACTCTAGTATTATTTAGTTTTATTCCCAGACAATATTTGTCTTTATGTATTTATCTTTTGGATAGCGCAATACCCTCTTTTCTTTGAGTTTAATTGTATGAGATATACTTTATACAGTGTGTCCACCCATATCCTGTCCACCGCCATTAACTTGATAACGGCGGCAGCTATAGGCATAAAAGTGGTGTCTAGGTAAAGTAAAGTAGCCATGCGCTACTCAATGAGACCACCTATAGCGCCACCTGGTGGAAAACAATGGAGTTAGCATTTTTATTTCGAAAACGGAACAAGATAGAGGAAAAAAGTGAATTACAAAGTTGTAGGGCATCATCAATTCAATACGAATCGACACCTTGTATACAGAAATGCTATGATATGAAACCCTTGATCCCCCCAAAACATTAAACGCTGGTCACGCATATGGCACTCCTTTAACTTTGATGCTCAAAGTGGCCACGTCAGCTGCAATGCACATCTGTACTCTGGACAGCATACTGTATCTTGCTGCACGTTGTGCAATATGGTAGGTGACACAAGCATCTGTGATACGTCGTCGTAGGTCCTGCAATGTTGGTGGAGGGGTCGAATACACCTGCTGTTTGATGTGACCTCACAGAAAGAAGCCAATGGGGTCAGGTCAGGTGAGCGTGGAGGCCACTCCAAGCAGCCACCATACCCAATGACTTGTAGGAAGGTCTCCATGAGGTATCGCTTCACATCCCCAGCCTTGTGAGTTTGACGTTCTAATCATAGCCAACGAACTGAACCTCCAAAGGTTTGCTCATCTTTAATTGAACACCGTAAAACAAAGTTGCAAAAACGTTGTCCTTTCATCATACAGTTGGCAAAAAAGTGGAACAATATGTGATAAAACATTCATACATAAATAAAAATAGTACAGATGAAAACATCATCTTGACCCAAAAAACAAACAAGCCTCCATACAGCTCCGTCAACAAAAATATAAAAAAGCTATAGCTCTATGAATACAGCAATGCAAAAGAATTTTTTTTCTAGAAAATAATTTTTTGGGTGGATAAGAGGCAAAACATAAAAAAATATAAATGTGGTATCGCTGTATTCATACTGGCGTGAAGAATAAAACTGTCATCACTTTTATACCATGGTGATTGGCATTAAATAAGAAACCAAAAGATAACAATTACTAAATTTCAGTTTTTTCATGTTTCTGCCTTACAAAAAGTGGAATAAAAATAGATAAAAAAATATTATGTGGGCTAAAATGGTACCAATGAAAACGTCAACTCATCCCGCAAAAAATAGTCCTCACATGACCTGTTGGCAGAAAAATAAAAAAAAACAATAGCCTTCAAAATTTGGTGATGCAAAAAAACTTTATTTTGTAAAAAAGATTTTTTTTTGTGTGATAGTTGCCAAACGTAAAAACAATATAAATCTGGTATTGCTGTAATCGTACTGACCTGAGGAATAAAGGCGCCCTGTCACTTATACTGGACGGTGAATGGCATAAAAAATAAATAAAGCCAATTCTTCAACTGCTGTTGATTTGTTCATTTTGCCTTCCAAAGATCGCAGTACGGTGCGGCTCATATTTATCCTGCGCTCTACACTGAGTGCATACACCCCGGGGACTACGTGTAAATGACTACGTGATTCAGACAATATTCCCAATGGAAAATTCACTGTAATGAGGTAGGGGGAGTCACTTTGAACTCCGCCTGGCCTGTGGTCCGGCAGTGTCCATATTATTACACGTCTTTTTGAGCGTGCACCAACGTTCGGTCATCAATAGTTTTGTGCACCTTTCAAAAGATGGACACCACTGAACAGAGGAAAAATGGAGTAAGTTTTCTGTCTCATTATAGTGAATGGATCCATTGGGAGTTTCACCTCAGGGCCTCTGCCAATGTGACATGGCACCCGCAAACCATTCTAGCATACTTTGAAGTCCAATATGCTGCTCCTTCCCTTCTCAGCTTTGCTCTGTACCTCAAAAGTAGTTCCTGATTACATGGAGGGTATTAGCTCACTCAGGAAAAAGTGCACAATAAATAAATATAATAAATGCGTGGTCTATTATTTTATTATTTAAACATCATTTTATTTAAAAATGTAATTATTCTTTGTTCACCGCCCAATGGTATAAAATTATGTGAGACACCTGTGTTGTCAATATGCACATCACTGCACCCCGAGATGAATTCATTAAGAGGTGTACTTTGTAAAATGGGGTCACTTTTAGAGGGTGGGTGGGTCTGATTTTCTTGCATGTCAGGAGCTCTGCCAATGTGACATGGCACCTCCAAACCATTCCAACTAAATCTGAACTCCAAAAGGGCACTCCTTCACTTCAGAGCTTTGCACTGTGCCTCAAAAGTAGTTTTCAATCACATATGGGGTATTGGCAAATTCATGAGAAAGTGTGTAACAAATGGTATGGTCAATTTTTACTACCTTTTCTGTTATATTTGGAGATGCAGTTTTTTGGGGGCTTTTGCAGTATATATTGGAGGTGTACACAGTCTCCTATTCTGACTGTGCTCTCTGCCTATGAGCCACAGGGGTGCTTTTTAATTAGTGCTAGATCCTCTCTGCCATATATATGTAGACTTGTAGTCCAGGAGAGCCTTGACACTAGTATAGCGTCCCATCAAAGAAACATCACCTTGCCGTGGTTGATGGGCATACAAAAAATGCCCAATTTTTGAGCAAAGAACTTTCATTTTTTTAAGTATATTTATATAGCATTTATGCAGTTTAAATTTGATCTATTCTATATTTGCATATGTCTTATGGCTTACGGAGTACTGCTGTATCGCTTTGTGTTTAGTGTAGTTTTAGTAGTTAGCACCTGTTCACACTTGCTATATTTGTAGATGCAGTTTTTTGGTTTTTACCTTTTTTGAAAATTAAAACTTTGGGGCCAAAGCAACATTTTAGTGGAAAAAATGTTTAATCTTTATTTTCACAACCCAGTGTTATACAGTTCAGTGATACATCTGAAGGTTAAAATAGCTCACTATACCCCAAGGTGAATTCCTTGAGAAATTTCCAAAATGGATTCAATTGTTGACTGTTTCTGCTGTTTTGGCATGTCAGGAGATCTTCAAATGTAACAAGGTGTCCACAATCTATTCCAGCCAAATGGTGCTATTCAAATAGCTCTCCTTCTCTCAGAGCCCTGCTGTGAACCCAAACAGTAGTTTTTCATTAAACATGGGGTATTGGTGTACTCAGACGAAATTTTGCAACAAATTGTATGGCCTATTTTCTCCTGTTACCCTTGTAAAAATTAAAAATATGGCGTTAAGGAAACATTTTTGTAGTGAAAATGTATTTTTTCATTTTCACAGCTCAACATTCTAAAATTCTGTGAAGCACTTGTGGGTTCAAGGTGCTCACTCACCAACCATCTAGATAAATTTCATGAGGGGTCTAGTTTCCAAAATGGGATTACTTCCAGGGGTCCACAGTTTGGGCACATCAGGGGCTCGCATACACAACATGATATCCACTATCAGGGTCTCTGCAAAAGTGACATGGCATCGGCTATCTAGTCCAGACAATTCTGCATTCCAAAATTCAAATAGCACTCTTTACCTTCCAAGCTCTGCCATGCGCCCAAACAGTAGTTTCCACCATATATGGAGTATC
Organism: Anomaloglossus baeobatrachus; assembly: GCF_048569485.1. Taxonomy (NCBI): domain Eukaryota; kingdom Metazoa; phylum Chordata; class Amphibia; order Anura; family Aromobatidae; genus Anomaloglossus; species Anomaloglossus baeobatrachus. The sequence goes on along the minus strand of NC_134355.1, from coordinate 101,980,543 downwards.
CTTGTACGCAGGAGAAATTGCACAAAAAAAATGTATGGTCCATTTTCTATTACTACGCAAAATTTGGGGCTAAAACAACATCTTTGTGGGAAAAATATGATTTTTTATTTTTTTTAGTTCAACATGCGGTTAGGGATGGAGAACCGCCTCTGCTTAACGTAGGTATTCCCAGGGCTGGTGGTAGTGGCAGCTGTGATGGTAGGCCCTCCGCAGGTAGGGCTGTGCCTGGGAGATGTAGATGGGCAATAAAGGAGACCCCATCAGGTTGTTTTTAAAAGTCTCTACGCACTGTGGACCCAGGGGTTGCTGGTTCAGGTCCCCGGAGGACCAGTGCCAATGTAGTGACCCAGGTTGCTCTGTCCCCGGCACTCTCTGTAGATTGAGTCCCCGTAGCGTGGAGCGTTTGGTGACCCCGACTGTCCCTTTTGGGGTACAGTCTCCTCAATACGGCGGGCAGTGTGGACCCTGCGGGGAGGTAAGTGTCCAAACCCTGATCCTAGTTTACTGCTGATGCCCCCGGATTATTTGGTTCAGTGAAGTCCGTGAAGATATCCTCCTCAGGTATTTGCCAAAAAGTCTAAAACATACGCTTGACCTAGGGCCCTGTGCCCCGTCCATGCTCCGGTCCCAGTGGTATCTTGGTACCCGTCCTGGCAACCTCTCTCCTGTGCCCCCGGGGTCATCGTTACACGGACCCAGCTCAGGCACATCTGCACACCTCTCCTGTGTGCTACTCGACTCCCTTTTCACCACTGACTGACTCACCCCTCCCACCAGGTTGGCTATACCCAGGGACTCGTTCCCATGGCGACCATCCCCTTACATGGTTAACCCTCTATGCCCAGTGTGGAGAGGAGAACTAGGATTTAGATTGTGTTTTGGTGGAAAAGGCACTGATTCTCCAGGTCCCAGGGGGTAGGTCTTGCATCCCCAAGAGGATGCAGTTCCTTGTAGTGCCCTGAGGGTCTCAGGGGCGCTACAGTTGCTGAACCTAACAAGGGTGGTGAGGGACCCCAGGGACCAGCAGTAGGTTTGGTCAGGGGTCACCATCTTCCCTCTCCCTAAACACAGAGTTTCCCTTACCTTACCTTTCGCAGTGCACTTGGTACTTCCCCGTACCTGGTGTGACAGCCAACCCCTGCATTTATACAATGACTATTCTTGGGATCTGTGTGGGTCAGTGAGCTATTACCTATCCTATAGATGATAACTTTCTAAGTTTAGACACACCCTTTAATGGCACTTATTAATCAATACGTAATACTGTGTGTGTTCCTCCAGAGAGTGTGTATCCATGTTATACATATTTTGTATGTAGTGAGCATGTGTATGTATGTGTACCTTTATGGGGTTAGTGTGTTTATGTATCTTGCACTTATGCAGTAAGTGTGCAATATGTGTGTGTCTGTGGAGACAATCATGGCACGGCTAAAATATCCCAAGCAGATTCTACTGCAGGTCAAAGAAATATATTTATCAACTGAGCTAATCAAATAATAAAGTGCAGCTTCTCTTGTGCCTCTCACTCAACTTTGCTTTTCCTATGTCTTTTTTTTTGTAGGGGGTGAGTGTTCCTATGCTCATTGCTCAGGTACAGGCGACTGATAATGATCCAGGCCAAAATGGAATTCTCACGTATTCCATCCTGAACAATCACTCCGGCTTATTCACTATGGATGCCACAAATGGGAAAGTCTTTGCTACTACAACCTTTGATTATGAAAACGGAACCCATGAATTTCAGGTCAGAGCTGTGAATATTAACAATTAAAACAAATTCATTTGTGGAAATGTTGCAAAATAAAGGGATTCTACTTCTTAAGATGAAATATTTATTTTTTTAAATTAACTTTTATTTTTACTTGAAAACTGAATTCAGAGCAGAAAATATATTGTACAGTGCATATGTAACTTCACCAAATGATTCAAGGTCAAAATGATTGGAGGTTGATCAACAGATGTAATTACAATACAACACACTTTAAAATGGATCTATCACCAGATTGCACAACACAAACTGCATATTTAATAGATCTCTTATAGATTGATGAGACAGTTGTACTTACTTTGAAAATCCATGTCAAAATGGTTGTGTAACCATTTTTGAAAATTGTTAAAATGAAGGTTCAGCCAGGAATACGTTAAAGGGCGCTTTACACGAAGCGACATCGATAACAAGATATTGCTGGGGTCACGGAATTCGCGACCTCTAACGATCAGAAATACTCACCTAATCGTTGATCGTTGACACGTCGTTCATTTTCAAAATATTGTTGCTCTTTCAGGACGCAGGTTGTTCGTTGTTCCTGAGGCAGCACACATCGCTACGTGTGACACCCCGGGAACGACGAACAGCGTTTCTGCGTCCTCCGGCAACGAGGTGGGAGTAACGTGAATGTGGCTGCTCTCCGCCCCGCCGCTTCTATTGGTGGCCCGCTGAGTGACGTTGCTGTGACGCCGAATGAACCGCCCCCTTAAAAAAGAGGTTGTTCGGCGGCCACAGCGACATCGTTAGGAAGGTAAGTACGTGTGACACGTACCAGCGATATTGTTCACCACAGGCAGCGAATTGCCCGTGACGCACAAACGATGGTGGCGGGTGCTTTCGCGATGTCGCAGTGATGTCGCAGCATGTAAAGCAGCCTTAAAAGAGCAGTATGTAGCTCAATTCTACTTTACCATATAGAGGTTTGTTGCTTCACGCCAATAAAGGTACCGTATTAGCGTAATTTTAACAGAAGTAACAGCTCTACCTGACACACTGGAGGAACACAGGTCACACACTTGTAGATTCTATTTCCCAAAATTAGGATATGAGAACAACTTGTGTAGCACCTTTTTATGGTCTGCTGTAATCTATCTTCGCAACTCCTCATTTTACACTTATCTTGGTCTCCTGCTGTTCATATTAAATTCCTTTAGTGTAGTGAGAGCCCCTTACATCAATCTTGCTGTTGTCACAAATTCAAACTTCGTAGCTGGCTCTTTGGTAGCGCATTGCCTAACTTGGCTGTGCGACTTCCCTATACATATTCCTGACTGGCTCGTCAGCACATGCCACTTGTTCCACACTTTAGTTAATTCTGCTGGTTACTCACTTAAATTCACCTCCCACTTTTAGCTGACAGTTGTGACAGTTTGTTGAAACTTGTGACTGTCTGCTTGCAATCTTCTCAGCAACAGCTCCTTCTCTCTGCAGCCCTCTTTTTGTCACTTTCTACAATTTCTCAGCAGCATAGCACACTTCAATTGCTGTCCACAATACCCCTTTGCTTGTCTTGTTCATTATACACTTTTGTATACTACACTTCACAGTTGTTGCACAATAGTCCCTAATATTCAAGTATGTGCCCCAGCCACCTCTGTGCTTACCCTCTTATATCATGGATGGTTAATCTCTTGCTCTTTACAAGCACATGCACGTTCTTCATGCAGGAGTAAGGCGCTATGTTCTAGAGCAGGGGTCCCCAACCTGTAGCTCAGGAGCCACATGTGGCTTGTGGGCCTGTGATGTGTGGCTTGTGGCTGTCTGACAGCTTGGTGCATTATCACCAGGTTTCGCAAACAACTATGAAGAGCAGGGCTCCAGATGGTGACTTTTGTGAGATACCCCTTGATCTTTGTATACTACCTCGGTTATGATTTTCTTGTGGAAAAGCTTTGGCTGTAATTATACTGTAATGGGTTTAACTAACTTGTGGGGGCAGGAGCCCCTTGTACTAGAGGCTGTGGCATACCTCGAAACTCTAAGGTCTGTACTCTCTTATGCAGATGGTCTGGTTTCCTACACCTCAGCCAAAAGCACCAACTGCAGCTTAGACTTTTGCTTTTTACATGCTGCATTTAGGCCCTCACTAAGCCCTAGGGTTTTGCAGCATAATAATGTGCTCTCTTCACTTACTAGCTGACTATAGTGCAGGCATTATAAACTGCTGTACAGATTCTCCTCGTCTACCTGCATCGTCTGCATATGTTTGACCTCAATTTGTGGGAGATACTTCCCATTATGACTTCTGGATTACTATCAGGAGACATAAAGAGGACACTTATGTACATGTTGATGTATGACCCAGCTTTGTTATCTGAACTCAGTGCAGACTTAAGCGGGCTTTACATGCTACGATATATCTAACGAGATGTCGGCGGGGTCACGTCGTAAGTGACGCACATCGTTAGTGATATTGTAGCGTGTGACAGCTATGAACGAGCAGAAATACTCACCTTCTCGTTCATCGTTGACACGTCGCTCTTTTTCTAAAAGTCGAACATCCGGTTGTTCATTGTTCCCGAGGCAGCACACATCGCTCCGTATGACACCCCAGGAACGATGAACTGCAGCTTACCTGCGGCCGCCGCCAATGCGGGAGGAAGGAGGTGGCCGGGATGTTTACGTTCCGCTCACCTCCGCCCCTCCATTTCTATTGGCCGTCCGCTGTGTGACGTCGCTGTGACGCCAAACGTCCCTCCCCCTTCAGGAAGTGGATGTTTGCCGCCCACAGCGAGGTTGTTTGGAAGGTACGTACGTGTGACGGGGGGTTACAGCATTGTGCAACACGGGCAAGAAATTGCCCGTATCGCACAAACGATGGGGGCGGGTGCGATCACAAATGCGATCGCACGACATATTGTAACGTGTAAAGCAGGCTTAAGTCTTAGGGTACATGATCAGGATCCACTGCATCCTGGACTCAACGGGTCCTGACCTGTGGGGCCGTGAGCCTCCTTTGCAGGAGACCGCATCTGCTTATGCCCACAATCCGGGCTCAGGCAGTTGCGGTGTCTCTTTCTTCTGTCTGTTTTCCCAGCGGAGAAGACTTGCGACTCCGCAGCAGTTTATATGCTTTTGGCTCGGAAAAGCCACACCGCAGGTAAGTACATGCACAATGGGCACGAGATTTCTGTAAATCCCATACACTGTGCATGTACTGTACATCTCAGTGTTTTGGACGCAGCTGAAGCAAGCTGCATCCAAAACACTGTAAACACTGATCGTGGGCACATACCCTTAAAGTCACCCAGTAGTAGTACCTCAGAACTTCAATCCGTTTCCCAGGAACACCTGTGAGTAGGCATTTCTTATCGAAGGCCATATCTTCGATATATTACAGTGCCTACAAGTAGCATTCAACCCCCTGCAGATTTAGCAGGTTTACACATTCGGAATTAACTTGGCATTGTGACATTTGGACTGTAGATCAGCCTGGAAGTGTGAAATGCACTGCAGCAAAAAAGAATGTTATTTCTTTTTCTTTTTTTTTTTTTAAATTGGGAAAAGTTTATTCAGAGGGTCATTTATTATTCAACCCCTCAAACCACCAGAATTCAGTTTGTTTCCCCTAAAGTATTAAGAAATATTTCAGGCACAAAGAACAATGAGCTTCACATGTTTGGATTAATTATCTCTTTTTCCAGCCTTTTCTGACTAATTAAGACCCCCCCCAAACTTGTGAACAGCACTAATACATGGTCAATATGGGAAAGACAAAGGAGCATTCCAAGGCCATCAGAGACAAGATCGTGGAGGGTCACAAGGCTGGCAAGGGGTACAAAACCCTTTCCAAGGAGTTGGGCCTACCTGTCTCCACTGTTGGGAGCATTATCCGGAAGTGGAAGGCTTATGGAACTACTGTTAGCCTTCCACGGCCTGGACAGCCTTTGAAAGTTTCCTCTCGTGCCGAGGCCAGGATTGTCCGAAGAGTCAAGGCTAACCCAAGGACAACAAGGAAGGAGCTCCGGGAAGATCTCATGGCAGTGGGGACATTGGTGTCAGTCAATACCATAAGTAACGTACTCCACCGCAATGGTCTCCGTTCCAGACGAGCCCGTAAGGTACCTTTACTTTCAAAGCGTCATGTCAAGGCTCGTCTACAGTTTGCTCATGATCACTTGGAGGACTGTGAGACAGACTGGTTCAAGGTTCTCTGGTCTGATGAGACCAAGATCGAGATCTTTGGTGCCAACCACACACGTGACGTTTGGAGACTGGATGGCACTGTATACGACCCCAAGAATACCATCCCTACAGTCAAGCATGGTGGTGGCAGTATCATGCTGTGGGGCTGTTTCTCAGCCAAGGGGCCTGGCCATCTGGTCTGCATTCATGGGAAGATGGATAGCACAGCCTACCTGGAGATTTTGGCCAACCTCCGCTCCTCCATCAAGGATCTTAAGATGGGTCATCATTTCATCTTCCAACAAGACAACGACCCAAAGCTCACAGCCAAGAAAACCAAGGCCTGGTTCAAGAGGGAAAAAATCAAGGTGTTGCAGTGGCCTAGTCAGTCTCCTGACCTTAACCCAATTGAAAACTTGTGGAAGGAGCTCAAGATTAAAGTCTACATGAGACACCCAAAGAACCTAGATAACTTGGAGAAGATCTGCATGGAGGAGTGGGCCAAGATAACTCCAGAGACCTGTGCCGGCCTGATCAGGTCTTATAAAAGACGATTATTAGCTGTAATTGCAAACAAGGGTCATTCCACAAAATATTAAACCTAGGGGTTGAATAATAATTGACCCACACTTTTATGTTGAAAATTTATTAAAATTTAACTGAGCAACATAACTTGTTGGTTTGTAAGATTTATGCATCTGTTAATAAATCCTGCTCTTGTTTGAAGTTTGCAGGCTCTAACTTATTTGCATCTTATCAAACCTGCTAAATCTGCAGGGGGTTGAATACTACTTGTAGGCACTGTAGCTATTTTGATAAAACTCACACATCCCTGATGCAGCGTATCACACATGCATTTGTTGGAAATCTATCACATGCATAATACATGCAAATTGCCTTTTCAGTGTTGAATTGGACAAAAGCTGTAGTGTAACCTACTGTATCTAAGCAGCAATTCTAAAAGTCAGCATCAAACCTTTAACGGGTTCTGCCACATGACTTAGGGTAAGATAAGACGCCAAATCAGATATGGCATTTGCAGACACATGTTTCAGGGTGTTTGCCCCTCATCAGAGCAAAGCAGGAGAGAACTGGTTAGCCTGGGAGAGAGGAGCCAAGAGTCCTGTCCTCTTCCTTTCTGAAGAACCTATTTGCCCTATAAGCGCTGACTTGGCCCTCAACAAAGACATAATACAATACCATAAATAATTAGTATGGCATGGCTCAACATATCTAACTAAACTGCCTAGGAATGACATTCTGCTGGTGATCTGGAAAACACATAATATAATATCACATTGCATATTTTTGAACTTGTATGGCAATAAAATTGTATTTGCCTTTGAGGCCATGTGTACTACAAAGACTACCCCTAATCACAATATTTCAGCTATATACAAATTGCTGGTCTCGGGAGGTTTGGACGCTCTCCCCCCCTTTTGTGCAGTGTGGGAAGGGGAACTCAACCAAATGTTCTCTAAAGAACAATGGGAGCGTTGCTTCCATTTGTCACATAAATCTGTGACTGCCACTAAGTCCCAGGAGACCAGTTATAAAGTCATATCACGATGGTACAGGGTCCCTTCCCTCCTCCATAGGTGGTGGCCCGAGATTCCGGACAATTGTTAGAGATGTGGGACTCAGGGGGGTACTATGACACATATCTGGTGGTCATGCACAGCCCTGAGGACCTTCTGGGAGGGAGTGCTGGAGGCGATCAAAGAGGTCTCAGGAGTGGTGGTGCCTAGAAGTCCTGAGGCGGTCCTGCTCTATATGTTTCCTATGTCCCAGACAGCTTATAAAAAAACTGTTCTGCGACACCTTCCGCAGGCCGCCAAGACTGTTATACCTCGCCACTGGAAGACGGCGGACTCTCCAACCTTAGAAGAGTGGATTGTCGAAGTGAATGCAATATATCGGATGGAGAGGGTTCTGGCCCAATCGCGGGGGGATGCGGAACTTCTGATCACAAAATGGTTTGGCAGGGTGTAGTTCGAACTCATGACATAACCTCACTTCTGACCGAGACTGTGTCTCTTTACATGAACATGGTGGGTGGGCGATGGCCCCGTGGTATTCTCTTTGTGGCTGTTCCTTTCTCCATTTTTCCTCTTACTTTTCAACTTTCCTTCTTAGGAGTTTTCTTTTGTGATAAGTTTCCATTGTGAGGGACCGGGGGGAGGGGGGAGAGGGGAGGTCCTTGCATAAGGATTCTTCATGTGTGGCCCCCTAAGTGTCCGTCACAACGCTGTATTAAAGAGACGCCTTCCGGCTCCTTCTCTTCCCCCCTTTCTTTCTTCTTTCACTGGACCTTATGGTGCCGAAATTCACGATTTGTCATGCAAAGTGGAATTTTATAACCTGTTATGTTTTTCATGAAAACCAATAAAATACTTAAAATACTCAAAATTGTATTTGCCTAGCAATAAAGTAACTTAAGGAAACCATGTGAAATTTTCACCCCAAAGGGATCAATGGTAAACTATAGCAACTAATAATGGATTTAGACGTCCTGTACAGGTAGAAAATATGTGGCATTAATCCTTAAAGAGAACTTGTCGTGGAATTAGCTGTTACTAGCTGCCAACATGTTATCCTAATGATCTGTTCTATGCATCCCTGCAGTCTGGAGCACTGCTAGAAATTGTGTTTATACTCCTTTTGCCTCTCTGCCTTTGATTGATGGGTTGGGTTAGTGAGCTTGGAGAAGGCACCGATATTGGTCCATAAATGCCCATCGGACCGCTCAGTGATGATTACCATACAGGGAGAGCGATGTATAAAGATCATTTTTAGCAGTATGCCTTCCTGCAGGGTCGTATGGACTGGATCGATAGGGATCCTAATAGTGATGGCTGCAGTTTAATAAGATGTCCTGATGATAAATTTACTTTAACTTTGTAAGATGGTGACTGATCCATTTGCAACCCCTTTAAGTTATTGCTATCTGCACCTTCTATAACTACAACCTTGGTCAGACTGACAGGTTAGTTCATATGTTTCCCCTGCTTTTCACGCCAGGCTACTCTTGGCTTATATGATGTGTCCATCATTGACACGCTCCTCATGTTTGACAATGATGATTTCATAGCTCCAAAGTTTAATTTTACGCATTGGTTACCAATAGGTAAGGCCAAAATGACCAACCCAATAATAGCAAGGAGTTTTCATCGACATACCATGTATGAAAGCATGTCCATGTAATGGAAGCAGAAGTCAAGGATGTTTTTTAAGATTATCAAATATGTCCCTTTTTATATGAAAATATGCAGAATAAAATGTCTAAATATAGATTGTTTTACTTATATAGGTTTTCATTTCTGCTGAGGATGATGGGATTCCACATAAAAAACAAGGCTACCTAACTCTCGTTATCCAAGTACTGGATATTAATGACTGGGCGCCCGTGTTTTCACCATATGGCGATATGTATGTCGGAGAAAGCGCACCAGCTGGCACAATAATTGGCCAAATCACAGCAACTGATGAAGATAGTAGAGATAATGCTTTTATAGTCTACAGTTTGTTTGGTAATGTGAATGTGTTATATCATTGTATGTGTATTATCGTGATAAAGCCATAATGTTCTGCATCTCCCTACCACCAGCCATGCTCCTAGCACCTGCCAAGTAATTTCTGATTAGTTAATGGGTGAATATCTTCTGGTATATACAGTTGAAATCAGAAGTTTACATACACTATATAAAAAGACACATCTACATGTTTTTCTCACTATCTGACATGAAATCAGAATAAACCTTTCACGTTTTAGGTCAAATTATTTATATTTGCCAAATGCCAAAATAATGAGAGATAGAGAGAATGTTTTAAGGCATTTTTATTAGTTTCTGAAAAGTCAAAAGTTTACATACATTTCATTAGTATTTGGTACCATTGCCCTTAAACTGTATAACTTGGATCAAACATTTTGCATATCCTTCCACAAGCTTCTTACACCAGGTAGTAGGAAGTTGTACCCATTCCTCCTGACAGAACTGGTGTCTCTGAGCCATGTTTGTAGGTCGTCTTGCTCGCACCAGCCTGTTTAGCTTTGCCCTTAAATTTTCAATATGATAGAGATTAGAGTTTTGTGATGGCCACTGCAAACATTGACTTTGTTATTCTTAAGCCAATTTGTAACCAGTTTGGCAGTATGCTTTGGGTCATTGCCCATTTGGAGGACCCATTTGCACCCAAGCTTTAAGTTCCTGGCTGATGTGTTGAGATGTTGCTTCAGTATTGCCACATAATCTTCTTTCCTCATGATGCCATCTATTTTGTCAAGTGGATTAGTCCCTCCTACAGCAAAACAACCCCACAACAAGATGCTGTAACCCTGTCTTTCACAGTCGGTATGGTGTTCTTAGGCTTCAAAGCTTCTCTCTTTTTTCTCCAAACATAATGATGGTCATTATGGCCAAACAATTCAATTTTAGTTTTGTCAGACCACAGGAGATGTCTCCAAAAATTAAGATCTTTGTTCCTGTGTGTATTTGCAAACATAACTTTGGCTTTTTTATGTTTCTTTTGGAGTAATGGCTTCTTCCTGGCAGAGTAGCCTTTCAGCCCATGTTGACACAGTACTCGTTTTTGACTTTCCCATGATGCTACATAAAGAACATTGTGTTTCAGGTGTGCATTCAAATTCATCCACAGGTGTGTCTCTAACTAACTCAGATATTGTTAATAAACCAATCAAAAGCTTCCAAAGACATGACATCATCATATGGGCGGTCCCATATTGTTTAAATCAGGAGAGGAGAAAGGTTTAACGCCACGCATTCGCCAGAAAAGATGTAGAATTGTTGATTAATTAATTATTTATTAATTAATCAACAATTTTACATCTTTTCTGGCGAATGCGCGGCATTAACCCCCTCTCTCTCCTGCTTTGAAGACACATTCACATGGGGCTGCGGCAGCCGCCATTATCTTATGATATCTGTGGTGGTTGTGACTCTCACAACCACATTAGGTGAGTTTATACTGTTATAGATTACTCCTCTGTTTATCTGGTAAGACCCTATCAGCACTTCTGTTTTCTAGTTTTATCATATTGTTTAAAGGCACAGTACTCTTAAGGGGGCTTTACATGCAACGACATCGCTAACGAGATGTCGTTGGGGTCACGGAATTTGTGACGCACATCCGGCCTTGTTAGCGTTGTTGTTGCATGTGAAACGCACGAACGACCGCTAACTATCAAAATAACTCACCATATCATTTATCGTTGACACGTCTTTCTAATCTCAAATATCGTTCCTGTTGCAGGATGCAGGTTGTTCGGCATTCCTGCGGCAGCACACATCGCAGGAACGAGGAACAACATTGTACCTGTGACCGCTGGCAATGAGTAAGGAAGGAGGTGGGTGGGATGTTCCGGCCGCTCATCTCCGCCCCTCTGCTTCTATTGGGCGGCCGCTTAGTGACACCGCTGTGACGCCGAACGAACCGCCCCCCTTAGAAAGGAGGCGGTTCGCCGGTCACAGCGACGTCGCTAGGCAGGTAAGTATGTGTGACTGTTCCTAGCGATGTTGTGCGCCAGAAGCAGCGATTTGCCCGTGATGCACAACCGACGGGGGCGGATGCTTTCACCAGCGACATCGCTAGCGATGTCGCTGTGTGTAAAGTGGCCTTTAGTGTATGTAAACTTTTGACTTTGCAGAAAGTAATATAAATGCCTTAAAACATTCTGTCTCATTATTCTGGCATTTGGCAAATATAAATAATTTTGGTTTCTAATTGACCTTAAATGGGAAAGGTTTATTCCGATTTCATGTCAGATAGTGATAAAAACATGCAAATGTGTCTTTTTAGATAGTGTATGTAAACTTCTGGTTTCAGCTGTAAGTCTACTGCTGTGCTGACGTTCTCTAATATTCATTCTTTGTTTTTTCTTGTATAAAGGGTTCATTTGTTTCATGTTTTGTACTTGTTTTAAATTTTTTGGACCTCTTATTCTCTGTTATTAGCCAAAGTTCATGACTGATGAAGCTAAATGTCAGCATATCCTACTGGAAGCTAAAATATACACATCCATTACTTATGGATCTAGATACATTAGGCCATGAGCACACCTTGAGTATTCGGGGAGTTCTTCACCTCAGTATTTCTAAGTCAAAACCAGGAGTGGTTGATAAATGCAGTAGTGGTGCCCGAGGTAAAAAAATAAATAAATCACCAAATACTCAACGTGTGCCTGTGATCTAATCTTTACCATTTAACTTAATGATTGATGATATTCTATGTGTTTATCTGAGGACAGATGATGATGACCAGTTTGATGTAGATGGACTGCTTGGAAACATTTTCATTAAAAACCATCTTGACCATGAAGTAAAAGAAAAGTCCATACTAACTCTTACAGCCAGAAATAACAAGACGGCTCCTTTCTATCAGGTGAGGGAACAGTGAGATACTTTATGTCCTGTATGACTGTGTACTATACACTGAATACTTTTTTTTTTTTGCTCCCATTGTTCATGAACAGAACTCAAAGGTAAAACTTTTTATTTGTCCATGTAAGGCCTTTTTCTCTCAAATATTGTTCACAAATTTTCTAAATCTATGTTAGGCCTCTTTCACACGTTCGTGAAAAACCACGCACGTTTTTCACGGACGTGTCAGAGGTGCGTTTTGCCCTCTGTGAGCCGTGTTTATAGGCTACGTGTGTTCTCCGTGTGTTATCCGTGATAACACACGGAGAACGGGAACTTTCTATTCGCCTGTCCCTGGCGTCGCTGTCCGTGGTGCTGATCTTCGGACTCCAGTCCTGCCGACTCTCCGCTGCCACTGCTTCCGGCCGCAGTGAAGTGAATATTCAATGAGCATAATGAGCGGCGGTCAGCAGCAAGTGACAGCAGCGGCAGAGTCTGCAGGGCTGGAGAAGGTGAGTAAAGTTTTAGTTTTTTTTTCTCACAGACACATGTCTTTTCTCTGGTGCGTGCCACACGGAACACATTCGTGTGGTCCGTTTGCATTACGTGTGACACGTTTGCGTTCCGTGTGACACCCGTGCTGCCGGAGAGAAAACGGACATGTTGCCGTGAGAAACATACGGACACACGGAAGTACGGAACGGACACACGTAGGTACGGAACGGACACACGTTCCATGCAAAAATACTTACGTGTGTCCAAAGCCATAGGAATACATAGGTCTACGTGTGTACGTGTCTCCGGTACGTGAGAGAACTGCCAAACACGTACCGGAGGCACGTATATGTGTAAGAGGCCTCCGTGAGCACTTCTCCTTTACTGAGATAATCCATCCACCTCACAGGTGTGGCATGTCAAGATGCTGATACATAATAGGCATGCCAAGATGCTGATATACAACATGATAATTACACAGGTGTGCCTTAGGCTTACAGTGCATGCATGAGATAAATAATGCGCATGCGCAATGAAAAAAGGTTCTTTAGCTTTAGTACGTGACATTACTTATTACAACATGTACAAAGAGAGAAGGTCCTTAAAAAGGGAAAAACAATGCGAACAATATACGGTAAATGATTGCTAATGTCATTGGGTGAGACGACCTGGATGGTAAATAGCAGATAAATGTGGATATGATCATAAATATTGCTAAAATACATTGCAATAAACATTTGCATAAAAAATATTCCCAGACATCCACAGACACAGACGTTTTTCACTGATATGTTAAAAACACACATGTGCCTCCCTGTGCCATGATTCACAGCACACGTGGGTTTTCCATGTGCAATCTGTGATATGTTATCCGTGCTCCGTGATAGCACATGGACGTACTGTATACTCACCTGTCCCCACTCTTGCTGTCCGTGGTGCTGAACTCTTTGGCTCTGCTGTGTTTCTGCCCCAGCTGCAGCTACTTCTGGGTCACCTGTTCCTGCATACATAAATATGCAAGAGAATAAGCAGCCGGCTCTAAAGCAGAGGCAGCAGCGGCCGGAGACAAGCAACGCTGGAGAAGGTGCATTAAAAATGCTTTTCATTTTCAATGTTCATGTTTTTCTGGTACGACTTTCATGGAGTACACCATAATGTGGTCCGTGGGACATCAGTGATGCCAGAAAAAAACTGACTTGTCTCCGTGCTGCAATCATGGACATGCGTGTACGCCGCACGTAGACACGGTCAGTGAAAATCACTGATGTGTGCAGACCTATTGATTAATTGGTCTGCGTATGGCCGTGATTCTGGTACATATAAAAACTGTCATACACATACCAGAATCACTGACGTATGAAACAGGACTTATGTTGAATTACTCCATGTCATAAATAATTTATTTATATTTTTCAGGTTAAAACTCTTCTTACAGTTTTCATACTGGATGAGAATGATAATGCTCCACAATTTACACAGAAAAAATACTTTGCTGAAATAGATGTGAAGAGTCCAGTGGGATCTCCTGTGATAGCGATAGCAGCGACAGACAGGGATGAGGTACTCTACACACTTGACTTATTTTTTGTGTGAGTGCGTGTGTTTGTGTGTATGGAACCTGAAAGATAAAGCAGAGTTTATTTTAATCTGGGTTACAACCAGAGGTGGGACTAAGCCAGTCTGTCATAATTACCCCAAGATGTTTGTTAAAATCACCACCAAACCACAAATCCAATTGTTATAAAATCCCAATTATTGCCATCAGAAGTGGACAAAGACAGAAGAGACCCCTGTGCAAGAATATTATATGGGCCTTTCCAGTCTAAAGCCTGCTTTACATGTTACGATTCTGCATACGATATCGTATGCGATCGTACCCGCCCCCATCGTATGTGTGGCACGTTCAATTTTGTTGAATGTGCCGCACAAACAATTAACCCCCGTCACACGTACTTACCCGTCCATATGACCTCGATGTGGGCGGCAAATGTCCACTTCCTGGAGTGGGAGGGACGTTCGGCGTCACATCGACGTCACGCGGCAGCCGGCCAATAGAAGCGGAGGGGCGGAGATGAGCGGGACGTAAACTTCCCGCCCACCTCTTTCCTTCTGCATTGCTGTCCGGGAGCCGCAGGACACAAGTAAGATCTGTTCATCGTTCCCGGGGTGTCACACACTGCGATGTGTGCTGCCCCGGGTACGATGAACAACCTGACGTTCAATTCATGAGGAATGAACGACGTGCGCGCGATGAACATTTTACTGTTCATTCGCAATCGCACGTACCTGTTACACACTACAATGTACCTTACGATGCCGGATGTGCGTCACTTACGACGTGACCCCGCCGACATATTGTAAGATATATTGTAGTGTGTAAAGCGAGCTTTACAGCTCATCATAATGCAGAATTTCTCCTCTTTGGCAGTGTAATGGGACCTCTGAGCCCCTGTGCGGCTGCACTGGTTGCACCAGTTGTATATCCGCCCCTGATTATGGTCAGTAAAAGAATTAAAGGGGTTATCTCCATTCAAAAACCTTTTCCTATAGGCTCAATTATCTGTAAAAAAACAAACTGAACTTTAATTACCCTCCTCGGGTAGAGCTCCTGCCCCGCTCTTTATAGTTTAGCTGCGTCAGTAACATCCCTTGACTTCACCACTGCAGGTAAACCATCGTACACCGGGGCAATGGTGGAGTCACAGCGCTGGATTCTCGGAGGGTAAGTAAAACTGAGTTTGTTTTTTTACACATAACTCAGCCATTGAGAAAGTCTGAGAGAGAAAGAAAAATAAATAGAGACTAATTCTTTCTTTTACTTCCTATATTCGTGGTACAAACAAGTTTTTAAGTATTAGTTTTTGTATGTAATAGGACTTAGCTCTGATTGGTAATGCAGAACTCCCAACACTTTATGAATGGGATTTATATAGAGATATTCATACTCAGA
Source organism: Anomaloglossus baeobatrachus (assembly GCF_048569485.1). Classification (NCBI taxonomy): domain Eukaryota; kingdom Metazoa; phylum Chordata; class Amphibia; order Anura; family Aromobatidae; genus Anomaloglossus; species Anomaloglossus baeobatrachus. Next base: position 101,964,828 of record NC_134355.1, on the reverse strand, counting down.
GTATATACCATGACTAAGGCTAAAAGCCAAAACACTTTAAATATGTGTAAAAAATACACACAAGGAGTGCTATATTCAAACAAGTAAATTATTTATTAAATACAAAAAAATACATACACATAGTGTCTTAAGATAACATCATGTTGAAGGATGATTATTAGGGGACTCCTATTAGGGGAAGCGGGTGCGAAACGTGCGTCAAGGTGCTGGGCAGTGTGGTCTAACTCCTGGTTTGTATCTCCTGGTTTCTCTTCTGGCCCCACGGGTGTTGCCATATTTGTTTGCCCTCTGTTACACTGGATTCATGCATATTGGCTCTAATACATTATACCAAGTGGTGTGGTTTATTTATAAATACTATGCATGCATGCAGTTCTATACTGGTTATCTTCTGATTAGGGCTTTATGTATATGTCAGTTCCCTGTGTATTTTGCACTTACACTTTATATTTTCTATTTTTGGCCAGCTAGTGAGCTTTATTAACTATCTACTTGGAAAGAATTTCATAATAATTTTTTGCAACCCAGGAATTTACAATTTGGATTAAATCCGCTTCCTTAATAATCATATTGACCATACTGCACCAGTTTGTTCTTTGTATGTTTTTATGGGGTAGGGTTTTTACTTGTGGGTACCAGCACTAATTTTTTGTAATATTTCTATAATGGATTAAAAATAATGAATTTTCATAATTCTGAAGATTTTTGGATATTTATTTAGCTTTAGGCAGACCCAATTTATTGGTTAATAACTTTAAGGGGTTGTCTGGGATTTACATATTGATGACTTACCATTAGGATACATCATCAATATTAGATCATTTGATACAATCTTCAACAGTACCAGGTATAAGCAATACACCAGCTGTGGACATTACTTAGTAATTGCTGCTGGGTACTGGGCCTTATCACCTATTAACCTGAATAGGAGAAAAGCAGTTCTTATACTTTGCCTATATCCGACCACCAATCAATTCTGATTGGTGGGGTCCCGGTCTCCCTCAAACAACCCCTTTAAGTATACAGTGCCTACAAGTGGTATTCAACCCCCTGCAGATTTAGCAGGTTTACACATTCGGAATTAACTTGGCATTGTGACATTTGGACTGTAGATCAGCCTGGAAGTGTGAAATGCACTGCAGCAAAAAAGAATGTTATTTCTTTTTTTCTTTTTTTTTTTTTAAATTGTGAAAAGTTTATTCAGAGGGTCATTTATTATTCAACCCCTCAAACCACAAGAATTCTGTTTGGTTCCCCTAAAGTATTAAGAAGTATTTCAGGCACAAAGAACAATGAGCTCCACATGTTTGGATTAATTATCTCTTTTTCCAGCCTTTTCTGACTAATTAAGACCCTCCCCAAACTTGTGAACAGCACTCATACTTGGTCAACATGGGAAAGACAAAGGAGCATTCCAAGGCCATCAGAGACAAGATCGTGGAGGGTCACAAGGCTGGCAAGGGGTACAAAACCCTTTCCAAGGAGTTGGGCCTACCTGTCTCCACTGTTGGGAGCATCATCCGGAAGTGGAAGGCTTATGGAACTACTGTTAGCCTTCCACGGCCTGGACAGCCTTTGAAAGTTTCCACCCATGCCGAGGCCAGGCTTGTCCGAAGAGTCAAGGCTAACCCAAGGACAACAAGGAAGGAGCTCCGGGAAGATCTCATGGCAGCGGAGACATTGGTTTCAGTCAATACCATAAGTAACGTACTCCACCTCAATGGTCTCCGTTCCAGACGAGCCCGTAAGGTACCTTTACTTTCAAAGCGTCATGTCAAGGCTCGTCTACAGTTTGCTCATGATCACTTGGAGGACTCTGAGACAGACTGGTTCAAGGTTCTCTGGTCTGATGAGACCAAGATCGAGATCTTTGGTGCCAACCACAGACGTGATGTTTGGAGACTGGATGGCACTGCATACGACCCCAAGAATACCATCCCTACAGTCAAGCATGGTGGTGGCAGCATCATGCCGTGGGGCTGTTTCTCAGCCAAGGGGCCTTGCCATCTGGTCCGCATCCATGGGAAGATGGATAGCACGGCCTACCTGGAGATTTTGGCCAAGAACCTCCACTCCTCCATCAAGGATCTTAAGATGGGTCGTCATTTCATCTTCCAACAAGACAACGACCCAAAGCACACAGCCAAGAAAACCAAGGCCTGGTTCAAGAGGGAAAAAATCAAGGTGTTGCAGTGGCCTTGTCAGTCTCCTGACCTTAACCCAATTGAAAACTTGTGGAAGGAGCTCAAGATTAAAGTCCACATGAGACACCCAAAGAACATAGATAACTTGGAGAAGATCTGCATGGAGGAGTGGGCCAAGATAACTCCAGAGACCTGTGCCGGCCTGATCAGGTCTTATAAAAGACGATTATTAGCTGTAATTGCAAACAAGGGTTATTCCACAAAATATTAAACCTAGGGGTTGAATAATAAATGACCCACACTTTTATGTTGAAAATTTATTAAAATTTAACGAAGCAACATAACTTGTTGGTTTGTAAGATTTATGCATCTGTTAATAAATCCTGCTCTTGTTTGAAGTTTGCAGGCTCTAACTTATTTGCTTCTTATCAAACCTGCTAAATCTGCAGGGGGTTGAATACTACTTGTAGGCACTGTAGCTAAGTGGCCAAAACCACTAACTGGTAAAGATCCTCTCTTACTTTTCAGTATGAATTGTATATCCTATTGTCCTGTGAAGTGTAAAAAAAATGGTCAGTGTTATATGATGTTTAGAGTTGAGCGCGGTTCGCGGTTCGAGGTTCTCCAGTTCTAGGCTCGAGTGATTTTGGGGCCTGTTCTAGATCGAACTAGAACTCGAGCTTTTTGCAAAAGCTCGATAGTTCTAGAAACATTCGAGAACGGTTCTAGCAGCAAAAAAACAGTTAATTCCTAGCTGGCTTTCCGCTGTAATAGTGTAAGTCACTCTGTGACTCACACTATTATGACATTTCAGTGTATAGTGTGCGTGAACAGCGCCTTCAGATCACTGCTGTTTGCATAATGGCGATCGCCATTTTTTTTTTTTTTTTTTTTCCTTGTCTTCCTTCCCTAAGCGCGCGCGTCTTGTGGGGCGGGCCAGCATGTCAGCCAATCCCAGACACACACACAGCTAAGTGGACTTTTAGCCAGAGAAGCAACGGCATGTGTGATAGGATGTCCATGTCACATGTCCCTGCATTATAAAACCGGACATTTTCCTCCAGGACGCCATTATCTCTTCTGCGTCCTTGGTGTCAGACATCACTGTCGCAGCTCCGTCCTTTGTCCTATCGCTGATACAGCTGTATGCGCTCCATACAAAGCGCTGGACAGCATAGGGATAGCACTTCCCATCAGTCCTTTTAAGGGCTCAAACCGGTAGGGTCAGAGCCATAGGTGACAGGTCCTGAAAACAGCGACAGCGTCTGTGTAGCAAAGGTCAGGGATTTCCTCCCTGCATTTCCCTATTAGGAGGGAATAGAAAGGCAGGCTTCCTTTCCTCTACCCAGAGCCCCACAATCCTGGCACTGTACCCTCCTGTCCTCTGCACACTCCAACTCATTATAACTAAGCCATTATACTAGCAAACACTCAGTGTACCTAGTGGCATCCTAAACGTGGCTATTGGACTTTGCTATAGTCCCACTAGTGCAAAGACATTTGCAGCACCTCTACCTGCATTGCACACTCCAACTCATTATAACTAAGCCATTATACTAGCAAACACTCAGTGTACCTAGTGGCATCCTAAACGTGGCTATTGGACATTTGTCTAGTCCCACTAGTGCAAAGACATTTGCAGCACCTCTGCCTGCATTGCACACTCCAACTCATTATAACTAAGCCATTATACTAGCAAACACTCAGTGTACCTAGTGGCATCCTAAACGTGGCTATTGGACATTTGTCTAGTCCCACTAGTGCAAAGACATTTGCAGCACCTCTGCCTGCATTGCACACTCCAACTCATTATAACTAAGCCATTATACTAGCAAACACTCAGTGTACCTAGTGGCATCCTAAACGTGGCTATTGGACATTTCTCTAGTCCCACTAGTGCAAAGACATTTGCAGCACCTCTGCCTGCATTGCACACTCCAACTCATTATAACTAAGCCATTATACTAGCAAACACTCAGTGTACCTAGTGGCATCCTAAACGTGGCTATTGGACATTTGTCTAGTCCCACTAGTGCAAAGACATTTGCAGCACCGCTGCCTGCATTGCACACTCCAACTCATTATAACTAAGCCATTATACTAGCAAACACTCAGTGTACCTAGTGGCATCCTAAACGTGGCTATTGGACATTTGTCTAGTCCCACTAGTGCAAAGACATTTGCAGCACCTCTGCCTGCATTGCACACTCCAACTCATTATAACTAAGCCATTATACTAGCAAACACTCAGTGTACCTAGTGGCATCCTAAACGTGGCTATTGGACTTTGCTATAGTCCCACTAGTGCAAAGACATTTGCAGCACCTCTGCCTGCATTGCACACTCCAACTCATTATAACTAAGCCATTATACTAGCAAACACTCAGTGTACCTAGTGGCATCCTATACGTGGCTATTGGACTTTTGTCTAGTCACACTAGTGCAAAGACATTTGCAGCACCTCTGCCTGCATTGCACACTCCAACTCATTATAACTAAGCCATTATACTAGCAAACACTCAGTGTACCTAGTGGCATCCTAAACGTGGCTATTGGACATTTGTCTAGTCCCACTAGTGCAAAGACATTTGCAGCACCTCTGCCTGCATTGCACACTCCAACTCATTATAACTAAGCCATTATACTAGCAAACACTCAGTGTACCTAGTGGCATCCTAAACGTGGCAATTGGACTTTGCTATGGTCCCACTAGTGCAAAGACAGTTGCAGCACCTCTGCCTGTATTGCACACTCCAACTCATTATAACTAAGCCATTATACTAGCAAACACTCAGTGTACCTAGTGGCATCCTAAACGTGGCTATTGGACATTTGTCTAGTCCCACTAGTGCAAAGACATTTGCAGCACCTCTGCCTGCATTGCACACTCCAACTCATTATAACTAAGCCATTATACTAGCAAACACTCAGTGTACCTAGTGGCATCCTAAACGTGGCTATTGGACATTTGTCTAGTCCCACTAGTGCAAAGACATTTGCAGCACCTCTGGCTGCATTGCACACTCCAACTCATTATAACTAAGCCATTATACTAGCAAACACTCAGTGTACCTAGTGGTATCCTAAACGTGGCTATTGGACATTTGTCTAGTCCCACTAGTGCAAAGACATTTGCAGCACCTCTGCCTGCATTGCACACTCCAACTCATTATAACTAAGCCATTATACTAGCAAACACTCAGTGTACCTAGTGGCATCCTAAACGTGGCAATTGGACTTTGCTATAGTCCCACTAGTGCAAAGACAGTTGCAGCACCTCTGCCTGCATTGCACACTCCAACTCATTATAACTAAGCCATTATACTAGCAAACACTCAGTGTACCTAGTGGCATCCTAAACGTGGCTATTGGACATTTGTCTAGTCCCACTAGTGCAAAGACATTTGCAGCACCTCTGCCTGCATTGCACACTCCAACTCATTATAACTAAGCCATTATACTAGCAAACACTCAGTGTACCTAGTGGCATCCTAAACGTGGCAATTGGACTTTGCTATAGTCCCACTAGTGCAAAGACAGTTGCAGCACCTCTGCCTGCATTGCACACTCCAACTCATTATAACTAAGCCATTATACTAGCAAACACTCAGTGTACCTAGTGGCATCCTAAACGTGGCTATTGGACATTTGTCTAGTCCCACTAGTGCAAAGACATTTGCAGCACCTCTGCCTGCATTGCACACTCCAACTCATTATAACTAAGCCATTATACTAGCAAACACTCAGTGTACCTAGTGGCATCCTAAACGTGGCTATTGGACATTTGTCTAGTCCCACTAGTGCAAAGACATTTGCAGCACCTCTGCCTGCATTGCACACTCCAACTCATTATAACTAAGCCATTATACTAGCAAACACTCAGTGTACCTAGTGGTATCCTAAACGTGGCTATTGGACATTTGTCTAGTCCCACTAGTGCAAAGACATTTGCAGCACCTCTGCCTGCATTGCACACTCCAACTCATTATAACTAAGCCATTATACTAGCAAACACTCAGTGTACCTAGTGGCATCCTAAACGTGGCTATTGGACATTTGTCTAGTCCCACTAGTGCAAAGACATTTGCAGCACCTCTGCCTGCATTGCACACTCCAACTCATTATAACTAAGCCATTATACTAGCAAACACTCAGTGTACCTAGTGGCATCCTAAACGTGGCTATTGGACATTTGTCTAGTCCCACTAGTGCAAAGACATTTGCAGCACCTCTGCCTGCATTGCACACTCAAACTCATTATAACTAAGCCATTATACTAGCAAACACTCAGTGTACCTAGTGGCATCCTAAACGTGGCTATTGGACATTTGTCTAGTCCCACTAGTGCAAAGACATTTGCAGCACCTCTGCCTGCATTGCACACTCCAACTCATTATAACTAAGCCATTATACTAGCAAACACTCAGTGTACCTAGTGGCATCCTAAACGTGGCTATTGGACTTTGCTATAGTCCCACTAGTGCAAAGACATTTGCAGCACCTCTGCCTGCATTGCACACTCCAACTCATTATAACTAAGCCATTATACTAGCAAACACTCAGTGTACCTAGTGGCATCCTAAACGTGGCTATTGGACATTTGTCTAGTCCCACTAGTGCAAAGACAGTTGCAGCACCTCTGCCTGCATTGCACACTCCAACTCATTATAACTAAGCCATTATACTAGCAAACACTCAGTGTACCTAGTGGCATCCTAAACGTGGCTATTGGACATTTGTCTAGTCCCACTAGTGCAAAGACATTTGCAGCACCTCTGCCTGCATTGCACACTCCAACTCATTATAACTAAGCCATTATACTAGCAAACACTCAGTGTACCTAGTGGCATCCTAAACGTGGCTATTGGACATTTGTCTAGTCCCACTAGTGCAAAGACATTTGCAGCACCTCTGCCTGCATTGCACACTCCAACTCATTATAACTAAGCCATTATACTAGCAAACACTCAGTGTACCTAGTGGCATCCTAAACGTGGCTATTGGACATTTGTCTAGTCCCACTAGTGCAAAGACATTTGCAGCACCTCTGCCTGCATTGCACACTCCAACTCATTATAACTAAGCCATTATACTAGCAAACACTCAGTGTACCTAGTGGCATCCTAAACGTGGCTATTGGACATTTGTCTAGTCCCACTAGTGCAAAGACATTTGCAGCACCTCTGCCTGCATTGCACACTCCAACTCATTATAACTAAGCCATTATACTAGCAAACACTCAGTGTACCTAGTGGCATCCTAAACGTGGCTATTGGACATTTGTCTAGTCCCACTAGTGCAAAGACATTTGCAGCACCTCTGCCTGCATTGCACACTCCAACTCATTATAACTAAGCCATTATACTAGCAAACACTCAGTGTACCTAGTGGCATCCTAAACGTGGCTATTGGACATTTGTCTAGTCCCACTAGTGCAAAGACATTTGCAGCACCTCTGCCTGCATTGCACACTCCAACTCATTATAACTAAGCCATTATACTAGCAAACACTCAGTGTACCTAGTGGCATCCTAAACGTGGCTATTGGACATTTGTCTAGTCCCACTAGTGCAAAGACATTTGCAGCACCTCTACCTGCATTGCACACTCCAACTCATTATAACTAAGCCATTATACTAGCAATTTTTGCTGCCAGTTTAAGGGCCGTAGTTGCATTGTCAGGGATATTTATTCTTTATTATTCTGCTGTTAATAAAGCTAGACCACCACTGCAATCTACACCACCTCTCAATTTTTACTACCACATTTTCAGTGCACAATCTTGTCGCAATCAACATGAGTGGCAAAATGACAGATGCTGGTGGAAAGGGGAAGAGGCGTGGTGGAAAAGGCAAAAAAGGTTTTGTCCGTGGGGAAGGTGGCAAAGCTCCATTATCATCTGCTGAAGATAGACCATCTACCAGCAAAAGTAAGATGTCTACTACTTACCGTGGACAATCCGATGTGCTCCCTTTTTTACGGACACGAACAACAGGAACAAAGGTAGATGATGGCCAAAAAAGGAAAATGCTTGAATGGATCTCAAGTGGTCCAACAAGTGCCCTCTCAGCCACTTCAAGTACCGCATCCAAAAAACACCAGTCCTCTGAGTTGTCATCCCAATCAAACTTGATTTCTCCCAGCTCTGAAGTCTCCATCAGCCCTGCACAGTATGGTGGAACTGAGATGGCTGAGTCTGCAGAGCTGTTCAGTCACACTATAGCCTGGGAATCAGAGGTCTGCTCCCAAGCTACAGTGAGTACAGAACAGGAAATGGTCTGCAGTGATGCCCAGAACCTTTGTGACTCTGATTCAGGCCGTGAGGAACAAGTTTCTGAGCATAATGTTGACCCTTTGTCACAAACTGTAACACCTGTGGTTATAGACAATGAGGAACATACTGATGAAGATGAGACACAGATACCCGATTGGGATGACAACTTAAATATTCGGTCAGGGCAAGAAGAGGCTCGGTCTGAGGGGGAGGGGAGTGCAAACACAACAATTGATGATGAAGTTCTAGATCCCACCTACTGTCAACCCACAGTCAGGCACTCGAGGAGGTCAACAGAGGTGGTGGAGGAGGATGCAACTGATGACGAAGTTACCTTGCGCCTTCCTGGACAGAGTCGGAGTACTGGTAGCACGTCTACAACTGCATCCTCAGCCACCACTCTGCCTCTGAGCATTATTCGGGGTGGATCAACAGGTCGCATGGCCTCTAAGCCTTGCCTAGCCTGGTCCTTTTTTGACATAGAAAAAGATCGCCCAAATTATGTGATCTGTAAAATTTGTCATGGTTCTCTTAGTAGAGGTCAAAACCTCAGCAGTTTGACAACTTCTTCCATGAATCGTCACATGAATAAATATCATATGGCCCGGTGGGAAGCTCACCGTGCTGCAATGCGGCCTAGCGGAGCGAACCATCCACCACCTGCCCCTTCCAGTGCATCCGCGCGCTCGTCATCTTCTAGGACTGTGGGGACAGCTGTCACACCTGTTTTTCCACCCACAACTTCCACCACTGTAACCGCAACAGGCAGTTTGCTTGGTAGGTCGTCAGTTGGTTTGGAAGGGGAAACAAGTGAGTGTGTACAGCTCTCTCAGACATCGATAGCACCAACGTTGGATGAAGGCAACATCATGTCTCCGCCTGCACTTTCCTCACAAACCTGCATTTTTCCAGGGACACCCTACTCAACACCGTCTACACACAGCAGCCAGATCTCTGTCCCTCAGATGTGGTCAAATAAAAGGCCACTTCCTGCGACCCATGACAAAGCTAAGAGGTTGACTCTATCCCTCTGTAAGCTGTTGGCTACCGAAATGCTGCCTTTCCGCCTAGTGGACACACAGGATTTTAGAGACCTTATGTCTGTCGCTGTGCCCCAGTACCAGATGCCTAGTCGCCACTACTTCTCTAAGAAAGGTGTGCCCGCGCTACACCAGCATGTCGCACACAACATCACCGCTTCATTGAGAAACTCTGTGTGTGAACGGGTGCATTTCACCACCGATACTTGGACCAGTAAGCATGGACAGGGACGTTACATGTCGCTCACTGGGCACTGGGTAACTATGGTGATAGATGGTGAAGGGTCTGCTGCACAAGTCTTGCCGTCCCCACGACTTGTGTGTCAATCCTCTGTCTGTCCAAATTCCGCCACTGCTTCTGCATCCTCCACCTCATCTGGGTCCTCCACCTCCGCCCCAAGCCTGCCTGGTCAGGCCACCAGCGTTCTCACTGCGCAGAAGGAATCACGCACCCCTCATTCCTATGCTGGCAGCAGAGCGCAACGGCATCAGGCGGTCTTTAGCTTGACATGTCTTGGGAATAAGAGTCACACAGCTGAGGAGTTGTGGTCAGCTCTGCGGTCCGAGTTTAATAAATGGTTGTCTCCACTGAACCTGCAGCCTGGTAAGGCCGTGTGCGACAATGCTGCAAACCTGGGTGCGGCCCTTCGCCTGGGCAAGGTGACACACGTACCTTGTATGGCTCATGTGTTGAACCTTGTCGTGCAGCAATTTTTAACACACTATCCCGGCCTAGATGGCCTTCTGAACAGGGCACGAAAACTGTCTGCTCACTTCCGCCGTTCAAGCGCCGCAGCTGAGCGACTTGCATCGCTCCAGAAGTCTTTCGGCCTGCCGGTTCATCGCCTGAAATGCGATGTGGCGACACGCTGGAATTCAACTCTCCACATGTTACAGCGACTGTGGCAGCACCGCCGTGCCCTGGTGCAATACGTCATGACGTATAGCCTGGGCCAACGAGATGCAGAGGTGGGGCAGATCACCCTGATGGAGTGGTCTCAGATCAAGGACCTATGCACCCTTCTGCACAGTTTCGACATGGCGACGAATATGTTTAGCGCTGACAATGCCATTATCAGCATGACAATTCCAGTCATTTACATGCTGGAGCACACGCTAAACACTATTCGGAGTCAGGGGGTGGGACAACAGGAAGGGGATGAACTACAGGAGGATTCATATGCGCAAGACACAACATCACCAAGGTCCAGACGTTCATCATCACCAAGGCGCCAGGCATGGGACCATGGGGGACAGGGATCAACAAGGGCGCATGGTAGCAGGCGAGATGTTGAGGAAGGTGCAGGAGGACATGAATAAATGGAGGACGAACTGTCCATGGACATGGAAGACTCAGCAGATGAGGGAGACCTTGGTCAAATTTCAGTTGAAAGAGGTTGGGGGGAGATGTCAGAGGAAGAAAGAACGGTTAGCACCTCTATGCCACAAACACAGCGTGGACTTGGTCCGCATGGCTGCGCAAGACACATGAGTGCCTTCTTGTTGCACTACCTCCAACATGACCCTCGTATTGTCAAAATTAGAAGTGATGATGACTACTGGCTTGCCACACTATTAGATCCCCGGTACAAGTCCAAATTTTGTGACATAATTCCAGCCATAGAAAGGGACGCACGTATGCAGGAGTATCAGCAGAAGCTGTTACTCGATCTTAGATCCGCTTTTCCACCAAACAACCGTGCAGGTGCAGGGAGTGAATCTCCCAGTTGTAACTTGACAAACATGGGACGGTCTCGTCATCTTCAACAGTCTACACCTACCAGTAGGACCGTATCTGGTGCTGGTAACAGCAATTTTATGGAATCTTTTCATAATTTTTTTAGACCCTCCTTTGCAAGGCCACCAGAGACAACAAGTCTGACACATAGTCAACGGCTGGAGAGGATGATACAGGAGTATCTACAAATGAACATCGATGCCATGACTTTGCAAATGGAGCCTTGCTCATTTTGGGCTTCAAATCTAGAAAAATGGCCAGAGCTATCCAGTTACGCCTTGGAGATTTTGTCGTGTCCAGCTGCCAGCGTTGTCTCTGAACGTGTCTTCAGTGCTGCTGGGTGTGTGCTGACAGATAAGCGCACGCGTCTGTCCAGAGACAATGTGGACAGACTGACGTTCATCAAAATGAACAAGTCATGGATCCAGAAGGAATTTACAACCCCTGTGTCATCCTGGGGAGAGTAAATGCTTGTGGATTTGGAATGTGCTTGATGCAAATCTAGCTGTGAAGTGTACAAGTAGGGCACAAGTGCTGCCACTGAATGGGTGGGTGTGTGTGGGGCACAATTTTTGGAAAAAAGGGAGGCTCCGCTTGGAGTAACCCTTGCTTGATGTGTTTTTAAAAGAAGCCAAGATGAACAGAGCTGGGATCAGGAAAGACTTTGCTACCTACCCCGGTATCATCCTGGGGACGGATAAGAATGGCGTATTTTGGAATGTGCTTGATGCAAATCTAGCTGTGAAGTGTACAACTAGGGCACAAGTGCTGCCACTGAATGGGTGGGTGTGTGTGGGGCACAATTTTTGGAAAAAAGGGAGGCTCCGCTTGGAGTAACCCTTGCTTGATGTGTTTTTAAAAGTAGCCAAGATGAACAGAGCTGGGATCAGGAAAGGCTTTGCTACCTACCCCGGTGTCATCCTGGGGACGGTTAAGTATGGCGTATTTTTGAATGTGCTTGATGCAAATCTAGCTGTGAAGTGTACAACTAGGGCACAAGTGCTGCCACTGAATGGGTGGGTGTGTGTGGGGCCCAATTTTTGGAAAAAAAGGGAGACTACGCTTGGAGTCACCTTGCGGTGTTTTACATGATTTTAGAAGGGCGTGCCATGCCTATATCTGTGTGTCCTCCTCTTTTTCCTTGTCCAGCTGTTTTGTTTTCGCATGAGTATATGTCCTTGTCACTTTCCCATGTGTTTGTGTTGTGTTGTGAGTTGTTTGTCACCTTTTGGACACCTTTGAGGGTGTTTTCTAGGTGTTTTTCTGTGTTTGTGATTGCCTGCCATTGTTTCCTATGCAGTTCGAGTTCGGTTCGTCGAACGTTCGACGAGCCGAACTCGAACGGAACCTCCGTTCGGCGAACCGACCTCGAGCCGAACCGGGACCGGTTCGCTCATCTCTAATGATGTTATCATATATTATTTACAGGGCAATAATGGGGTTGTTGAGTATTCCCTGGTATCTGACCCGTCATCCACCGACTTTTTGTTTGAAAATATGAGAAATGGAAAAATAATTACTGCTACAAACCATCTGAAGGTTGGAGAGGTCAGTCTGACAGTGGTCGCCAAAGACCGAGGATCTCCTTCTCTCAGCAACATGACCTCCGTCATTGTCAATTTGGTCAATAAGAAGAAAACTTTGCCAGTGTTTAGCCCCAATGAAGTAAGGTATGTTCTCATGTCACGTGACAATGAAAAAATAATAAATAACATAATAAAAATTGCTGATTGGCTGCAGCCTTTTAATATTCCCAGCAATCACAGAACCTAATAACGTCCTTAAACTGCCATTTATCACAGCACAGGAGCAGAGCCAGTGCAGGAGGAAGGTATACAATTCTTTTACACTACTGCTATATTTTGCTACAGTATATCATACAACATAATATTGCTACATAGTGTCAAGATATTGTTGCCATATACAGCACACAAAGAGTATCATATAGTGTCACACTCATATGCTTACTCTTCAGGGAGATCCCAATAGACAGAAGGCTAAAGGCCGCTTTACACGTGTCAATTTCTTGTGCGATCGCATGTGCGATCGCACCCGCCCCCATCGTTTCTGCGGCACGGGCAATTTGTTGCCCGTTTCGCACAACGTCGGTAACCCCCGTCACACGCACTTACCTCCCGAATGACCTCGATGTGGGCAGCGTCACAGCGACATCACACAGCGGACGGCCAATAGAAGCGGAGGGGCGGAGATGAGCGGGACATAACATCCCTCCCACCTCATTCCTTCCGCATTGCTGGCGGGACGCAGGTAAGCTGCAGTTCATCGTTCCTGAGGTGTCACACGGAGCGATGTGTGCTGCCACGGGAACAATGAACAACCGGCGCACAGAAGGACGTTCGATTTTTTGAAAATGAGCGACATGTCAACGAGCAACGATAAGGTGAGTATTTTTGCACGATCACAGTCGCTCGTAGCTGTCACACGTTACGATATGTCATACGATGCCGGATGTGCGTCACTTACGACGTGACCCCGACGACATATCGTTAGATATATCGTAGCTTGTAACAGGCCCTTTAGCTGTGCCTCCCCTAAGGCTGTGCCTGCCCATAGCTCCCCTTTCCTACTTTTAGTTTAAACTGACCCTTTAATCCTGGTTTATTTAGGGCCTCATTATGAAGAGAGTTAGGCAGACCGGGAATTCAGACCTGCAATCAGTATTTGATGTTATTTTTATATACAGTATGGAACAATAAAGGAACAATTCACAAGTATAGGAAGTGGACCCACTAAGAACCTTCGCATGAAGATATTCAGAGGTGGAGATAATGGCCCCAATGTGCTCTATGCTGCCTGATGTATTAAAGAACAATTAACTCATGTTCTTGAAATGGGGCACTCTGCTGTCTGTGCCCTGGGGCATCAAATGGAATCTGTCAAAAACTTTTTGCTACCCCATATGAAAGCATAATGTATGGGGCAAAGACTTTGATTCCGGCCATGTATCACTTACTGGGCTGCTTGCTGCAATTTTGGTTAAAATTTTTTTTATATGCTGCAGATCTACCAGTTCTCTGAATGCTGAGCTCTGTATAACCCCGCCCACATCACGGATTGGCAGCTTTCTGTGTACACTGTGCATGGGCAGAAAGCTGCCAATCACTAGTTGGTGCAGGATTGGACTATCTGGCAGCAGATTTACTAGCCTTATAATGATAATCTCCTGCTAATAAACAATGATGTTATAAAAACTACACTAAGCAGAACAGTAAGTGATACTTGGCTGGAATCAGGATCTTGTTGTTTGGGGATTAGGTAGCAAAAAGCTTGTGATAGATTGCCTTTAAAGTTAGTAAGTTACCAGGCAGACCCATTCAATAGAGACTTTCATCCGATTGTGTGAGCTAATAATATTTTACTACAATTGAGAGGTGTAATTAATATACCCGACTCCTGCTCGCCAACCAGTATGAATTAATAATTAAAAGTAGTTAAGTAATGAAGTATCACATGTTGCCATAGGACACAATGGTGCTTAATCTGGTCATTAGCAAGTCAAAGTTTAGCCTCCTTGCAAGTAAAGACTTTCAGCCAACCAGAAAATCACAAGTGAGTAAGCAGCGGGGATTGGAAAGTCATATGCATGGACAATTTATTATTTTCTTAATTATGCATATCATACAGAGATATTTATAAGCTTTAACCAAGTGTCTGGACAAGATCCCATATAGAGCAAATATTTTAGAGAGGTGTAGAAAAAATGCTGCGAAGTAGGAATTCTTTCAACATTCACCACTTAACGCCGTATCAGGTACTTTGGAGCGGGCTCAGCAGCAGAGCTTGCTCCACAGAGGGAAGATGCCATCTACAAGTGCATGTCAATGAATAAGAATATCATCAAAAAGTTCATTTATTTCAATAATTAAATACATAAAGGAAACAGATATATTATATAGTCATTACAAACAAAGTGATCTATTTCAAGGGTTTATATCTGTTAATATTGATGAATGTGGCTTACAGTCAATGAAAACCCAAAAGTCATTATCTCTGAAAATTAGAATAATTACCATAAAACACCTGCAAAGGCTTCCTAAGTGTTAAAATGGTCATTTATTCTGATTCAGTAGGCTACACAATCATGGCAAAAACTGCTGACTTGACAGATATCCAGAAAGCAGTCATTGACACACTCCACAAGGAGGGTAAGCCACAAAAGGTCATTGCTAAAGAAGCTGGCTGTTCACAGAGTGCTCTTTCCAAGTATATTAATGGAAAATTGAGTGGAAGGAAAAAGTGTAGTAGAAAAAGGTGCACAAGCAACAGGGGTAACCGCAGCCTTGATAAGAGGCTATTCCAAAATTTGGGGGAGATTGACAAGGAGTGGACTGCTGGTGGAGTCAGTGCCTCAAGAGCCACCACACACAGACGTTTCCATGACATGGGCTATAACTGAAGCATTTGCAGCGCCCCACGGGGCAGGGGATCAACCTACTCGTTGCCAGGCCTTTTCGGGTCTGGTCAGGCATTGTCACGGGTGGCCTTGCCCAGTTCCGTTGCCCCAAGGCATTCAGAAAATGGTGGGGGAAGCCAGGTATTTAAGAAAGTTTGTCGTGACGCCACCTATGGTATACGGCCAGGGGGGTAGCCACCACTGCAGAATTCCTCACCGGGGCAGGTCTTATGACAGCTGGGATGGTGTTGCTCCCCACAGGCAGAGAGAGCCCCTGGTGGATGTCGGGCGAAATGCCGGTCCCTTGGAAGCGCCAGAGTGCGAGACGACGGCGTCGCTAATCAGAGTCTGAGTCGGCAACTGCGGTTCCAGGTTCTTTTACTCACTGAATTAAAGCTGCACCCAGGTGCTGTTCTCTGCCGTCGTGGGTTCCGGTCAATCCCAAGCAAGAAAATGGGTCACCACCGGTGTTTGAAGAGAAAGAGAAGGAGAATATCCTTGGTCTAGGATGTTCCCCTCTACAGTTAGGTACCCTGGCTGAGCTCCCGCTCCAAGCCCCGGGCCTAGTAAAGTCAAAGAATTCCAGAAGTGTCTTGTCAGAACTATGGTCCCGACAGATCTCTCTTGATGTGAGCGTGTTGCGCCTATATCTACCCCAAGTGGACCCCGCCAACCAAGGTGGCCGGCTTCAGTGACCGGAGAAGTCCCATGTATCGTGATGGCCACCCCCCTGCCTACCCTGAGCCATACCACCCTGTGAGAAGGCTCCAGAACTGTATGTGTGTGTGAATGTGGAACACCGGTGATTAACCCCCCCTTACCTGAGATGGATACCGCACCTTAATTGAGGTGCAGTACCCTGTGGCAACCAGAGCCTCAGGGGCGCCACACATTCCTTGTGTCAACCACTCATAACCAATAAACAACGCCAGAAGCATCTTACCTGGGCCAAGGAGTAAAAGAACTGGACTGTTGCTCAGTTGTCCAAGGTGTTGTTTTCAGATGAAAGTAAATTTTGCATTTATTTGGAAATCGCGGTCCCAGAGTCTGGAGGAAGAGTGGAGAGGCCACAATACAAGCTGCTTGAGGTCTAGTGTGAAGTGTCCACAATCAGTGATGGTTTGGGGAGCCATGTCATCTGCTGGTGTAGGTCCACTGTGTTTTATCAAGACCAAAGCCAATGCAGCCGTCTACCAGGAAATTTCCGAGCACGTCATGCTGCCCTCTGATGACAAGCTTTTTGGAGATGGAAATTTCATTTTCCAGCAGGACTTGGCCCCTGTCCACACTGCCAAAAGTACCAATACCTGATTTAATAACTATAGTATCACTGTACTTGATTGGCCAACAAACTCCCTGACTTAAACTCCATAGATGGGGTATTGTCAAGAGGAAGATGAGAGACACCAGACCTATGGAGTTTCTATTATGGTGTCTTGTATTTTTTTTTACTACAGAAATAACAGAAATTTGCAGTCATGCATTGAATGCTCATTTCTCTATATGTACAGTATATGTAACTTCTTTTTTATTATTGTTTTGAGAATTCAGGACAAGCCACGTGGACATGTTAGTTTTTATTTGTAATAATGACCTCTTTTTCTTTAGCACAGTTCTAAGTGAAAACAAACCCAAAGAAGAACCTGTCTTTACATTTGCTGCTAAGAATGCTACAGGACAAAATGTCACGTATAGAATTGTCACGGGTAATGACAGAGGTCAGTATAATAATAATATATCATTATTTTTATACTACTCCAACCTCAGTAACACGGAAACTTGTATACTTGTATTTTAGTAATACTGCGGTCCCTCAAGTACAATATTAATTGATTCCAAAGCAACTACTGTAACTTAACACTAAACCTCTATTAAAAACTAGTAATTAGCTTCAAAGTCACCAAAATACAAAATATCAAATCAAAATAAGCAGCCTTAAAAATACAATTTAGAAGAAGAGGATGAAGAAGAAGAATAGGAAGAAGAAGAGGAAGAAGAAGAGGAAGAAGAGGAAGAAGAAGAGGAGGAGAAGAGAAAAAAATTGTCCCATTTAGAAAAAAACCTTGTATCATAAAAGGCCACTTTCAAAATTGTGATGCCATAGAGATATATTAAAAAGTTTTTATTAGTGGTGGATTGGTCAAAGCATGAACCTCTGCCAGTTATCAGGACATTGTGTCTTGGTCAGACCATGGTGACCTTTTAAAGGGGTTTTCCCACAAACAAAGTACATTTCAATTAATAGATCTCGAAAGAAAAATAATTTCCACAATTGGAAGTGTTGAAAAAAAAAGTTCCTGTGCTGAGATAATCTTATAAATGTGCCCCTGCTATGTGTAATGGCCGTGTCTGGCCATACAGGGACATGGTCTGATCATACATCTCCTGGGCCAGGGAGGAACTAGAAAAATAGTATACACACAGGACAGAATGGGACTGCAGCCGATTCTTTCTGTGAAGTAAAACATGTTTAAACAGGCAATGAAATGTTTTAGCTCACTGTAAGCAACAACTGTAATCCCAAGATGTCCTGTCTGTATACTCTTTCGCTACTTCCCCTGCCCAGCAGATGTGGTGTGATCAGACCATGTTCCGGTACAGTCAGACATGCCCATTACACAGTCCATAGCAGGACACATACACTCCCTGACAGAAGTTCTGTTGCTTATCCATGTTATGTAAATAAAAGCTTATAACCTGACTTTAAATTCATCCATTGGTTTTATAAATTTCTCTTTTGAAAGCTGAAACCCTCCCAAATTTGATTTAGGTTATGAAAATAAAGTTGCTGCAAAGCTGAAATATTGATATTTTAATGAACACAGAAAGGTCAGATTTTGGCAGGACAAAAGTTTTGTCGCCCACAAAAAGTAATGTGAAATACAAACAAAAAATTAACTTCTAATCCAAAGATATGTTGCATAACATTGGTAAAGGAAGTTGTGGTGCTATTAGAGCCATATTTAATATTTTGTGTGACCTCCATGAGCTTGAAGGATTTCATCCATGCGGGTCAACAATGATTCATACAATTTATTGATGAAGTCATCAGGAATAGCAAAGAATGCAGTCTTACATGCCTCCCAGAGTTCATCTAGATTATTTGGTTTTGTCTTCCAAGCTCCCTCTTTCATCCACCCCAAACATGCTCAATGATGTTCATGTCTGGTGACTGGGCTGGCCAGTCCTTGAGCACCTTGATCTTCTTTGCCAGGAGGAACTTTGTTGTAGAGCTGGATGTATGAGATGGAGCACCATCCTGCTGCAGAATTTGACGGCTTTTTATGATTGGGAATGTAATGGGTAGCTAATGCTTCTTGATCTTTTAGGATATTGATATTGCCTTCCACCTTGCAAATGTTTCGCACACCCCCATACTGAATGTAACCCCAGACCATGATCTTTCCACCACCAAACTTAACTGTTTTCTGGATCCATACGGGCTCCAGTAGGTCTCCTGCAGTATTTGCGGTGGTTGTGGTGTAATTCAACTGAAGATTCATCAGAGAAATCCACCTTCTGCCACTTTTCCAGCGTCCATCTGTTTAGCAGGCTGTGGGACTTTGCAAATACAACACATTTTTTATTGCCTTTTATTTAGTGCTGGCTTCTGGGCATTGATTCGACAATGGAGGCCATTTCGAGACAGAATCCTACAAACTGTTCTAGCTGACACAGGGACTTGAGGTCACCAGGCCTGTTGGAGCTCTGCTGCAGTGGAAGAGGGGCTGGCTTTGGATTTTCCATCCAACAAACGTTCCTCCTGAGCAGTTGTCTTGTGGGTCTGCTGGACCTGGGCTTGTCAAAAACATCTTCAGTCTCTTCAAATCATTTTTTAATTCTTTGTACTTGACCCTGAGACACATTAAAGGTACCGGCCACCTCTGCAGTGGATCTGTTCTTCAGCCTCTTGATAATCAAGGCTTTGAGCGCAGGGTTGATTTTTGGCATGCTGTCAGAGGTCAAGTTGCAGTTCAAGTGAAGGTCTAGTGTGCTGGGTTTCTTTTTATACACACCCACTAATTAACCAATCATTTAGTGAGCACAGGTGAGGATGTAAACTAGGATTGGGTGCATTTTATGACAAGGCTACAAAACTTTAGTCTTGCCAAAATCTGACCTTTCTGTGTTCATTAAATGATCAATATTTCAGCTTTGCAGCAACTTTATTTTCATACCATAAACCAAATTTGGGAAGGTTTCAGCTTTCAAAAGAGTAATTTATGAAACCAATGGATGAATTTAAAGTCAGGTTATAAGCTTTTATTTACATAACATGGATAAGCAACAGAACTTCTGTCAGGGACTGTATACAAGATTATTTCACCACAGGAACATTATTTTTTAATACTTTCAATTGTGGAAATTATTATTCCAAGGTCTGTTGATTAACATGTACTTTGTTCGTGAGACATTCCCTTTAAGCTTCCATTGACCTCTTTCTGTTCAATCCGTAAAGATGTTGTACGCCATAATTATAGGGAAAACTTTTAATTCATTCATTTATTTTAAATTCATCTGACAGCAGCTCTACATCATAGACTGAGTTTCAACCATTTAAGATTAAATACATTTTTACATTGAACTTGTGCACTAGTACAGACCAAATAAATAGCAGAATAAAATTGCTTATTCAATATTGACCTGTGTAAAGGCATCACCGAATTGTTGAATAAGCAGGCATTTTGTTCAGCAGCTGATTGGATCATTTATGCGGATCTTATAGTTGTTGGCCGCACATATCCCTTTGTAGGGGGATGTGCTGCCAACAACATGCAAACTATATGGGAACAGCATGCGCGTAATATGACCAATTTGTTAATGTGCCAGTCAATTTCACTGTAATGTAATTTGCAGGTCAGTTTTATTTGGATGAGAAAGATGGAAAACTGTGGAGAACAGAAAAATTTTATGAAGATGCCCAGCCATTCTATAATATCACTGTGGAGGCAGATACACCTCCTGACACCCAAGGTAAATAATAATAATCATCTTTATTTATATAGCAGTGTGTGTTGTGCATGAAAACATGCAAAATACATTAAGTACTGTACTTATGGCTTCCAATCAGAAATAGACACTTTTTGAAGAGAATTTTTTTCTTAAAGTGAACCTGTCAGGTGCTATATGCAACCATAACCACAAGCAGTTCTGGGTGCATATTTCTAATCCCTGCCTAACTGTCCCTGTATCTAGTAGCATAGATAAACAGATCTTTAGAAAAAGTATTTCTAAAGATCCTTTATAATATGCTAATGAGGCCAGAGACTAGACACAAGTGGGTTAGTTCCCTTGGCTAGTCGACCCCCTTAGCATGTTAGCATACCCACAGGGCCGTGCTAACATGCTAATGAATGTGCAGTGTCAGAGGCATAGTCGAGCTCACCTCTGCTGCCACCGCTGATTTTCGGCTCTGTGGATACGATTAGAACATCTCCGGACTTCCGGTCATGCACACTACATCAGGCTTCATAGTATGCATGTGTGCTACCTCCGCGTCAGCAGCCGGACTGCTCAGATCCAGATCCGCGGTGGCTCGAGGGACGTCCGGACCCGGGTGTCATGCGTCCACTCAAATAAAGGGGGGCTATGTACAGGGGACGGTATAGAAAGTTTGTGACGCCACCCATGGTGTGTGGTAAGGGTAAAGTATCACCGCTGCAGCTGGGAGTACCGGTGGCGATGGTCTGGTGGCGATGGTTTAGCCCCTCCACGGGTAGGGGGATGCTCCGGGACTCGGTGATAGGTGTCGGGGAGGTGGCGTCGGGCCGGTAAGGGTTAATTGCATACTCACTCAGTCCAATAACGCTGACAACCGTGGTAAACCAAAGTTCTTGATGCCACTGCAGCAGGGAGGGAGCTCGCCTGGATCCCGTGCCCGCTGGTGTTGCTTGTTAGCCTATGACCTTGACTTTGGCCCCTCTTTCTTTGGTTGGTCCCTTTCAGCTAGAAACTAAATGGGTCCCGCTCACCCGTATGGCTAACGGAGTGAGCTTGCTCTCAGGGTTCACGCTTTGGATTTTCTGGACTATGCAGTGGGAAAGTCCTATCCCCCTCATTGTGCTAGTACCCCCGATTTTGGAGTGGGTGGAGAATGGATCTTGAAGGTTCCGTCCTCATCGGGTGAATTACCAGGACGGCTGAAGCTACTTCCTGGCCTGGGGTCCATGTACCCCGTCTTGCCCTGGCCCCTGCCCCGTGATGGCACAAGGCCGCCGGCTGTCCTCCTCGACAGTTCGTGCCCCTTGTCACGATCCCCTGCGACCGGGGTCCAGCTCCTACCAGGCCCAGACCAACATCTGCCACCTAGTAAACGAGGAGCCCAGCTCCTGACCTCTCCTCTTGAGAGTCACCACTCAACTAACTGTCTCCTAACACTCCTGACTTCCCCTTAACCAACCCCCCAAGTGGCCAGCCCTATTCCCTTCAGGCTGTCCACTGGTGTGTCTGGTGGGTGTGGTGCAGAGTGTTCCTAGGGTTTTGATTAGCTTGTTCTTAGCCGAAATCCAGCGTTGGGGGGCGGTGGCAACAGAGGGCGGTGAGATCGACCATGCCACTGATGCTGTGCATTCATTAGCATGTTAGCAAGCCCACAGGGGCGTGCTTACATGCTAAGGGGGCCGACTAGCCAAGGGAAGCAACGCCCTTGCGACTAGTCTCCATGCTCATTAGCATGTGATAAAGGATCTTTAGAAATACTTTTTCCTATGATCTCTTTATCTATGCTACAAGATACAGGGACTGTTAGGCGAGGATTAGATATATGCACCCAGAATGGCTCGTAGTTCTGGGTGCATATTGCACCTGACAGGTTCACTTTAAGTTCCCAAATTACGCTTATTTTGCAAAAGTGACAACATTAGTGCAGCCATATTGTTAGTTCTTTTTGTATTTTGCATCACAGTAACTTTGTTAGACATAGTAACATTGGTTCTCAGTTTGTTAAGATATTCATTGACTCGAAAAGTATTTCGATGATCACGACAACTACAATACATGATATGCATTTTAATGCAGTTGACACTGGATATTAATTTTCACGTGATTTTACTTACAAAGAATAAATCTAATTCCATCTAGCATCTCTAAACTCATGGATGACTGGGTGTACCACCACCTCGCACCCCCACATGCCCCCGCTAATTGACATTCATTACACTTCATGTAATCCAAACAAGTGTTGGCCAATGTTGGAAACATAAAACTGATGAAAATAAAGAAAGTTATCATCCAATATCATATTATCCATTCAAAATGTTCTAAGCCCATTATACCATGGGCTTTAACAGTCTGTGGTTATGGGTAATACCCCGTAATATTTGTAATTTTTACACCCCGTAATATTTGTAATTTTTACATTAAAAGTACTTTATACATTTTGTTCTCAGGTCCGCTGTCTCCTAATATGGCTCAGTTACAAATTACTGTACGCGATATCAAAGAGGGTCCAGTGTTTGAGCAAGACACATATTTTGCTACAATATTGAATACAGAACCCCCCGGATCCCCTGTTATTAAAGTCACGGTATGATACTGGATATTTCTATATTTTTTTTTATTGTAGACTTGTAAGTGCTCACACCTTTGGGTATAAGTGACTTGGCTATAAATAATAAACAATTCCCCTTAGTAAAGTCACCAGAAAGTTTGCTTGGATAGTTCATAGAATCATAGAATGGTAGAGTTGGAAGGGACACCAAGGGCCATCGGGCCCAACCCCCTGCAAGTGCAGGTTTTCCTAAATCATCCCAGCTATATCTTTATCCAGCTTCCTCTTGAAGATTTCCATTGATGGAGAACTCACTACCTTCCGTGGTCATCTGTTCCACTCTATGACAGCGCTCATTGTAAGAAAGTTTTTCCTAATGTCTAATCTGAACCTCCTTCCTTTTAGTTGTATCCCATTGCTTCTTGTGCTTCCTTGTGCTAATCAGAATAGTGCACTGTGACTACCTTTCGATATTTGTAGACCACTGCTAAGTCTCTTCTCAGCCTTCTCTTTTACAAACTAAACATCCCTAGTCCTTTTAGCCGGTCTTCATATTACATAGTTTGCAGACCTTCTACCATCTTAGTTGCTCTTCTCTGGACTTGCTCCAATATATCGATGTCTTTCTCGAATTGGGGCGCCCAGAACTGTACACAGTATTCCAGGTGGGGTGTGACCAGGGCAGAGTATAGGGGAATAATTACCTCTCTTGATCTAGATTAAATGCTTGTCTTGATACATACCGGAATTTTGTTGCCCTTTTTAGCTGCAGCTCCGCATTGCTGGCTCATGTTAAACCTGGGATTTACTATTATGCCCAAGTCCTTTTCCCTGGTGCTATCACCTAGTTCTATTCCTCCCATACTATATATACTTTTTACATTTCTTTTACCCAGATGTAGGACTTTTCATTTGTCCCTGTTAAACACCATACTGTTTGCCTTGGACCATTGTTCGAGTGTGTCTAGATCCTTTGGAATACACTCTCTTTCCTCTCTAGCGTTGGCTACTCCTCCTATCTTAGTATCAACTGTGAATTTTATGAGTTCCCCAGTAATTCCGTTATCCAGATCATTTATAAAGATATTAAACAGCACTGGCCCCAGGAGAGAGCCTTGCGGTACCACTTTTGACTTTCCTCCAGGTTGATGTGTATCCATTTAGTATTACTCATTGTGCCTGATCACTAAGCCAGTAGTGAATCCATCTAACTGATTTTTTGTCAATTCCATACTTGATCATTTTTTCAATGAGGATGTCATGTGATACTTTATCAAATGCCTTACTGAGGTCAAGGTATACTATATCCACAGCATTTTCTGGTCCAACCATTCAGTGACTATGTTGTAGAAGGAAATCAGGTTGGTCTGACAAGATTTATTGGTCATAAAGCCGTGCTGGCTTTGGTTGATTAATGCTTTCTCATCCAGGTACCTAAGTAAATGTTCTTTGACAATTTGCTTGAAGACTTTTCCTGCTATAGAGGTCAGGCTTACTGGCCTGTAATTCCCTGGATCCTCCTATTTCCCCTTTTTGTAGATGGGAACTAGATTTGCCCTTTTCTAATCTAGAGTGACCACTCCTGTTTCCCACGACTTATTGAAGATTATTACAAGCGGTACTATTATTTCCTCAGCTATCTCTTTCAAGACTCTAGGGTGTAAATCGTCTGGACCTGGGGACTTGGTTTCCTTTAACTTGGATTATCAATCCTTTGCTTATTGTCAATTTGGACTCCTCCTGACCATCATTTCTGTCATGATTTGATAGTTTTTGGGAGAAGACAAATACAAAATACGAATTTAGTATCTCCACCTGCTGTTCTACCTTGTTGTCCGGCATCATTTGATATATCGTAGCGTGTGACAGCTACGAACGATGGTGAACGAGCAAAAATACTTCACCTTATCGTTGCTCGTTGACACGTCGCTCATTTTCAAAAAGTCGTTTCTTCTTCTCTGCGCCGGTTCTTTATCGTACCCGGGGCAGCACACATCGCTCCGTGTGACACACCGGGAATAATGAACACAGCTTACCTGCATCCCGCCGGCAATGTGGAAGGAAGAAGGTGGGCGGGATGTTTATGTCCCGCTCATCTCCGCCCCTCCGCTTCTATTGGCCGGCCGCTGTGTGACGTCGCTGTGACGCCGAACGTCCCTCCCCCTTCAGGAAGAGGATGTTCGCCGCCCACAGCGAGGTCATCCATGAGGTAAGTGAGTGTGACAGGGGGTTAATGACTTTGTGCGACACAGGCAACTAATTGCCCGTGACGGATAAACGGCGAGGGCGGGTACGAGCGCTTGTGCGATCGCACGATAGATCATACTGTGTGACGCCGGCATTACTCTTGGCCTCTTTTGCAAGCCTCAATTCGTGTTCAGCCTTAGCTCCTTTGACGTTTGTATTGCAGAGTCTGCAAACTGCCATGTATTTTTTCCTTTTATATGGATGGTCCTTATCACTAATATCTCATTTTTCTATGTGCTAAACCATGGCTCAACTGAACAGGGAAGGTGACAGGAAATCAGGCATGGCTCGCAATTAAAACCTTGTTTTGTAAAGATGGCCAAATAAGGGTGCTGAGCCCTGAAGAAGTCTGTACGACCCAATATAAAGTACAAAAAAATAACAAAAAAGGACCCGCACCTCTTTAGTATTAAATTATTGTACAGGTGCAGAAATACGCTATGTGGTTATTATGCAAACATCCACATGCGTCAGCATGCTGCAATTAATGAATAAATGAACTCCAATATTGGCTTGGATCATAGAGAGAAAACACAAGTGGTAGGGACCATCCATAAAGATAGACCTTGATGTGATTGGATGACTTTTTCATTTTTTGATAGAAAAAAATATTAACCAAGTACCTTACATTAATGTGTATACTCGTAGCAATATGGGAGTTCTTTCATTCATTATTCTTAGGGGTACTTTACACGCTGCGACATCGCTACCGATACGGTATATCGTCGGGGTCATGTCGTTAGTGATGCACATCCGGCGCCGGTAGCGACATCGCAGCGTGTAGCACTAATGAGCGACGATAAGAGATCGCAAAATCGTTCCAAAACGGTGATCGTTGACACGTCGCTCATTTCCTTAATATCGTTGCTGCCACCGGTACGATGTTGTTCGTCGCTCCTACGGCAGCACACATCACTATGTGTGACACCGCGGGAGCGACGAACATCTCCTTACCTGCGTCCACCGGCAATGCGGAAGGAAGGAAGTGGGCGGGATGTTACGTCCCGCTCATCTCCTCCCCTCCGCTTCTATTGGCTGGCCGCTTAGTGACATCGCTATGACGCTGAACGCACCTCCCCCTTGAGGGAGGGATTGTTCGGCAGTCACAGCGACGTCGCTGCACAGGTAGGTGCGTGTGACGCTGCCGTAGTGATAATGTTCGCTACGGCAGCGATCACCACATATCGCATGGACGACGGGGGCGGGTGCTATCGCGCTCGACATTGCTAGCAATCGCTAGTGATGTTGCAGCGTGTAAAGTACCCCTTAGTGTCCTGACGCTTAGTGTGCGTATGTTCGTGTATTGTCCACATACAGTTAGGTCCAGAAATATTTGGACAGTGACACAATTTTCGCGAGTTGGGCTCTGCATGCCACCACATTGGATTTGAAATGAAACCTCTACAACAGAATTCAAGTGCAGATTGTAACGTTTAATTTGAAGGTTTGAACAAAAATATCTGATAGAAATTGTAGGAATTGTACACATTTCTTTACAAACACTCCACATTTTAGGAGGTCAAAAGTAATTGGACAAATAAACCAAACCCAAACAAAATATTTTTATTTTCAATATTTTGTTGCGAATCCTTTGGAGGCAATCACTGCCTTAAGTCTGGAACCCATGGACATCACCAAACGCTGGGTTTCCTCCTTCTTAATGCTTTGCCAGGCCTTTATAGCCGCAGCCTTCAGGTCTTGCTTGTTTGTGGGTCTTTCCGTCTTAAGTCTGGATTTGAGCAAGTGAAATGCATGCTCAATTGGGTTAAGATCTGGTGATTGACTTAGCCATTGCAGAATGTTCCACTTTTTTGCACTCATGAACTCCTGGGTAGCTTTGGCTGTATGCTTGGGGTCATTGTCCATCTGTTCTATGAAGCGCCGTCCGATCAACTTTGCGGCATTTGGCTGAATCTGGGCTGAAAGTATATCCCGGTACACTTCAGAATTCATCCGGCTACTCTTGTCTGCTGTTATGTCATCAATAAACACAAGTGACCCAGTGCCATTGAAAGCCATGCATGCCCATGCTATCACGTTGCCTCCACCATGTTTTACAGAGGATGTGGTGTGCCTTGTATCATGTGCCGTTCCCTTTCTTCTCCAAACTTTTTTCTTCCCATCATTCTGGTACAGGTTGATCTTGGTCTCATCTGTCCATAGAATACTTTTCCAGAACTGAGCTGGCTTCATGAGGTGTTTTTCAGCAAATTTAACTCTGGCCTGTCTATTTTTGGAATTGATGAATGGTTTGCATCTAGATGTGAACCCTTTGTATTTACTTTCATGGAGTCTTCTCTTTACTGTTGACTTAGAGACAGATACACCTACTTCACTGAGAGTGTTCTGGACTTCAGTTGATGTTGTGAACGGGTTCTTCTTCACGAAAGAAAGTATGCGGCGATCATCCACCACTGTTGTCATCCGTGGACGCCCAGGCCTTTTTGAGTTCCCAAGCTCACCAGTCAATTCCTTTTTTCTCAGAATGCACCCGACTGTTGATTTTGCTACTCCAAGCATGTCTGCTATCTCTCTGATGGACTTTTTCTTTTTTTTCAGCCTCAGGATGTTCTGCTTCACCTCAATTGAGAGTTCCTTAGACCGCATGTTGTCTTCTCACAGCAACAGCTTCCAAATGCAAAACCACACACCTGTAATCAACCCCAGACCTTTTAACTACTTAATTGATTACAGGTTAACGAGGGAGACGCCTTCAGAGTTAATTGCAGCCCTTAGAGTCCCTTGTCCAATTACTTTTGGTCCCTTGAAAAAGAGGAGGCTATGCATTACAGAGCTATGATTCCTAAACCCTTTCTCCGATTTGGATGTGAAAACTCTCATATTGCAGCTGGGAGTGTGCACTTTCAGCCCATATTATATATATAATTGTATTTCTGAACATGTTTTTGTAAACAGCTAAAATAACAAAACTTGTGTCACTGTCCAAATATTTCTGGCCCTGACTGTATTGTATTAGCGCACGTGTGCATTAATTTAATACTTAGGTGTGCAGGTACTTTTTTTTGCATTGTTAAAGGGAATCTATCACCAGGTTTTTGTTACCCGATCTGAGAGCAGCATAATGTAGGGGTAGAGATCCTGATTCCAGCAATGTCACTTACTGATCTGTTTGCTGTCATTTTGATAAAATCAATGTTTTGTCTGCTGCAGATCTAGCAGTTATACAAAGCTTATGAATATGCTGGACTACCTGCTGATTTAACAGTGATTTTATCAAAACTACACTAAACAGCCCATTAAGTGACACATTGCTGGAATCAGGATCTCTGCCCCTATGTTATACTGCTATCAGATCAGTTGGCAAAAACCTGGTGATAGATTCCCTTTAATAAATCAAAGATCAATCAGTTCACATTAATACTGACTATGGAGGTCCAGCACTTTCCTATTACTTGAATCTTTGGATTATGATTCACTGACTGAAACTACTAGTCTTATTTTCAATTAATTTGACCACAGCAGTATTACACTACATTCATAATGAGGCCCTTTTCTATCCCTAGATGTAATGATCTGTACACTCTGTCCTCCTGTTCCTTGGTTATAAAATCTTAACATGGCGCTGCTGGGCCAGCCCTCATCTTTTATAGTGGCTGCCGTCATGAGCCCATTCTCTAACTTCTGAAGTCTTCCGCATTGTGCAAAATGGCACCCACATTTTTTTGTCAACATTTTACTGAAAAATTTTACTTCTGCAGCATCTTGCCTTGAAGACATTCACTTGTAAGCAGCATAAATTGCTGATTACTTGGAATATAGATATAAATTTACTTTATCTATTTCTATTTTTTCATTAGAATATGAGACATAATAGAATTACAGAGATGGAGGAGATTAAGGGAGAGTTTTCTGAGATTGTATATTGTGTGGTTTCACTGTTTAGTTCATAACCCTTTAATGTATAATAATTAATATATTCATTGCACTATTCTAAGATAATTTATGCAAGAAAACCCTATAGGAACAGACAATTGTGACAGATTCAAGGTTATAATCATTTTGTTTCTTGAAGGCCAAAAGTAGAGGTTCTGTGTCAAACCCAACACTTATCTACAGCTTGGTGGATCAGTTCGGGGAAGATTTTCATATTGATAAGGACACAGGACAGATTGTAGCTGCCAATTTGGCTGGAAAAACTGGAACTTTTCACATCAAAGTGCAAGTTACTGACAAAAATGGACTCTCTGCCCAAACTGAGATTCAGGTATGTAACAGTGATTACAGGCTAAAAATAATCTATCACTATGTTTTTTCTACCCCATCTGAGAGCACCATGATGTAGGGGCAGATACCCTGATTGCAGTGTTGTGTCACTTACTGAGCTGCTTGCTGCACTTTTCATAAAATCACTGTTTTATCTGCTGCAGACCTACCAGTTCTTTGACTGGTGACCTCTGTATAACCCCGCCCACACCATTGATTGGTAGCTCTCTGCGTACACTGTGCATAGGCAGAAAAGACCTAATCAGTGATGGTGGTGGGGATTTATACAGAATGAATCATGAATATGGAGGACTACATGACAGCAGGTTTACTAGTCCTTTAATGACAATCTCCTGCTGAGAAAACAGTGTTTTGTTTTTTTTTATTTTTTTTTTAAACTACAGCAAACAGCTCAATAAGTAACACACTTCTGGAGTCAGGGTCCCTGTCTCTACATTGTGTTGATCTCAGATAAGGTGACCAAAACCTGGCGACATCCGCTTTAATTGTTTTACTACTTGTGTGTCTTAAAAGTGATGCAGAGACAGCAATATCATCCGAGTGAAGAAAGAGGTCATGCAATGCACAGATGAGGACAACACAGTTGTGATTTACAATTATATTTATTGTTATACAAACTATGAGGTGACATAATCAAAAATAATCAATGTGTAATAAAAAGGATCTCAGAATACTTAGTTTCCACATACAGTAAAAAACAATGCTACTTAAAACACTTCTAATATAGCTAATCCAGAGATCTGTACTTTCCTAATTATCACTTGGTAACCCCGGGATTTTGAATCTATTTAAATGAGAAGAAATACTCTAATTCTATATGTTCATTTTGTTGGTTTAAAGACAACCAATCACCAGGATTTTCCTCTATAACCTAAAGCCAGTGCTATACTGGCACTATAAGGATGATTCTATACATGCCATTAGTGGTCAGCTCGGATGTACAGGTTTTGAAATCCAAGAAAGTAAAGTTTATAAAATCGACAGCTTCTTGAGTGACAGCAGCAGAGGATCAGATAATATCTGTGGGGGGTATTCATAGTTATCCCCTCCCCCTGTTAGAATTAGCATACGTATTATACAATCAATTTAATTTTTCACTAGCAGGACCTGTGTGAGGTTGTACCCATTTGACCAGAAAAGGCAGGGCCTCAGCCAACAAAGCTAATACCAGCAAGCAACATTTTTCTGTTTGCTGAGGCCTTGCCCCTTCTGGTCACATGGGTATGACCTCACACAGGTCCTGCTAGTGAAAAGTTAAATTGATTGTATAATACGTATGCTAATTCTAACAGGGAGAGGGAATAACTATGAATATCCCCCAGATATTATCTGATCCTCTGCTGCTGTCACTCAAGAAGCTGCCGATTTTTTAAACTTTACTTTCTTGGATTTCAAAACCTATGTATATGAGCTGACCAATAAAGGTATGTAGAGAACCAGCCTGATAGTGCCAGTATAGCACTGGGTTTAGGTTATATACGAAAATCCTTGTGCTTGGTTCCCTTTAAGTGTGAACAGTTACTTTTACTACTTGTGTAAGATGTGAAGGATTTATTTTGAATAAGAATTAGATATATCATTTTATATTGATTTTATAGAGCAGATGTCATGATGTTGCATGAAATAAACCAAGAAACAAAATTCCCTAATATAAAACTCTTGATGAGATTGATTTTTTTAAGTTATAGAAGGGAAATGAAAATACAACAAAGCTGTCACAAGTAATTAAGAAATCCAGCAGTGGCTCTGAAAGTCTGTCAGCAGAATACAAGCTGCCATTAACAAAAGCCGTCAAGTGGTTTCTATAATACGTTGCTTCATAGGTGAACACTATCCACAGTTTAAAAATAGTCCTAACTCTACAAAATATTTTCTTTTATCTTTGTTCTCTAGCTTCAAGTGAAATCACCATCGTCTTCACGTGATCTGTCAGAGATTAAAATAAATCAGACAGTAGATGAGGTCAAGCAGAATATCCAAAAAATCCACAGGTATTACCCGTCCTGGACAGTAGACAAATTCCCACATGTAGGTTACACCTTCTCAAGACTCATATATACAGTCCCCAGCTGAGATTTCAAAGTATATTTTCTTATAAATGCCACAGCGATTCAGAGCAAAATAGACATGGTGCAGTAATGTACCGAGTGTTTGTTTCATGCCCAAGATTCATGCAGAATGAGGTTCCTTAAGAAACACTTAGGCAAACTGACAGGCAGCGAAAAAGTATTTGTATGAACTCTTCTTCCCGATTATCGATCCATGTAAGCATGCCGGCAATCACCCAACAAATGACCAAAAGGCTATTTTTTTCTCGGGTGATTGGATCATGTACACTAGCATAAAAATAATGTGCTACCAATATCATGATGCTGTACATGAACGATCATCCTGTTCCCATCAGTATTCATTGGCCTGTGTAAACAAGAGTGCCAACTGAGTTGTATATAGGTGATCAGTTCTTGTTAACGGACCTAGGTCTAGATGAACCTAGGACTAGATGGACCTAGGTCTTTTCTATGTAACTATTTTAGTGACAAAATATGTATTTGGTAGAGGAAGGTTGAACTAGATGGACATAGGTCTTTTTTTCAACCTACGTAACCGGATGAAATTAGGATAAGGTTGTTAGGTGAAAAGGCAGACAGGCATGTTCATTTTTCACTATGTTACCCAGCTCTGTGCTACCGCTCTGCTGTAAGTGGGTACATGTAAAGTACTACAGTTCGTTTTTCTCATCTTCAGTCTCAAAAACATTGCCTTTATTTACGGCTGACTGCATGCTCTTCTATTACATGGGGCGGCACGGTGGCTCAGTAGTTGGCACTGCAGCCTTGCAGCGCTGGGGTCCTGGGTTCGAATCCCACCGAGGACACCATCTGCAAGGAGTTTGTATGTTCTCCCCGTGTTTGCCTGGGTTTCCTCCGGGTACTCCAGTTTCCTCCCACACTCCAAAAAAACATACAGATAGGGAATTTAGATTGTGAGCCCCAATGGGGACAGTGTTCCTGATGTATGTAAAGCGTTGCGGAATATGTTAGCACTATATAAAATAAAGATTTATTTATTTATTTTACATGGTGTAAGTCACTGATTTCACACACAGCACAGATCTGCTACTGATATACAGTATTCTTCCACTGTTTCCAAACTCACTAGACACTTTACTATCTGATGCCCAAATTGTCTCTTCAGGGAGGAAGGAGACAAACTCTAGTGCCACCTATTGGAAGTAGCAATCCTAAAAGTCAAAAGTGGCTCTTTAACAAGCCTTTTCATATGACCTAGGATTTAAAGTGGGGTTTAATGGGTCATATGAAAAGGCTTGTTAAAGAGCCACTTTTGACTTTTAGGATTGCTACTTCCAACTGGTGGCATTAAAGTTAGTCTCCTTCCTCCCTGAAGAGACAATTTGAATATATCCCAGAGGAGCCCTGCAGCTATAAGACTCCTCACCACTGACAGCCAGATTGGTTTGTCAGTCTCCGCAAGAAGAAAAGTTCCCCCCTTAGACTCTATCTAATGCCCAGGATGTGAAACATGATCCCTTCTGAGACAGACAGGGAGAGGGGAGCAAAAAAGGAGCAATGGAGTTTAGAATGGGCTGTGTGAGTGCTGTACGAGAGAGAGATTACTAATAGTGATAGACAAACCCGAGCACGGATACAAAAAAAGGAAAAAGGAAGTAAAATGGGGTTTAAAGCAGGACAATTATACTTACCGAGTTTCCCTGTAGCTGTGCCACTGCTTCCGAGTCCGCTCGATAACCCTTAAGAATCTTCACTGCTTCCCCCGCCCACCCATCCTGAGATCTCAGTGCGAGGTCACATTAAAAAACATGACCGAGCACTGCAGCATCAGTGACACACTGACGGAGACGCAGCTGTGAGAGAGGTGATGTCACTGAGTTCACCAGAGGTGACAGCTGGCAGTCCCCATGATTACTCGTTAAGAGTCTTGAACCTTTTTTTTCTAAATGCTACAAAGACTCTGTTTCTCAATTGCAGGGTCTTGGAGGATGTACTGAAGGACAATGTTACAATCAGCTCCTTGGATTCTGATCCCAATAGTAAACAAGATACAAAAATTACATTTAAGGCTTCTGGTGAGAGTAACCAAGACATCGTAAGGTATTCTTCATCAGAATTGTGAAATACTTATAAAATTAGAGCTGTGTTGGATGAAATGAATGCAGTTATTTTAACATTTGGGCAACATAAGGGTTAGATTACTTTGATATCTGCCTATTTTTCAAATTCAGTGAAGTTATGTCTTGCAAATTTGTGGGCATCTTGCCTTTTTCTTGCCCCACTGACTATAAATATGCTTGCAGGTGCTTGCACTTGTAAGCAAGTAAATTATATTAATTGTCGTATTATTTCTAGGGCTTTGATTGTGTACCATTAAATATCATTGCTTCTAGTGCCATCTTTATATACTAGGTGTGTGATCATCTGTGTATGTCTTGTGGCGGCCTAGGGTCCCTACTGTACTCTGGTGTCCGGTCTGTCTTTTGGGGACCTTAGCAAGGGTTTTAATGAAGCAGCAGTGGTTGAGAAAAAACTCAGGTTCCTGTGGCTCATAGGCCTTAGCTATTGGTTCAAGTCCTGAGGGGAAAATACAACCAAAATATGACATTTTTGTAACTGTTTTTAATTATTTTTAGCAGTTTGACAGCAATAAAAAAATCTGACTTTTTTCCACGTCTAGAATACATGTATATAGCAATACACTGCTATGTACAGATGTATCTATATGTACCTGAATAATCTGCTTCTGGGCTCACTGCTTCAATACAGCTCAAGTATACCAAATTCTCCTATGTTCCTCAATGTGGGCTGTGGGTCATTGCTAGAGCAGCTTTCTTGGAACATGGACTTTGCTAGTTTGATTATTGGGAATATCAGAATAGAGGGGAATTGTTTCTTTAATTCATGTTGTGCAGAGAAATGCCAGCCCTGCCACCGAGGAAGAGCTACAAAGCTAGTGAAGACAGTGAGAGGAAGCCGGGACAAATCTCTGACGTGCCAGGACAGGGGACTGAGCCTTCAAATCGGAACAGTCCTGTTGACTCCAGGACGGTTTGGAACTATGCATATACAGTATGTGTATACTGTACAGATTAAACCAGTGACTCATTGGTGATAATAAATTATATAGTGCTATAGCCATTGCCCTTCAGAGAAATAGTACCCTGCTATTGTGCCCCACAAATAAATGCTTCCTCTGTCCTTTCTCATGATAATAATGCTCCCCTGTGCGCTATATAGTTAAACAGACAAATTTCCATCCGTGCCTCTTTATAATTCCCCTGGCTGCTTATAGCAATGTCATATAAATTAGATGCGATGAGGCTGAAGAGCTAGTAGTCATGGATGGCATGGATATCTCCTTTCCTTTCCTGGTTTAAAAAGAGAGTTTTTGAGCTGGAAACACAGTAGCCCTTTATAGCAGTTAACCTTCCAAAACCGTATGTGACTCAGTGTCACCTAATCTCCTTGCCCCTGTCCTGAGAACGCCTGCATCTAATCTCCCCTACCTCTGTCCTGAGAACACCTGCATCTAATCTCCCCTGCCTCTGTCCTGAGAACACCTGCATCTAATCTACCCTGCCCCTGTCCTGAGAACGCCTGCATCTAGTCTACCCTGCCCCTGTCCTGAGAACGTCTGCATCTAATCTCCTCTGCCTGTCCTGAGAACACCTGCATCTAATCTCCCCTGCCTCTGTCCTGAGAACGCCTGCATCTAATCTCCCCTGCATCTGTCCTGAGAACACCTGCATCTAATCTCCCCTGCCTCTGTCCTGAGACCACCTGCATCTAATCTTCCCTGCCTCTGTCCTGAGAACACCCGCATCTAATCTTCCCTGCCTCTGTCCTGAGAACACCCGCATCTAATCTTCCCTGCCTCTGTCCTGAGAACACCTGCATCTAATCTCCCCTGCCTCTGTCCTGAGACCACCTGCATCTAATCTTCCCTGCCTCTGTCCTGAGAACACCCGCATCTAATCTTCCCTGCCTCTGTCCTCAGAAAACCTGCATCTAATCTCCCCTGCCTCTGTCTTCAGAACAACTGCATCTAATCTCCCCTGCCTCTGTCCTGAGAACACCTGCATCTAATCTCCCCTGCCTCTGTCTTGAGAACACCTGCATCTAAGCTGAGCATTGTTCACATTGTAATTCACATTCTTGCAAATGATTAAAGTGAGTTCATTGTACACAACTGTTAACAAGTAATATTTGGTTTTACGTGGTTTTGTGTCTATAATAAATCTGGTCTTGAATGGGTTAAGTGGATATTGGGGTAAATTGTGACAGCTTTATCTGGCAGCGGCATAAACAACGAATGGAGTGGTGAGGTGCATACACGGCCACTGTTCTATTACGAAGGGAAATTTCATAAACACGTTTTCAGAATGGTGGTGTCCAATGGTCAGACCCCCCACTGATTAACAAGTTGGTATTGATAGATAATAAGTGCCATCGTTAGGAATAACCCTTTATGGCTGTGTTCATTTTCTTTTTCCAGAAAGCTGAAAGACAATATATCTACAGTTAAGCAGAAGTTGGGTTCAATATTTGGAAAACCCACAGATATTACAACGAAACAACCACCACAACCCCACAATTTTGCACTAAGCCAAGAAGCTATAGCTGGCATTGCGACCTTTGCTGCGCTCGTGGTGGTTGTCGCTGTTACTGCAGCATTTTTTGTCGGGAGGTAATGTCTTTTATTAATTGAAATTAGCAATATAGTATATTTTTATTGCACCAATATGGTTTTTTGTCTCTGTCAAATTTCATACTGGTCTGACAGAATATACTTGTGTAATTTGTATAATTGATGCTGTACCTCATATATGTGGAAATATTCTCCCTTCAAATCATTGTGTGGATATGGCATGTGTCAGCAGAGCTTTGCATAACATGTGAAACCTAAGTGACTCCAAACACAATGTATTGCTATGTACGTGACCGCTACTACTTGCCATAAAACACCTTTAGCAGGACAAAATGAACTCCACATACATGTATTCCATATTTTATAATCTTTTTAATATTTTTAGGAAAACAGGCCAGCAGGGCTATGAAGAAGCAAGTAAGGAACTCATTAATAAGATACATCCATCAAGAGGTGATGATGATGGGTCCGCAAGAATTGATCCTACAAAAGATAAAGGGTAAATTCAAAACGTCTATTGCCTGAGTAAAAGTGGGTTTACTTTACCTGATTTTTCAGAATCCCAAAGTTTAGATTTGCTTCCACATTCCAAGTATGAACAATACAATATATTAGGCCACCATTGTAAGACTTATGTGACACACCATAAAACATTTTTGCAAAGCTATAAAAACTAGCTTTCAATTTGCATAAAAAAATGTAGCAAAAGGATTCGACAAAAACGCAATGTGTGAACATAGCATAGCCTAAAGCTTCAGCTATATATTAGAGACATGAGCTTTAGGCTTCATTCACATTGGCCTAGAGCATGTATGGCTTCTTTAGTACAGATACCTCTAAAGATGCTAAGGACAAGGATTATTCTGAGATGATAACCACTTTGCGTCATTCATGCGCACTAGACTTCTCTGAACCCGGCTTCATAGTGCACATGACCGGAAGTGCTGGGCATTCTGATCATCTGCACTGAACCAAAGCCTAGCGTTCTGAAGCGTTGACAACGGACACAAGTATGGTTGTCAAAACTGATGACACTGGGCATTGGGCACTCAATAGCATGTTAGCAAACCCCTGTGGGCGTGCTAACATACTAAGAGGGCGGAATGAGCGCAGGAACTAACACCATTGCGACTAGTCCCCGCGCTCATTAGCATATCATAAAGGATCTTTAGAAATACTTTTTCTAAAGATCTCTTTATCTATGCTATTGTATACAGGGACGGTTAGGCAGGTAATAGGCTATGTGCGCACTTTGCTGTGAGTTAGTTGCAGTTCTATACGCATCCTCTGGCAGAAATTGTCTTTGTCAAATTTGTTTTTGTCCACAAAAACGCTAAAAGTACGCTTGTGTTTTTACCGCGTTTTGGCCGCGTTTTACCTGCTTTTTCATTGCTTAAAGTCAGATGCTTTTTGAATACAAATACACCACTAAATAAAGTTTAAACATTCAAAGACTATGAAAAAAAGAAAAAAAATGATAACAAATATCTTGAAAAAAATCATACACGAAATATCTAATTTTATTAAAATGATAACTGTTCTAATATTTATGTATAAATGAACGTTAAATTAATGATTTTCATTAATTTAATTGTTGGACTATGTGTGTGTAAAGGGACATATCATGACCTTAATATAATGTCAAAAACGCATGCGTTTATTTTGTCAAAAAAGCATGTTTTCTTCATCAAAAAAGCATGTAAATTGCTTGGATTTTGATTAAGGATGCGCTTTGAAACATCTCATTGACTCTAATGTTAGCAAAACGCTGCCAAAATGGCAAAAACAATTCACATGTTGCTTCTTTAAATGCAAGTATTTTGACAAAATTTCTGCATCAAAAACGCAGCGTTTTTAACAGCGTAGTGCGCACAAGAAATCCCTATTTCTTATAGACTTTGCTTGAATATCAAAACGCATGCATTTTTGCATTAAAACGCTGCAATTGAAAACGCTGTGGAAATGCATGAAAAAACGTAAAGTGCGCACATAGCCTTAGCAATATGCACCTAGAACTGCTCGTGGTTCTGGGTGCATATTTCACCTGACAGGTTCACTTTAAAATGTCTATTGCTTCAGTAGGGTTAGTTTCACGATATCATATTAGAAGTTTGTTTTACTTTTGTCAAATTTTGAAAGCAACATAGCACTAAAACAGGATGTAAAAAAATATAGTATAGCATCCATATGCATCATGTTTTTTTTATATAATGAAGGTCAGTAATAATAATAATAATCTTTATTTCTATAGCGCCAACATATTCCGCAGCGCTTTACAATTCAAAGGTTCATATACAAGCAAGTAACAGTTATAGAAAATACAATAATTAGAGCAAAAAAGACAACCCTGCTCGTGAGAGCTTACAATCTACAATGAGGTGGGGAGGGGGACTAGGTACAAGTGCTTATTTACAATGACAATCCAGCAATCTCAAACATATGTGGGATAGATAAAGGCTGCATGAACCAGTCATCAGCCAATCATTGAGATGCTTTTGGGTGTGGTGGAGTTTCATAGAGAGTTATGTTCTAAGAAGTCATGGAGGGACTATGTGAATTGAATTCAGTTAAGGAGTGTGATAGCATACCTCCCAACTTTTAAAGATGGGAAAGAGGGGCAAAGTCTGCGGCGCGGCAAATTTTTAGGCCACGCCCCTAACCACACCCATTTTACAAACGGCCACACCCATATCCACTCCCCATCTACACCCATCCAGCAAACTGAAACTGCAGAAGCTGTCCGTGATCGCTCTGAGCCACCACAGATCAGCAATGTGCAGAACAGGCAGGGAATTAACTACAGGGTGTGCAGGCGGCTAGGACCCAGGAGTAGA
The DNA here is from genome assembly GCF_048569485.1 of Anomaloglossus baeobatrachus. Lineage (NCBI taxonomy): Eukaryota > Metazoa > Chordata > Amphibia > Anura > Aromobatidae > Anomaloglossus > Anomaloglossus baeobatrachus. Next base: position 101,925,722 of record NC_134355.1, on the reverse strand, counting down.
GTGAACAGGGTGTGCAGGCAGCTAGGACCCAGGAGGAGGGCTGAACAGGGTGTGCAGGCAGCTAGGACCCAGGAGGAGAGCTGAACAGGGTGTGCAGGCAGCTAGGACCTAGGAGGAGAGCTGAAAAGGGTGAGCAGGCAGCTAGGACCCAGGAGGGTGTGGTTTTTCCTCATAGACTTTTATTAGCGCCGGATTGTGCCGCATGTACTTGCGTTTGATCCGGTTTTTGCCTGATGCGGCGTCACTCCGGTGGCCGCACAGGACGCAGAGAGGAACGTTTTTTTCCCAGCAAAAAAATGCATAGCTCCGGGTGCGGCTCTGTGCGGCATGGTGCATAATGAAAGTCTATGCGAGCCTGATTCGGTGTCATGCTTCAAACGCTGGAAGCATGTACCGTATCCGGTTTTTACTTCTGAGCATGCCCAGAAGTGATATAAATTCATTGCTTGTCAGAAAATCAATCAATCACTCACTCTCAAACTCTCTCACTCACTGACTGACTCACTGACTTATTCACTCACTCTCACCCACTCACCGATCACCGGCGCAGGGCTGCACGGCTGTCACACTGCTCCGGCGGCTTCCCCTGATTTGAAAATGCCGGCCGCTCATTATTCAATCTCGTATTCCCTGCTTTCCCCGCACACCGGCGCCTATGATTAGTTGCAGGCAGACACGCCCCCACGCTGAGTGACAGCTGCCTCACTGCAACCAATCACAGCAGCCGGTGGGCGGGTCTATATTGTGCAGTAAAATAAATAAATAATTAAAAGAAAAACGGCGTGCGGTTCCCCCCCAATTTTGATACCAGCTAAGATAAAGCCACACGGCTGAAGGCTGGTATTCTCAGGAGGGGGAGCTCCACGTTATGGGGAACCCCCCAGCCTAAAAGTATCAGCAAGCAGCCGCCCGGAATTGCCGCATCCATTAGATGCTACAGTCCAGGGACTCTACCCTGCTCTTCCTGAATTGCCCTGGTGCGGTGGCAATCGGGTTAATCATGGCAGGCGTCTATGAGACACCCCCATTGATTAACCTGTAAGTGAAAGTAAATAAACACATACACCAAAACAAACCTTTATTTGGAATAAAAGGCAAAAAAACACCCTCTTTCACCATTTTATTAAAATCCCCAAATACCCCTCCAGGTCCGACGTAATCCACAGAGGTCCCACAACGATTTCAGCTCTGCTACATGAAGCTGACAGCAAAGGCAGTAGAACACTGCCTCTCTCTATCAGCTCCACACAGCAACTGAAGAGAGTCGCGCTGTCAACGGTGACGTCACTGAGGTAATGCCGGGTTGTGTGCGGTGATGATGCATGCAGGGTAGTGCCGGTGTGTGTGGTAATAATGCGTGCGGTAGTGCAGGGGTGTGCGGTGATGATGCGTGCTGGGTAGTGCCTGCATGTGCGGTGATGATGTGTGCTGGGTAGTGCCGGCGTGTGCGGTGATGATGCGTGCGGTAGTGCAGGGGTATGCGGTGATGATGCGTGCTGGGTAGTGCCTGCGTGTGCGGTGATGATGCGTGCTGGGTAGTGCCTGCATGTGCGGTGATGATGTGTGCTGGGTAGTGCCTGCGTGTGCGGTGATGATGCGTGCTGGGTAGTGCAGGGGTGTGCGGTGGTGATGCGTGCGGTAGTGCAGGTGTGTGCGGTGATGATGCGTGCGGTAGTGCAGGGGTGTGCGGTGATGATGCGTGCTGGGTAGTGCCGGCGTGAGCGGTGATGATGCGTGCTGGCGTGTGCGGTGATGATGCGTGCTGGGTAGTGCTGGCGTGTGCGGTGATGATGCGTGCTGGGTAGTGCTGGCATGTGCAGTGATGATGCGTGCGAGGTAGTGCCTGCGTGTGTGCGTGTGGGGTCTCTCAGCATAAAAAAAAAAAAACTGATCCGTCGCATCAGTTTTTTCACAATCTGAGACGGATCCATTGCATCAGGCACAAAGCAGATTGTGCCTGATTGGGAAAAAACTGATGTGTGAACAGCAGCTCTGCCAGGCAGGGGATCAGTGGTTGGTAGCTGATAGAAGCATTGGCAATGCTTCTATCTTTGCATATTACCGGCCAGTGCTGTGCACCTGCAGGAGAGGACACAAGTGGTAAGTACACTGTCCTCTCCCCAATGTCCTGATCTACCGTGGTGTGCCTGCAGCATTGAGAAGCAAACACTGTGTGATTCTCAATGCTGCAGGGCAGGCACACACGATAGATAAGGACACAGGGAGTCAGAGAAACAGAGGATCTCACGCTCCGGCCGAGGGGGGGGAGGGGAATCAGCGCTGGGGAGATTCAGTTTACATACCTTAGCAGCAGCACAGAGCAGACAGAGACTAGTTTCGGGCAGCGCGCTCCTCTCTGTTATGCCACGTCACGTGTTAGGATGGTAGGAGGGAAAACCAGGGAGGCGGGGAGAGAGTGGGTGGGCGGAGCCCGGGATACGGCCCTCCCGCCCGTGGCAACGGGACAAACAATGCAAAGCATGATAGTCCCGCTGTATCCGGGACGGTTGGGAGGTATGTATAGGCCAGCCTAAAAAGATTTGTTTTTGGGGAGCGTCTGAAGCCGAATAAGTTGTGGTTCGTCTTAGTTTTTTGGGGTAGAGCGGTCCAGATGTTTGGTGCAGCTTGGGAGAAGTCTTGGATCCGGGAGTGGGGGGTTCGGGTTAGTGTGGATGGTAGTCAATGGTTATAGGATAGAGCAGAATACAAAAACATGATGTTGATAGAGGCTAAAATGACAAGCAAAAGGGTTTGTTTAAAAAAATGTTTTTGGAAGAGGTATACTATCTACTGTGTATAGAATTTTTCCCACTATACTAAGATATTATGAACAGTGTACAACACTTTGGTTAAGAAGTAGATGGTTTGTATATGAATCAGGTAGATTTACTAAGCAAGTCGCATTAGTTCCTCAGGCGGTGACCCAGTGTCTTTCATGCCATAATAGGCTTTAATTTCTATTCCTCTTTTTTTAACTTATTCTCAATAAATGTGAGGTTTTAGCACATTTCTACTTGTAGATGCTCAACCATCCCATTACATTTTTATTCCCGCAGCCAATAGGGATTGGTGGGTCTAGGTGTTTAATCAAACAGTTAGGGTTCTCCATTGTATGGCACAATGGGTTATAATGGCAGCTGGAAGCCTAATAAATTCCTGGTAACGGTACAGATGGTTATAAGGATGCTATCGAGATAAAATCAAGAAGTACTCTGAGATGACAGCAACTTTGGCAGAAAATTCAGCAGTCTGCCAGAATTCACCTAGAACAGCTGAGATCGGAGATAACTCAGATCTTGGCTGTTCAACCCTTTGGATGCCACAGTGAATAGTGATTGATTGCTCTGAGTGGTCAGACAGAGGTTATCATGGCAGTTGATGGGCTAACAAATTCCCTCAGACCCGCCGTGGACTTATGCCTATTACTCTTTATTACTGATAGGCTGTATTACTTAGTTATATTTATGTTTTTACTCTTTTTAGGGAAACTTTCCAGGAAAGCTTGAAAAAAGCCAGTAGGGGTTTCTTAAAAAAATTACTTTCTGGAAGTGGTGGTGATGGGTCCTCAAGTATTGTTCCTAAAACAGATGATGGGTGAGTCTAAAATGTCTATAGCCTCAGTTAGGTTAGATTCTCAACATCATATTGGAGGGGAGGCGATTGGTTTTCTTTCGTCAAATTTGCAAAAAAAAATCACTATAATACATTGATATATTCATAATTTTACTTGTTTTAGAAAGACTTCCCAAGAGGGCTTCAAAGAAGCAAGTAAGGGGTTAATTAATATGATACGTTCAGCAAGTAGTGCAATGACTGTCCCTACAAAAAATAAAGGGTAAGCTTAAAATGTCTATTGCTTCTGAAAGGATGCGCTCACTGCATCATACTAGGGAGGATTGGTCTATATGGGTCAAATTTTGAAAGTAAAACACAGGAAGTGAAGAAATCAGTACAGCATCCATATGGATTTGATGATTTTTATAAAATGCAGGTCAATGGCCATAGACTACAACAGGATACAAAAACATAATGTGAATAGAGCCTAAAATGGCAAACAAAATGTTTTGGATTTGTTTAAATATATTTTTGGAAGACATTTACTGTAAACTGTATATATAATTTTACTACTATACCAGGATCCTTTTTCAGAGATATTACTAACAGGCTACAAGACTTTGATATAATCAGAACACAGCATTGTGGATATTGAAGACAAATGCACTATATAGAGCTTATTTAAAATCTATTTATTAAGTGTTGTGATTATTAACACTTTTGAAAAAAAAACAAACCAAAATGATAGTCACATTCATCATGAAATCAAGACCACTGCAGTGTAAAAATAAAAAAGTAGGTTATATAAACAATGTTATCTGAATAATGGCAAACCATTTTTTTATTATTGTGATATACCGTAATGTAAGACACAAAATTGAAGCTGATAAAAAAATAGACCTAGACGGGTCCGCCGCCACTTCGGGGGCGCTACTCGGATCCGGGTCGCTGCTGCGGCTCGAGTGGTGACCGGACTCGGGCTTGCACGGCCGCCCGTTCCTCACAACCATCGGAAAGGGGATATGTACAAGGGAGGTTGTCTGTAACGCCACCCGTGGGTTGCAGTGAGGAATGTTGACACCACCGCTGCCTGTTGGTGGGACACCCGGGGCTGATGTAGCAGGGGCAGCAAGGTGGGATTCCCTCCACGGGTAGGGGAGGTGTAGTCCCGAAGCCCTGCGATGGAACACGGGAGTGATGGCTGGCGTGCCGGACTGGACCGGGGGACAATGGTGTACTCCCAGTTCAATAACTTTACACAAGTCCAGTAGTAAACCAAGTTGCCAGTGGCTGGCTGCCTTTGGAGGGTGTATTTGGGTTCCGCACCCAGGTTGATGAGCAGTTAACCCTTCCTCCTGCACTTTGTGTTTCCTTTTCTTTTGGATGACTTCGCATGGAACGGAGAATTCCACTCCCGGTTCTATTTGTGTTGGGAGATGTGGCCCGCGAAACCTGACCCTTGGGATTTCAGTGGGTTCTTGGCAAACACTCTATCCTTCGTGTTGGGCTTCCGTTTCTCTCTATATGGGCAGTAAACTGAGACAACGTCTGGAACCTTGTCCCCGACTGGTTAATTGGAGAGGGGCTTGCAACCTTCCTCGCCCTAGGGTACAGGCACCCCGCCTGTGCACGGCCTCCAGACCGGATTCCCGCTGTCGGTACCGGCGGACTACAACCCTGCCCCGGTCCACTTTGGGTGTCCCGCGACCGGCTCTCCGTTGCCTGTGGCTCTGCTCACCGTCTGCCACCTAGCCAGGTAGTCCAAGGGCCACTACCCCTGACTACACTGCACAGTCTCCGCTCCACTTCCACTCTCTACAGCTCTCACTGTTCTCTCTCGTGTTCCTCGCCCCTGACTCCTCAGGACCCCTAGGTGGGCGTTCTCATCCGCCTGATCCCGCCCACTAGTGTGTCCTGGTTGTCATGAGGGGGTGGCTAGGGTTTTGTGGCTGTGTGTTATGCCTAGGTGTGGGTTGTGATCAGGTCCGGTTTCAGCACCCGGCATACCCGGGCAAATGCTGGGGCCCTGGAGAGCTGGGGGGCCCACTCGGCCTCATCACTTCAGCTGCCCCCGGGCCCTGCCCACTCTCCTTCAGTTCTGCTGCCCCCGGGCCGAGTTCCGGGGACCGCAGTCCTCGGCAGGAAACTGTGGCTGCCGTCCCTTAGCTAGTTTCACACTTGCGTTGCAAAAAGTGTAATAATAAAGGCCACGGATTCCAGTGAAGTTTTCTTTAAGCCGAGAGAGAGAGAGCCCTCATCATCACCGCACACATCACCGCACACATCCCGACATCACTGCACACATCCCGACATTACCGCACACATCCCGACATTACCGCACACATCCTGACATTACCGCCGTCATCTTCACCACACACATCCCGACATTACCGCACTCATCTTCACCGCACACATCCCGACATTACCGCCCACATCTTCACCGCACACATCCCGACATTACCACCCTCATCTTCACCGCACACATCCCGACATTACTGCCCACATCTTCACCGCAGAATTTTCATTCAAAACACTGCACTCTCATCAAGATGAGGTAGAAGTAAAGAAATCAACAGATTCGTTTTTTTCTTATGCAAAAATGTTGGTGCATTTATTTACAAATAATGCAAGTGGGAGGGACTAAGGTGACGTTTTGGCCCAGACATGGGCCTTCTTCACGCCAAGTCCCACTGGAAAAAGGTAGAAAAAATGGCAGTCACTATTTACATATATCACAAGGGATACATATTTACAAATATTATACATATATACAAAATGAAGATATATCATGTCACAATTAGATTTTAAGTGCACAAAGTAATATCATATTGGCAGTCATAATGACGGTATTTCCCAGAGAGTTGTAAGAGATGAAATAGTAGTAGTAACACAGAAGCAGGAGATTTGGGATACATATGAAAATATGTGAAAAAATATGAAAAATAGCATACCTCCATTCAAAGAAGAACTAGTTTTTCAGAGAGTTATTGGTGCAGGGGTAGTGATAATGAGGAAGTCCACCCTGGGATTACTGATTATGGTGGTCACAGAATATAAGCCCTGTAGGTAAAGGGTATGAGTATAAGGGGATCATGTTTTTATATAGAGTTAATGTAACACTATAGGGGAGAAGAGCAAATTACCTTACTGGTATTCTCAAATAAACACTATTGCAGTATGACTTATAGAAGAGGGAGAGTTTTGTGGCTCGTAGTCCCTTAAAAATGAAACAATCTGCGATCAATAAAGCAAGATGTAGTATATTGTACTCCCATATAGTGTGTAACTTGTTGTTGCTACCTTGGATTTGCAGTGAGTAGTAAAGGTCATATCTTGTGAGAATTCACTTGGACATACAAGGAGCTTTTTATCATCTGAAATAATGGTATATGGAAAAAGGTTAGCAACAACTTTGTATCCCGGGAGAGGAGTAACAGGCAAGAATATTACATTGGTGTTTAAAGGTTGGAGTTCATGGAGTGACACATATTACCTGTGGGTTTCAAGATGTGTACATAGGGGTGGGTTGTAGATTCCTCTAAAATGCAAAAGGAGGAATGTAACGTTATCAGAGTAAAGGTGCAAGAGATTAGGAGTGAGTAGGTTAGTTGCATACCTTAACGGCCGTCTTCCCAGACTGTGGCTTGGTGCAGCTGGGTTTGTGGGCTATTTAACTCCACAACCCGGAAGTATGGTGAGACGCCGGCGCATGCGCAGTAGCGATCTGCATTTATATTAGTGTATTAGCGGTACCGCTAGGACTTGAATAGATGCGCCTGCGCATGCGCAGTAGGGCAAATCTCATACTTAGACGTGGGAAGTGCTGGGAAGACGTTTCTTATGAAGGAGCTGCTATTGTTTTGTATAGGGACAAAGAATGCGAGGAGGGGGCACTACGGATGTGACTGACAGCATGGAGGTGAATACTGGCAGTTAATGATAGAGAGATAATGGGGTGGTATACATAATATTATCTGTAGATGATAATATGGTACTATATAGTCTGCATATTCATCTTCACCGCATACATCCCGACATTACCGCCCACATTTTCACCGCACACATCCCGACATTACCGCCCACATCTTCACCGCACACACACCGGCACTACTGCACCCATCATCACCGCACACACACACCGGCATTACCTCAGTGTTGTCCCCGCTGACAGCGCGATTCAATACAGTTGCTGTGTGGAGCTCACAGGAGCGGCGGTGTTCTACTGCCGCTCCTGTCAGCTTCATGTAGCAGAGCTGGATGTGGGACCTCGTGTGGATTACGCCGACCTGGAGGGGTATTTAGGGATTTTAGAAAAGTGGTTAAAGAGGGTGGTTTTTTTGTCTTTTATTCCAAATAAAGGATTTTTTCGGGTGTATGTGTTTATTTACTTTCACTTACAGGTTAATCATGGAAGGTATCTCGGCGAGACGGCTGCCATGATTAACCTAGGACTTAGTGGCAGCTATGGGCTGCTGCCATTAACTCCTTATTACCTCGATTGCCACCGCACCAGGGCAATTCGGGATGAGCCGGGTTGAGTCCCGGGACTGTCGCATCTAATGGATGCAGCAATTCCGGGCAGCTGCTGCCTGATATTTTTAGACAGGGGGGCTCCCCATAACATGGGGCTCCCCATCCTGAGAATACCAGCCTTCAGCCGTGTGGCTTTACCTTGGCTGGTATCAAAATTGGGGGGGACCACACGCCATTTTTTTAAATTATTTATTTATTTATTGTACTGCATGATATAGACCAGCCCACCGGCGGCTGTGATTGGTTGCAGTGAGACAGCTGTAACTCAGCGTGGGGGCGGGTCTGACTGCAACCAATCATAGGTGCCGGTGGGCGGGGGAAGCAGTGAACACGTGATTGAATAATGGGCGGCCCGCTTTTTCAAAAGAGGAAAAACCGCCGGAGCAGTGTGAGTGTGTCTGTATGTATGCAGCAGAGCAGTGTGTGTCTGTATGTATGCAGCAGAGCTGTGTGTGTCTATATATGCAGCAGAGCTGTGTCTGTATGTATGTATGCAGCAGAGCAGTATGTGTGTGTCTGTATGTATGTATGCAGCAGCAGTGTGTGTGTGTGTCTGTCCGTATGTATGCAGCAGAGCAGTGTGTGTGTCTCTGTATGTATGCAGCAGAGCAGTGTGAATGTCTGTATGCAGCAGAGCTGTGTGTGTCTGTCTGTAGGTATGTATGATGTGTATCTATGCATGTCAGTGTATATGACTGTATAGATTTGTCTGTTTATATGTATTTTGTGAGTTTGTCTTTAAATATGTATATGTACGTATCTGTGTATGTGTGTGTGTCTGCGTGTTTATGGGGCCCACTGGGACTCTTCCGCCCGGGGCCCACAAAAACCTGGAGCCGGCCCTGGTTGTGATAGTAACAAGGAGGATGTGAACTATTTGTGACTACCTGGTTTTGCCAGGGCGTCACAAGCATATTACTGGACATGAGAACAAGAGGTGAGTCTTTACTTATGCGTGGTACCGTGGCTCAGTGGTTAGCAGTACTGGGGTCCTGGGTTCAAATCCCACCAAGGACAACATCTGCAAGGAGTTTGTATTGTGATGCCCTGGACTAGCCAGGTAGTCACAGGTAGGCCCTTACACAAACACCTCCCCCCCTTAATAAGGTGACAGCAGCCAACCTACAAAACCTTGTCACCTCCCTCAGGGTTTGATGTCCACACCAGGGGGCGGAGCCAGGTGGTTGGTCCCGCCCACCAAGGAGTTCACAAGCTCTGAGGCAGGAAAAACAGGCAGTTCCCTGTGGGGAGCAGAGCTGAAGGGTGTAGATTAGTTTTGACAGTGAAGTGGAGTGGAGTTCAAGTGCAGACCTGTGTTCAGGTCTGCCACAGTATAACACCCTGTGTCTGGGTTGGAGCCCAGACACCTCTGGCAAGGAGGCAGATGGTGGTGGCTGCCTGCAGGAGCTGGGATTACAGCTGTTGGAACCGTAAAGACCGGGGACGGGTGGTGGCCCGCCGGTACCGAACCGGAAACCGATTGGAAACTGGAGCACCAGGAGGGGTACTCAGACCCAGTACGAGGCCCAGAACCAACTGGACCGAGTCAAATCAACTGATTGAGGACTGGACTTTAGGCCCTTTCCCACCTAAGACCCGACTGAAGACAACAGCCCAACCATAGGGGTAGAAAGCCAAAGCCCAGGCATAGAGACCCGATAGGCCAGCGTGTGCGGGCAAAAGGGCTCTACCGGAACACACCAGGCTCGGGAGTGGACTACCGTTGCTCAGGCATAGGAGTCATCATTTTCTACAAAAGTGAGGTGCAGGAGAAAGGCGGAAACCACCAACCTGAAAAGGGGAAAAGCACAGCCGGTTGTGGGCACCGTCCACCATCTTGTTTGGTTTACCAGAGACTCCAGCGTGTTTGTAATAGTGAGTACAACAGTGCCTTCGGGCCGCGCACTTCGCCGCACCGCACCGACACGCCAGCACGCATCATCCATTCCCCCACCTCAGCACCTCCCTCGTGCCCCCGGGACCATTATTCCCCCTACCCACGGAGGGGTCAACATCAAGCTGCGCAACACCGTCCCCGGGAGCCTAGTCAACGGCAGCGGTGGTGTCCATCCAGTCACCACAACCCGTGGGTGGCGTCACGAACTCAAATCCCCTATAAACAACCGCGGCTCCGGCCGTGGACCTCTCCACTGAACACCACCCCCTCACGTAGCGCCAGCAACCCCCCCTTTCAGAAGTAATGTGACCCCCGGGTCCGTGAGGAGCTCGAGCCACCCACCGATGAGCACGGATCCGAGCGGCTCGGCAAAAGTATATTCAGCCGAACAGCGAATGACAAGTCTTATCTCTCTTTGTCGGGACCCTATCCTAATATGCCTCTATCCAGGTTAAAAAAACCTACATGTAATGGCAGGTAGGATCCAGCTAAAATGAAAACGCTCTGGCTGAGGGGTGGCGTGCTCAGTCAGAAAGGTATGAAATACAGATATAAAAGACTGACCAGCACATCCAATGCTGAAAATTCAATAAAATTACATAAATATATACAGCAGCACTCTGAAAGCTAAAATATGTAAACATTGAATATAGGAATTTTGGTACTGCATTACTGCTATTGGAATTATATTTAAAAATTAGATACTTAGCTTAAAAATTGGCCAATCAATGTGGCCCAACAGCCAACGATTATTAGATTTGCTGGTCAGTCTTTTATATTTGTATTCCATTTCTTTCTGACTGAGCACTCCACCCTTCAGCGAGAGCGTGTTCATTTAGCTGGATCCTACCTGCCTATTACTTGTAATTTTTTTTAACCCAGATAGATGCATATTAGCATAGGGTCCCGATAAAGAAAGATACGCCTTGTTATTGGCTTTCAGGCTCACATAAATTGGCCAATATATAAGCTAAGTATCTCAATTTTAAACAAAGTTTCAATAGCAGTAATTGAGTACCAAAATTCCAATATTCAATGTTTGAATATTGTACTTACCTGCCTGTACTGTCCGACACCAGCCTCTACTGACTCAGAGTGATCACGGACCACTCCTGACGGTGATTCTGCTACTTCATTTTACTTCATGTCAACACAGCAGGTATTACTTTTCTGCTCTATTCAGTTGATGGTGCATCACTGCTGATTGAGAGCTTGCTCCCTGCAGTTAGGAAGTAGGGAGCCAGTTGTCAATCAACATTAAATTGGCCCTGTCATCAGTTTAGAACAGCAGAGAAGAAGCTGCTCTCTTGAAGTGAGTGATGTAAGCCGAAGCCACAGAATCGGCAGCTGGAGCTATCTGTGACCACTCTGAACTTGGCAGAACAGGCAGGTAGTTAGCAACTTACCATACCTGCCTGTAAGTTCTTAGCCCTATAGCAAAAAAATATGTAAAGTCCCGAATAACCCCTTTAATTTTCTAAATCTATAGAGATCTGAATTTTAGGCGTCATGTACACTAGCAATAAGAATGTATGGTTCCCGTAGTAGAAATGGTCCTAAGGATGTGATGTCAAGGATTACTCAGACATGAAAGTAAAGCAGGCTTTACACGCTACAATATATCTTACGATGTGTCAGCGGGGTCACGTCGTAAGTGACGCACATCCGGCATCGTAAGTTATATTATAACGTTTGACAGCTACGTGCGATTGCGATTGAACGTTAAAACGTTCATCGCACGAACGTCGTTCAATTCCTAAAAATTGAATGTGAGGTTGTTCAATGTTCCCGAGGTAGCACACATTGCAGTGTGTGACACCCCGGGAACGATGAACAGCAGCTTACCTGTGTCCCGCTGTTCCCGCCGGCAGTGCGGAAGGAAGGAGGTGTGCGGGATGTTTACGTCCCGCTCATCTCCGCCCCTCCGCTTCTATTGGCTGGCTGCCGCGTGACATCGCTGTGACGCCGAACGTCCCTCCCACTCCAGGCAGTGGATGTTCGCCGCCCACATCGAGGTCGTATGGAAGGGTAAGTACGTGTGACGGGAAATAATCGTTTGTGCAACACGTTCAACAAATTGAACGTGCTGCACATACGATGGGGGCGGGTACGATCGCATACGATATCGTATGCAAAATCGTAAGGTGTAAAGCAGGCTTAACTTTATATTAGAAAAATCATCAGTCCACCAGCATCCACCAATGAAATGTCTGAGATCAGAGATAGCTAAGGTCATTTAGCAGTCTATCAGAATTCACCTGGAATGGCTGAGATCAGAGATAACTCAGATCTTGGCTGTTCAACCCATTGAATGCCATGGTCAATAGTGATTAGGGAGTCTAGGTGCTTAGAGAGAGGGTGACATGGCAGCTAGGGGATAACACATTTCCCTACACCTGTCATGGTTTATGCCATTTAGATTTTATTGCTCATATGCTATAATGTTTGTTTGGTTTTTTTTAGAAAAAGTTCCCTGCAGGACTGTAAAGGAGCAGGTGCAGATATCATTAATAGTCTACTTTCAGGAAGTGTTGATGGATCCATAAGTAATGTTCCCCAAAAAGATAATAGGTAAATTTTAAAATGTCTATTGCCTCAGTTAAAGAGAACCTATCACCACTTTTTCGGCCTATAAGCTGCGGCCACCACCACTGGGCTCTTATATACAGCATTCTAACATGCTGTATATAAGAGCCCAGGCCGCTGTGTATAGCATAAAAACCCCTTTATATACTCACCTAGAAGGTCGCTCCAGTGCACAACAGTCGAATGGGTGGCGCCGTTCTCCGGGACCGGCGCCTCCCCTTTCGGCCATCTTGGTCTTCCTTATTCTGAAGCTGCGGTGCATGACGCGTCTACATCATAAACACGCGCCAGCATTGAGGTCCTGCGCAGGTGCACTTTTATCTGCCCTGTTCAGGTCAAAGTATTGTAGTGCGCCTGCGCATGACCTCAGTGATGCCGCGTGTGTATGATGTAGACGCATCATGCACCGCCGCTTCAGAATAAGGAAGACCAAGATGGCCAAAAGGGGAGGCGCCGGTCCCGGAGAACGAAGCCACCCAACTGACCAGTCTGCACCGGAGCAACCTTCTAGGTGAGTATTATAAAGTGTTTTTTATGTTCTACACAGCGGCCCTGGCTCTTATATACATATTGGTTTGGTTTTCTTTTGTCAATTATAGAAAAAAAAACAACACCATAACACAAGGATGTAAAAGGGCAGTATAAGATCCAGATAGATCCTCTTTTTTATATCAGGGGCAGGGGTCCCCAACCTGTGTCTTGGGAGTCACATGTTGCTCGTGGGCCCATGATGTGTGCTTGTGGCTGTCTGGCAACTTGGTGTATAAGCAAACTGCCATGTTGAGCAGGTGTCCAGATGGTGACTCTTATGAGTAGCCCCACACAGAAGAGCAGATCAAATTAGAGTAGGGTAGGAACTCCTGGACCGGTGTGATTTCTGTGAAAAGGCTTTGGCTTTCCCTTTACTGGTAATGGGGGCTCGAGATGTCACTATTGTGAGGGAGCAGGAGCTGGATGTGGCTCACGACCCTCTTTCAGAGTGGAATGTGGCTATTAAGGTCAGAAAGGTTGTGGACCTCTGTCACAGAGCAACATGTTTTTGTTAAGCTATCACTTGCTTTAATGTTCTGTTATATTTAGTGTATAATTTAAACAATCAGACGATAACAGCGTGTAAAATAAATAAATACAAAATAAATACACTTTAAAAGGTTATTCGAAAAAAAACTATTTTTACTTAGAAAAAGGGGTTTTTTTTGCAAAAACTGTAAAAGAAAAATATAGATGACAAAAAAACAGTGGTAGACCCATTTATCATAAAAACAAACCCACAGATGTCTATTTTAGGGAAAAAATAAAAAGTTATGGCTAACATTACTTGATGGTATTTAAACAATGACCAGTCATATTGTTACTAGAATGTGATAGTTTTTATTCCCTTAATTGATTTTAGAGATAAGATGCAAAATATGGATACTGCTCAGAATGGAAAACCTGTGCTTTCTGGAAGTCTAAGTGAGAATGAAATACATATTACTGGAGATGAGCACAAGAGGTGAGAGTTTACTTTAACATTTGTATAGCCTATTTAGTGTGGAAGCTCCTAAGGATGATAAGACATATAGACAAAGGTTATTCAGAGATGACAATTACTTTAAAATCAACATTCCGCCTGCATCCATCTATGGGAACCAAGCTAATCAGTGAGAAAAGCAGTAGGAGAAGCAAAAAGGAATTTGGAACACTGGCACAACAGAGGCACAGAGAAAGGGAGGGAGCTGTGTCCCCCAATGAAGGCTATGAGAAAGAAATTTTATGGTGAGTCCCTAAAATGTTCATTTCTCTATCGCTTCATTGGGAGACACAGGAAACCATAGAACAGGCAAAAGCAATCCCAAGGGTGAGAAGAAAGGGTTTGACAAAGGTATGTACCGATGACCAGGCAGCAGCCTTGCAAAGCTGCAAAATCGAGCCCTGATGTTGAATGGCCCAGGAAGCCCCCACAACTTGGGTGGAGTGAGCTGTAACCTTGAATGGGGCTGCTCTGTCTTCTAGAATAACAGAACAGATCCAACCATCCATATTAGCCTTAGGGGCATATACATCGCAGAAGACACTGGGGGCATGTATATCGCAAGAGATAATGGATCACACTGGTGTATAGCATCTGATGATTCTGTCATGCAGAGAATCGGATGCTATATGCAAATGACACTCGGCTCAAACTCTACTGCGAGCGTGAACCAAGTATCATTCTACTGTGCTCTGATTCGCATGCGAGAATTGGATCACAGGTGTGGAAGTGACAGAGAACTTAATTTCTCTATTTTCTCCATTGCTTCTGTCCACGGTAATCAGACTGTTTCACATGCACCCATAGACTTGTCTGCAGGGGGAAAATTGTATAAAAAGTAAGAGGTGATTTTTTTATACTTTTGATTGCTGAATTCAGAAAAAATATGTAAAAAAAATCCATCATGTACAGTTTTTTTTCTCACAAATGCTGTCACCATAGACTTCCAAAAGAATAGAATTCCATGGGGTTCCAAAAGGAATTTAATTCATACGTTTCTCAAGATGGTGCTCTAGTGTATTGCAGTGATGTTCCTGGGCTGATGAAAAAATTTAACATTGAGAATAACGTGAGCGAGTGGAGAGTCTTTATTAATTCATTAAAATAAAGTCTGGAAGCTGCGCTACTGCACAATAGCAGTAAGTATGCATCAGTGCCCGTAGGGAATTCACTTGAAGGAAAGCTATGAGAATTTAGACTTTATTCTCAAGAAACTAAACTACGAGGATCAAAGATGGTGATCTGAAAGTTCTCTCTTTGCTCCTTGGGCAGCAAGGAGTATACACAAACTACCCATCCTTTTGTTTGAATGGTACAGCCGGGATAGGACTCATAATAAAAGTTGTCCAACGAGAACATCTTTGCATCCTGCACTGAAGAACATAGTTGCGGAAAGTTTAGTTGATGCCACTAAAGTTCTCCTGTCACCACTCCACATTAAGCTTAGACTGATGAAGCAGTTTGTGAAAGCTCTACTGAAAGAAGGAGTTCCTGTCTATTAAGTTTCAGGGACTGTGCTAAGCAAAACTGACGGAAGGCATTTATATGGGTCTGGATATTTTAAAAATCATGAACAATGTGTTCGGAACAAAAATGAAAACTGTGGAGAAAAGGGTTTGGGATTCTTTCAAAGACGTCGTGAAGAAATATCTAGGTAACATCAAAGATCAAAAATTGAAGTCCATTGTGGAGAAGATGCTGAAACGTTTCAGAGCCTCGAGCTGTCAGATTAATTTACAAGTTATATTGTTTACATTCCCATTTAAACTACTATCCTGAAAATCTAGGTGCTATTAGTGAAGAGCTAGGAGAAAGATTTCATCAGGATATCAAGGAGATGGAACACGATACCAAGGTAGGTGGAACAAGAGCATAATCGGAGACTACTGCTCAATGCTTAACAGAGAAGATCCGCAGGCCTTCTATAAGAGAAAAGGGATCAACAGAAGCTTTGAAGAAAAAGAAAAAGGCGCAAGAATTAATTTCCAATAAAGTTGTAAAATGAATATTCAATAATTTTTTTATATATAATATTGTGTACATGATGGTTAAAAATAAGTGTTTTTCTGTTGTTTTTTTTATTTTAAATCAAGGCATAAGAAAACTTTTTGCATACTTGTGTTATCGGAGCCACTTGCAGCATGCAGCAATTGTTATCTCCTGCCGCATCGGCATGAAATATATATTGTAGATCTGCACTGCTTCATAGTATAACACAATTGTAGACACTGAACAAACAACCGCTCACCACAGTAGGATTCAGCCTGATTAATTCCTCCAGATAAATATCCTCGGTCCCAGCACGGTTCACGGCAGCCAGCCGTATATAGACATGAAGCAAGCAGGGGAAGGATCCAGCTCAGACTCCAAGGATTTGAATAAAAGGCATTTCTTTATTTCAACTTGTTTAAAAAGAATATATCCAAAAAAGATATAATGACCCCGGCTGTTTACACTGACAGATGGTAGATGAAGAAAAAACTACGCGTTTCGGCGGTACGCCTTCATCAGGTCAACCTGATGATATACTCTTTTTAAACAAGTTGAAATAAAGAAATGCCTTTTATTCAAATCCTTGGAGTCTGAGCTGGATCCTTCCCGTGCTTGCTTCATAGTATAACACAGGTCCGAGTGCTAGTGAATGAGCATGAAAAAATTACTGCAGATCTGCACTGCCCCATTGGTCAGAGAACTATCCAATAAAACATTGCACAGCACTCAGGTGTTATGCGCTCGTGTGAATGAGCTCTAAATAGCAAAAACCTGGTGACACATTCCCTTTAAAGCGTTAATGATATATGCATCTAATATATAAAGCTCAGTGTATGTATGTGTGTATGTATATATGTGTGTGTGTGTATGTATATATGTGTGTGTATGTCCGCTAAAGGAATTTGCACCGTCGCAATTACAATCATGAAATTTTGCACAAACGCCCCATGTGACCCAGGGAACGTCATAGACTATGTTTTGACGGGAAAATGTAACCCCGCACTTTACAGTTAGTCTCCAAAATCCTGCCTCCATTAAACTGAATTGAGGTGGGAGTTACAGGCTATTAGTAGCAACTGTCAGTGGTTGCTATAGGAACAAAATAAACTGTTAGTATAAGAAGCTTATGTGTGAGGTAATATGATGTCGGTGGGAAGACGGATAGAGAGAGAGAGAAAAAGACAGACAGACAGAGACAGAGACAGACGTGGAAAGAGACAGACAGAGACAGATGGGCAAAGAGACAGATGGGCAAAGAGACAGACGGGCAAAATGACAGACCTGGAAAGAGACAGACCTGGAAAGAGACAGACCTGGAAAGAGATAGACCTGGAAAAGAGACAGCCCTGGAAAGAGACAGATGGAAAAAGAGACAGACGGGCAAAGAGACAGACCTGGAAAAGAGACAGCCCTGGAAAGAGACAGACCTAGACAGAGACAGACCTGGAAAGAGACAGACCTGGAAAGAGAAAGCCGGGCAAAGAGACAGCCGGGCAAAGAGACAGCTGGGGAAAGAGATAGATGGGCAAAGAGACAGCCGAGCAAAGAGACAGCCGGGCAAAGAGACAGCCGGGCAAAGAGACAGACCTGTAAAGAGATAGACCTGTAAAGAGACAGACGGTGAAAGAGACAGACGGGCAAAGAGACAGCCGAGCAAAGAGACAGCCGGGCAAAGAGACAGCCGGGCAAAGAGACAGACCTGTAAAGAGATAGACCTGTAAAGAGACAGACGGTGAAAGAGACAGACGGGGAAAGAGACAGACAGGCAAAGAGACAGACAGGCAAAGAGACAGACAGGCAAAGAGACAGACAGGCAAAGAGACAGACGGGGAAAGAGACAGACGGGGAAAGAGACAGCCCTGGAAAGAGACAGACTGGGAAAGAGACAGACGGGGAAAGAGACAACCCTGGAAAGAGACAGACTGGGAAAGAGACAGACTGGGAAAGAGACAGACGGGGAAAGAGACAGACGGGGAAAGAGACAGACGGGGAAAGAGACAGACCTGGAAAGAGACAGACCTGGAAAGAGACAGACGGGGAAAGAGACAGAAAAAGACAGACAGGGAAAGAGACAGACAGGGAAAGAGAGAGACAGACAAACACACACATAGAGACAGACACAGAGATAGAGAGAGACAGACAGGCACAGAGATGGAGATAGATAAGACTGATACAAATACAGACAGAGACATAGACACAGACAGACAAAGAAAGACATAGACAGAGAGACAGACAGACCGCGACACACAGACAGAGACTGGAAGAGAGACAGAGAGACAGTTACTATCCCGGGCAACACCCGGGTACTACAGCTAGTATCTGATAAAGAAAACCCAATGTTCTCTTTCTTATTTTTAGCCCCTGTAACCACATTTTTCTGATTTATTTTACAGCCCAAAGGAAGAAAAAAAGCAGACTTTAGATCAGAAGATGGGTCAGACTGTGACAGATACTGAGAAACAACCAGAGCAGAACACCTTCTTATATAAAGACGGGTAACACGATTGCAACTGGCATTAATTATGAGACTCTAGAACAGAGGTCCCCAACCTTGAGAGCCACATCCTGCTCCCCTCTCCCAGTAGTGACACCCAGAGCCCTCATTACCATTATAATGACAGCCAAAGATTTTCCACTGAGACAGTATTCCAAGATCCAGGGTTTCCTAATCCTTACCCTCATTTAGATCTGCTCTTCTGTGTGGGGCTACTCAAAAAAGTCACCATCTGGAGACCTGCTGATCATAGCTGTTTGCTAGACCTGAAGCTTATGCACCAAGGTAATAAACACTTGTGAGCCACAGATCATGGGCCAGTGAGCTAAAGGTTGGAGACCCCTGCTCTAAAATGGTTCAGACAACAAATACTGTAGGTTAGCTTTAAATTTGGCAGTTGAGCTATCACTGAGACAAACCTCTTAGACCATATTATATTACTTGCACCAACTAAATCACCCCTAAAGTGTTAATACAAAAATGGGATAATCGCTTATTTGTGGGTTTCCCTTTCATAATTTTATCGTGTCACATGCTTCTTTCAGTCATGAGGCATTAGAAATAGGAATTGTCCTCTTTAGGATGCTTGTGTTCTAGCACTTATGGAGGGAACTGTGCATGCGCGGTGTTATGCACCAGGACTGCATTCTTGAGATAGACACAGATCTTTACCACGACTAGTCAGAGGCTGCTCTCAAAGTGCTGAGTTCTGCTGTATGGTCCCCAGTCGATCCCCGGATAGTTCGGACGCACAACCCGGTACACTCCTCAGTGTCCTTTCCTGGTCATCTTCCTGCGCTGACCTCTCCCGCCTGTCCCACGCCTGTACGCAGAGCCCCGAGCCAGTGTCTGCGAGCCCTGTTGGGTGGCTTGAAGCTCTATCCCTTGGCCTTTTGTGGTTACCTTTTCACTGGACGTGTGTCGATCTGGCTCCAGTACTTGCAGTAGCCTAAGGCGGGCTTTGCACGTTGCGACATTGCACGTGCGATGTCGGTGGGGTCAAATCGAAAGTGACGCACATCCGGCGTCGCAGTCGATATCGCAACGTGCAAATCCTTTTTGATACGATGAACGAGCGCAAAAGCGTCGTTATCGTATCATCGCTGCAGCCTCCGACATTTCCATAATGCCGGTGCAGCGACAGGTGCGATGTTGTTCCTCGCTCCTGTGGCAGCGCACATCGCTGTGTATGAAGCCGCAGGAGCGAGGAACTTCACCTTACCTGCCACCGGCTGCAATGAGAAGGACGGAGGTGGGCGGGATGTTTACATCCTGCTCATCTCCGCCCCTCCGCTTCAATTGGCCGCCTGCCGTGTGACGTCACTGTGACGCCGCACGACCCGCCCCCTAAGGAAGGAGGCGGGTCGCCGGCCAGAGGGACGTCGCACGGCAGGTATGTGCGTGTAAAGCTGCCGTAGCGATAATAATCGCTACGGCAACTTTCACTATATATCGAACGTGCGACGGGGGCGGGACTATCGCTGCAGCATCGGTAACACATTGTTACTGATGTCGCAGCGTGCAAAGCCCGCCTTAGCCTCCTTTTTGCTAGCTGAGTCTTGAAGTTCTCCACTAGTTAAGGGTCCGGTCCCCTATGTGTCCAAGTCCCTCCACAACAGTATGCCGGTGTGGAAAAGAGTCCACGGTGTTTGGCGCACTTCCCATGGCCCTAGGACCCCTTCTTTCCCACAATCCTGAGACAAGCTGATCCAGCCCTCATCCCCAGGACTGCTCTCCTCCGTGTCCTATTCCAACTGGCTTACGTTCTATATTCTGCTCCCACTAACTAGACTCCACCCCCAGGCTGGCTTCAGACTGTGCATATTAATGGCAACATCAAAGGTGCGACTGGCCCTAACCACGATCTAGTGGAGTGTTGCTAATTGAGTATCTGTGTTTGTGTATACCAATTTGTGACCTCCTCCTTACCCGTGAATGGGATACCATACCTCTGGCTGAGGTGCAGTACCTCGTTGGTGACTAAAGTCTCATTGGAGCCACAGTGGCACCCACATCAATCAGATATTATCCATTGTTGCCTAATCTTGTCTTAAAATAACAAGATGGGGCAACAAAAGTGCAGCATGCAGAATTTTGTTTTCTGTTCTAAAAACTGATACATAATGAAACCTAAATGAATAGTCAATAATACCCGTCCGGTTCAGTTCCACCAGTTATGCAAAAGATCCATTTTGAATATGAATAGATATTAAATATGGACTGCTCCTTTCATCAGACAGTCACCTGACTTTACTTTGCGATATGATCAGGTCTGTGCAAAAGCTCAAATATTTCTTAATTCTGTAGAGATACAGAAAAGGAAATTGCTGAAGTGAAGATAAGTGAAGATACCGACGAGCCCACTTCTGGACAAGTAGACAGGTATTATGATGCTGATGGTGGACCTAGTTAGTCCAGTATCCTAGAACTTCAGGAAGGAGATCTAAACCTTTTTACTTACAGCTGTAGAGTGCAACGATAAATAGAAATATTGTTCCCTTCATATTAAAAGTAACAAAATGGTCACTACAGGTAAGGAAGGGGAGGGGGTGAGGGTGCACTTACATTTCTGCTATGGCATCACTGAATTGTAGAGGCCACTTTTTAATAGTCATTTCAAATTATCAACCAAGGCAGGATAATGACAGATAATAGTCCTATATACAGTAGATAACATAATACCACACCTTATGCAATATATGATGGTCACAGCTCACTGCTTCCTCCTGTACAATGACCTTTAACCACATCACAAACCATGCTTAGAAAACTATGCTAAAGAAGTTAATGAGTCTGATCCTGACTGCTGCTGGTTATGGTCCTTGTGGCTACTGTAATCTTATGTCCAAATGCTATTTACAAAAACTGAGGCAGTTCCAATTAGCAAAAAAACCCATCTACAATCAAAATAAGAACGTCCTGTGATCAGCTTCATGTCAGAGGACACGTTTAACAAAAAATGATTGCACAAAACGGACAACTCTGACAATAATCTGACTTTCCTGTGTGGTCACGTGTGCACAAGCTCCAGTATGTCTTCATTTCTGTAATTTGTTTTACAGCACATTATCGACGGAAAGCAAAACTACAGAAAAGGAAAAGGGAACTACAGTAAAGGAAATTGTGGATGTGACGATCAGTGAAACAGTGACATATGTTGAGGATCCCAGTTATGGAGACACTTCTGCACACAGGTATTATCCAGACAAGTATTATGACCCTCATGAAATGGCCTGTGCTTGTGCAGGGACTGTTATATTTACTGCTGAATTTTTTTATAAGTAAAGCAACAAAACAGATCCCTAATTCTACAGGCTGCAGAAAGGATTATATAGTAATTTAGCAGCAATATGGAAATTTGTCTTACAACTAAGGAAGCATGGATGTTCGGGTTCACACGGTTTAGTTTGATACTTGGACTTTACCCGAACTTGACCTCCAACCTCATATAAGTCAATGAGGACCCAAACTTTTGAACTGTAAAATGTTTGTTGTAAGGGTTAGGGTCCTGCAAAAGGAAGCCAAATGGAGGTAAGAGCAGGACAATTGCACTGAAAACAAATGTGCATAGGGATTAAATAAATAATTTAAATAAATGGCGTGGAGTTCCCCCCTACTTTTGATAATGAGCCAAGGTAAAGCAGACAGCTGTGGGTTGGTATTATCAGGCTTGGAAGGACCATGGTTATTTGACCCTTCCCAGCCTAAAAATAGTACCCTGTAGTGGTCACAGAACTGGCACATCTAATAGATGAGCCAATTCTGGCACTTTGCCCAGCTCTTCCCATTCGCCCTTGTGTTGAGACAATCAGGGTAATTTTTTTTATGGGTTTAATAGAGAAAAATAATCAATCACGCCATATTTTTACTCCATTTACCGATCACCATAAATAATCTGATTACTGAATTGTTGTTGGGTCATTACTATTACAGGGACACCAAATATGTCTGTAATTTGATGATTTGTGATGTTTATTAATTTTTTTAAAAAATTTTACATTAAAAATGTCATTATAATTGTTTTTTAATATCTTTTAGTTATTTTATAGGAAAAAAAAATATTTATTTTATTCTCCCTCCAGAATACAGGGACATAGAGATACATGGTATGGAGCAGTGTATTTCTATGTGCCAATATAATCTGGCTTGGTGTCAGAGCCTGCATTGCAGCTTCAAGTATGCAAAATTCTACCAGTGACATCAACAGAGCTTGCTCTCAGCTACAACTGTCTGCAATGTTGTTGGGCGCAGCCTTGCGCAATACAGTTCTATGGAGAGAGGCCTCTCTGGGAACATGCATATCCACAATTGCGGTCACGTGACTGCCATTCCCAGGGAATCCCTGTAGTGCCCACTGTGTGCGGTGGGAAGATTCATTAGTCTTCAGTCACACAGAGTGACTGTAGACATCACTTTAGACCAGACAACCCCTTTAAGAGAACAGAAAAATATCTCCCCTTTGTTTCCATGCTGTACACTCCAGGTCTACACACACACACACACACACACACACATATACATACATACATACATACATACACACACACACACACACACACACACACACAAACACACACACACACACACACACACGTTGGTATCACAAAATTATAGGATTTTTTTTATGTTTTACAATGTATATCCATTCTAGAAAGGCTATAAATGTTAGTCTCCTATTAGTTCCTAAAGTTTTCCAGGTGATAGATCCTCTTAAAGTCAGATGTGTGACTTGTAAATTCTTACAATGAAGTCTGAATTTTCACTCTTGTAGAGTACGACGGTGTACAAATTGGGGATAAATCTTGACAGCAGTGTTCTCTTTAAAGTTATCCAAATTTATCAAAACATTACGCAATACAATGATAATTTAAATAAAAGCAACGCAGCCACAAACAAATCTGACTTCAAAAAGTCCTTTCTAACGTTTTATTCCTTTATTTTTTTTCTCCCTAGTAAAGAGAAGAAAAGTATACAGAAAGTTGTAACAGTATCTGAAGAAGAAATAATCGAAGATGGAAAAGAGCTAAAGATAGTAGAAGAGAAACAAGTAGAGTATGTAGAATCCTGGGAATCGTATGAAAGTACTGAAGAATCTGATATGGTAAAGTCTTTATTCTTTTTTTATACATAAAAAAAAGTTATAAGGGTAAGTGCACACGATCTGGAGTGCCAATGTTCTGGATGCAGTGTATATTTGCATTATTTGTGCCCATGATCAGGTTTCTGGGTGCAGAGTATATTCCCTCTGTTCTCCCGCTGAGAACACTCATGACTCTGCAAAAATAAATTGACATGCTGCGACTCGGAAAGCCGCGCCACAGGTCGGCTAACGGAACTTCTAAAAGAAGCACAATGGGCAGGAGATTTCTATTAATCCTGTCCTGTCCACTGTCCTTGTACCTTAAAACGCAGCATTTTGGATGCAGCAAAAACACTGTATGTCTAAACCGCTGATAAAACTGATCGTGTGCACTCACCCCAATAGTACTGAGAAAAAGTAAAACCTGCTACCTGAAATTTTGCTTTTATTATGCCTTAAAGTAGGACTGAATTACTCCCTAGGAGCAGCCCACACTGAATACATAATTTACATAATATAATTGATGCTACATAACCCCCATATTACCTAACTAAAATAGACAAAATTCTACCAGAATAAAACAATTACTGAGTACTATGTGCTGCATCTGGAATTAATTGCAACATTTCCAGTAACAATTTTTACTTCCTATTTTTCCTCAGCAGCAAATTAAGTATTTATGTAATGAAAATGGAGTAGGGGGAATATAAAGCTGCACTTAGAACTCCAGTGCCAAAGGCTCAGCTTTGGTTTTCAATGTAAAGGAAGTAAAGCTTTGTGAAGATAGCAGGTGAAGAAGACTAAAGGCTGCTTTACACATGTCGATGTGTCGTGCGATCGCACCCGCTCCCATAGTTTGTGCGGCACGGGCAATTTGTTGGCCGTGTTGCACAAAGTCGGTAACCCCCGTCACACGTACTTACCTTCCAAGCGACCTCGCTGTGGCAGCGAACATCCACTTCCTGGAGGGGGAGGGACGTTTGGCGTCACAGCAACGTCACACAGCGGCCGCCCAATAGAAGTGGAGGGGCGGAGATGAGCGGGACGTAACATCCCGCCCACCTCCTTCCTTCCGCATTGCCAGCGAGACACAGGTAAGCTGTGTTCGTCGTCCCCGGGGTGTCACACAGAGCGATCTGTGGTGCCTCAGGGACGACGAACAACCTGCATCCAGAAATTGACCGAGATTTAGAAAATGAACGACGTGTCAACGATGAACAAGAAGGTGAATATTTCTGCTCGTTCACTGCCGCACATAGCTGTCACACGTTACGATATGTCAAACAATGCCGGATGTGCGTCGTAGCATGTAACGTGGCCTTTAGGCTATGTGCGCACTAGAAAGTGCCTTTTTCTTAAGGAAAATCCGGACCCTCTTAAATAATCCCGCACCGGAGGTAAAAAAAAAAAAAGGCCCGAAAACCGCAGCAAAATCTGCATGTGGTCTTACCGCGGTTTGCCGCGGATTTACCGCGGTTTGCCGCGGATTTTCTGCAAGTTGGTCCCCACGGATTTTTACCATTATCTATGGCAAAAGCCGCAGGTACCTGCGGAAAAGAAGTGACATGCTCATTAATTCTGCAGCAGAAAATCCGCGGGTAAATCCACGGGTATAAAAAAACGCAGTGTGCGCACAGCATTTTTTAAAACTCATAGGATTTGCTGGGGAATGACTACGGCAATGTTAGACAAATTTTCAGCAGCAAAATCCGCGGTAAATCTGCAGCGTGTGCACTAAACCATGGGTATATAAAAATACACCAGGAGGGTGACACTAAAAATTACAACCATAAGAAAAAAGTCAGCTTCTCCTCAGCAGGCTAAACTTGCCACTTGGCATTAAAGGGACCCTGGTAGCTGAGGCATACTACCCAACTCGTATCAGCCACAGTCTGTCTAATCCCAGCCCAGTCATTACCGCACCCTCTGTGCACTCCCTAAAAAGAAGCCTCGTCATCAGTGACTCTTGTTTCAGGGGCTGGTCTGGTCTCTGCTGTGCTCTTGCGCACTGTCATTGTGTGATGTGCACAATGACAGCACGCTCTGTGTTGCCGGTTCAGATCGGTAGTAACTAGCTGGCAACAGAGCAGAACGCATTCTCAGTGTTCAGTGTCAGGATACCCAACATTCAGAGAGCAGTGATGTCAATTACGAGGGCGGCGCAGGTCTCTGAACACCAGGTATCCTGACACCATACACTGCTCTGTGACCACTTCATTATTACTCGCATTATGCTTTATTTCAGGGAGTGGCTAGGATGCACTAGGACTCTCAAAGAAGTGTCATCATACAGGTGTTAAGGACGTGACTCAACTGGTCACTCTTTGGATCTGACTGCTGTTTCAAATTATAATGTCATGAGTGCACGCGAGAAAGAACAATAATAGACACTATATCGGTTATGGACCTTCTCCATGACAGACCCTGAAGGAACTGAACTTTATTCTTAGACAAAGCCCTAGACCGAGAAGTAAAGGGGTGTGAACAAAAGTTTTAGTCCAATCAAGTATCGTAGGTCAGGGCTTCAACACGTATAGAAATCTGCATATCCTCTTCTTGATTGGACAGTCCAAGCTTTAGGAATGCTCTTTGTTCATCATCCCGGGTGTAGACAGGATATGGCAGCCATCTTCAAATTACATATACTGATATATACTGTGTTAAAGAACAAAGACATGCATAAATATGTGCGTTAGTTTACATCTACTAAACTATATACCTGAGTCTATGAAATTGCTGAATTAAGTATTTCTGGTTATTTAATTCTCATCCCCAACAGTCCCCCCTAAAGACTTATTTCTGCCATTTCTGAATTCTAAGGGTACTGTGTTCCCTTAGGAAGAGAGGTAGAAAGATCTGTTGGAAAAACTGCCTAACTGAACGTTGAGGCATGGGCGGAAAGGTGAAAGGGGTTTTCTTCACCGGTTTGAGACCAAGGACTCCTAGGCACTCGCCTAGCCTCACTCTTCGTAGTGGGGCTTTCCCATGTCCCAAGGTTCTCTAAGTCCTCACTTCTAACTGTTCTGGCAATAATGGTCTGAGACTGTACAGGTTTTCTGAAAAGGATAAGTATGAGCAGAACGCTCAGTGCACCTCTGGTTGATTGACCCTTCTGCAATGCGAGGTGTGGATCCATGGATATTTTTTTTTTTGATCGGCCCATCTGGTGTTGACTCATGGCTCTTTTTCACTTGTCCTTTAGGATCAATCAGTCTCCTGACCGAAAACCATATACTACTAGCTCTGATTTAAGATCTGGAATTGAAAAATACACCTGATTATCACACTCTTTAGTCAATCATATAAAAATTGTACATGCCTGTCCTAAACCAAAAAACATCTTACATAAAGACCTGTTTATTACGAAAAGAAAACAAAACATACATTTCGTACACGATTTGCCAGTTTCCACTTTCTATAAAATATACGCTTTTTGTAAACCCATTTTTTAACATACCACCATCATGTGCTTCTCAGCAATAACGTCGTTTTCTGCACTGGAATGCCTCTGACCAAACCTGGAGAGAAATCTACACAACACGCACAGACTTGCATACAACGTGCTCATGACATACATCTATAATCAGTCTGCAGTCTCTAAGAATGGGTAGAGCAGGTGCAAGGTGTTACTGCGGATTCTTTACAGTTTTTTTTCTCACTTCGTTCTAGGCACATGTCTTATAAGACTGGGTGAATCTGCTCACCTGGGTACTGAACCTTGGTGTTACCAAAGCACACACTGACAATTGTCTTACACAGATTTTAGTCCATAGGTTACCTGGGCCATCATTAAGAAGAGCTCTCATGACAGAGAAAGCTTACCACCCTTTATCCACAGACTTTCCTCAGTCAGTTGGCTCCCTGCATGTCACACTCCATTCCTTGTTGATGTGATTGTTCCTGTAGGGATTTAAGAACACAAGGAGTGACAAAATTCACTGATGTGACAAGTGCCACCGAGGTATGGTCCATATTGGTGAAAGACTCTCAACTCTAGGTCCGTTCACTGCTTCTTGGTCAGCTGCACCTGTGCGAGGATCTCCATCCGATTCCATCAGCTCAGATCTAGATTTTCTCTTCAGCATACCTAATTCATTTGACAACAGGAAAGATCTACAACCTACATACACATCTAAAGACTCTTACCCACTCCTGTTCTACCCATCTAGAGAGGCCTTTAATGCGTCACTACCTCTTGTACCGATAGGAGGGGAGGGAGTGGTTCGAATTTAGACTACCTCATGTTGTGCAAACCGCAGCATATCCAGTGTAGAATCGACCAACATCTTGTTCCATCTATAAAAACAAAAAACTAAAAATATACATTAGATCATTCTTAGAACTTTAACTCTGACCATAATATAGCTAGTGATCATCTATACTTCACATGTCTGTAAATACTAAATAAATAAACAAACAAACATATAATACAAGACTTTCCTATTTCAGTGAACAGATATGCCTCATAGTACTAAAAAAAAGCCAGCTTCAAAACCTATCTAATATGCCTGCTGCACCCTCTACTGTTGGAGAATATAATTAATACCTTCGTCCCCCCTTGTTTAGTTGTTTATTTACCAATGTAACAAAATTCTGAGTTTTTTATGCTGGTATTCCCTAAAAGAAAAAATAAGACAGCAATTAATAAATTAGCTACATACTAGAAACTAAACTTGGACAAACACTGAAAATAACATATATCTTACAACAATATACATTGCTGGGGAATTTTAAACCCTTACGATAAACAACACAGAAACTAATTTGCCTGTCTCATGAAATCTAATTTTCCCTACAAAATTAATTGAATCATTCAGGTACAAGCAGGAAACTAAAAATTCTTATCTCTTAGTAGAAGCCAGAGAGAGAGAAGGAAAAAAACCCTCATCTTTTGTTATAACAAAGACGTAGCCGTGAAAACATCTCACGCTCTACAACACACACATCTCCACATCTCCATTAGATACATTATATATTTTTCTCTTTTTTTCTTTCTACAAATGGATTTGATACCTTCTGACATTAGTAAGGGTAAGTCGTTTAAAAAAATTTTTTTTAGATTAAGTAGCACAATACAAAGATATGTATTTACCTGCCTCTATTCTATTGTATGATATAATGTTGCAAGAATTCTAAAATACCAATTATTTTATGTGGACAATTACCTCTTTCTATTTATCAATTCTTTAAAAATTTCACTTATTTATCTTTGACCTGCATTTATTGGATTGCTGAGTAAACAAATATACTGTTTTATACTTATTCAAATATATTAGTCATATATACTAGAGAACACACTTCCTCCCCTCTCCCCCCTAAAAAAGAAAAAAGTTTAGAGGGGATGGTTTAAGAGTCCAAAGAACCACTGAGAGAGGCGTGGCTGAAAAGGTGTACTGCCATCAGTGGGTGTAGCAAGATGGCCACCACAGGAAATTCCAGGTACCTGACTTCCAGGTGTACGTCCATATTAGTACTCCATGGGTGTAGTGGGAGGGGCAGAAGCTACGGACGGAGCCAGGGGTGTTACTTGTAATGACTGTAAACTGGTTTGCATTACAACATACAAAGGAGAGGTTTGTTTAGTACCAGATATAATGACTTCTAAAGGAGAACAATGAGGCACAGCTAGAGAAAAACATTAGTAATTCTACAAACAGCAACAGACAGTGAATGGGGTCTTTGTTCTTCATTATAAACTCACTGGAGATTAATATGGACTTCCGTACATGGGTTGCAGCCTGCCATCTGATGATAGCCCAACTACTTTACACAATTCCTTACAATCCTTTGTATACTTTTCTCGCTCTTTTTTTTCTTCAACTAGGACGATAGCGTTCTCAGCTCCTACCAAAAAAACACATTTCTTTTTAAACAGAGTATGCATAGTGCTCTGATTGGACCGGCCGGTTCCAACTGGAATTCTTTCCCGCCTCGTTATGAAGACCTACCCCCTCATAACAGTGGCTCGCGTCTATTACTAAAACGCAGGGGAATATGCTAATTCCAACATTTTACCTGAACCCTTCCCTCCTTGCCTACTATCTATTCAATATTTAATATTCAATATTTAATAAGCAGTGAATGTGTCATCTGCAACACAGGAATATCGCTAGTTCCCATACTTCTGTCCAAAAAACCCCCACAAACTTAATTGGAAATACTGAAAACGCATAACCAGCTAGTTTCTGTTTCAAATTCCAAAATAGCCCTCTCTGTCTCCCTCCTTCTTGCTTCCAATGTAAAGACTACAGGAGTGGGGGATTGCTAACCCCCCTTCCTCTTTCTCGCTCCAAGCAACCGTGTGGCTGGGCTGTCTTGACCCCCCTTCCTGCTGCCCTCTCAGTGAAAGAAAGACTGCAGGCATGTCGCTGCGTAATTTCCAGATCCCTGCTCTGTCCATGTTTAAGCAGCCACTGGGCGTATGACCAGGGCCGTATTTGCCACTAGGCACCCGTGGTCCCGTGCCTGGGGCGGCATGTTGCGGGGGGCGGCACTTTCTGGCAGCAAAAAAAAAAATTATATTTTTTTTACATCCCCCCGCCGCTCCCTCCGTTACACAGTTTAGTGAATCCGCTGTGTTCTCGGGGGGGGGGGGGTGAGAGGGAGGAGAGGCGCACTTCTGTCTATTCAAATACACGGCGGGCGCCAGGCATAGTGAGCTGATTGACCCCGGCAGTTCTAGCGCCTGCACTTCCGGGGTCAGAGGAGCGCGGGCGCGCCAATCAGCTCACTGCCCCGTGCTGCAGCATCCAATGCTGCAGACGACACGCCGCGGAGGAGGACATGACTGAAGCTGGAGCCAGCCAGAAGAGGATAATCACCAGAGCAGTGCAGCGTGCACCGGAGCATGTATGCGCTAAGGCAGAGCCTAGAATGTATGGGCACCTTACAGGTTAGTTGGTGATCGTTGCGATGCCTCTTTTTGTCCACTATAATCATGCAAGGGGAGGCTGGGGGGAGAGAGGCTGAGGCTGGGGGAGGCTGAGAAAAGAGAGGCCGGGGGGAGGCTGGGAAGAGAGAGGCTGAGGCTGGGGGGAGGCTGGGAAGAGAGAGGCTGGGGGGAGGCTGGGAAGAGGCTGGGAAGAGAGAGTGGCTAGGGGGAGGCTGGGAAGAGAGAGAGAGGCTGGGGGGAGGCTGGGAAGAGAGAGAGAGGCTGGGGGAGGCTGGGAAGAGAGAGAGGCTGGGAGGAGAGAGAGGCTGGGAAGAGAGAGAGAGAGGCTGGGGGGAGGCTGGGAAGAGAGAGGCTGGGGGAGGCTGGGAAGAGAGAGAGAGGCTGGGGGAGGCTGGGAAGAGAGAGAGAGGCTGGGGGGAGGCTGGGAAGAGAGAGAGAGAGGCTGGGGGAGGCTGGGAAGAGAGAGAGAGAGGCTGGGGGAGGCTGGGAAGAGAGAGAGGCTGGGGGGAGGCTGGGAAGAGAGAGAGAGGCTGGGGGGAGGCTGGGAAGAGAGAGAGGCTGGGGGAAGGCTGAGAAGAGAGAGAGAGGCTGGAGGGAGGCTGGGAAGAGAGAGATAGGCTGGGGGGGGCTGGGAAGAGAGAGAGAGAGGGGCTGGGGGAGGCTGGGAAGAGAGAGAGAGGGGGGCTGGGAAGAGAGAGAGTCTGAGGCTGGGGGGAGGTTGGGAAGAGAGAGAGGCTGAGGCTGGAGGGAGAGAGAGGCTGAGGCTGGGGGTAGGCTGGGGGGAGAGAGGCTGAGGCTGGGGGGAGAGAGAGGCTGATGCTGGGGATAGGCTGAGGGGCAGAGAGGCTGAGGCTGGGGGGAGAGAGGCTGATGCTGGGGGAGGCTGGGCGGAGAGAGGCTGCTGCTGGGGGAGTGGGAGAGAGGGGCTAATGCTAGAGACAGGGGACAAGGGTTGAGGGATAGTGCAATGACAAAATCGATGGGGTGAGTGTAAGGACTCAGAATAAGAGGGGGGCAGCATTGGGAGCTCATTATGGAGAAGAGGCAGCATGTGTGGGCTCAGTATGGAGTGGAGCAATGTAGGGGAGTCAATATCAAGAGTGGGGTAGTGTGTGTGGGGGGGTGTCTCAGCATAAGCGCTAGTGTGGTGGTCTTAATATGATGAGTGGGGCAGCATGGAGGTGTCATTATGGAAAAGAGGAAGGCAGCATTGGGAGCTCATGGAGAGGGGCAGCATGCATGGGACACTGTGAGGAGGAGGCAGCATGCATGGGACATTGTGAGGAGGGGGCAGCATGCATAGGACACTGTGAGGAGGGGGCAGTATGCATGGGACATTGTGAGGAGGGGGCAGCGTGTATGGGAGAATGTGAGGAGGGGGCAGCATGCATGGGACATTATGAGGAGGGGGCAGCATGCATGGGACATTGTGAGAAGGGGGCGGCATACATGGGACATTGTGAGGAGGGGACAGCATGCATGGGACATTGTGAGAAGGGGGCAGCATGCATGGGACATTGTGAGGAGGGGGCAGCATGCATGGAACACTGTGAGGAGGGGGCAGCATGCATAGGACACTGTGAGGAGTGGGCAGCATGCATGGGACACTATGAGGAGGTGGCAGCATGCATGGGACATTGTGAGGAGGGGGCAGCATGAATGGGACATTGTGAGGAGGGGGCAGCATGCATGGGAGATTGTGAGGAGGGGGCAGCATGCATGGGACATTGTGAGGAGGAGGCAGCATGCATGGGACATTGTGAGGAGGGGGCAGCATGCATGGGACATTGTGAGGAGGGGGCAGCATGCATGTAACATTGTGAGGAGGGGGCAGCATGCATGGGACATTGTGAGGCGGGGGCAGCATGCATGGGACATTGTGAGGCGGGGGCAGCATGCATGGGACATTGTGAGGAGGGGGCAGCATGCATGGGACATTGTGAGGAGGGGGCAGCATGCATGGGACATTGTGAGGCGGGGCAGCATGCATGGGATACTGTGAGGAGGGGGCAGCATGCATGGAACACTGTGAGGAGGGTGAAGCATGCATGGGACATTGTGAGGAGGGGGCAGCATGATGTGAGGACAATGTGCAGATCATATTTCATAATCGAGGAAGTTGTGGTGGGTATACAGTAATTTATAAGTGAGGGCAGTGTGGTGTTTTAGTTTATTAGGGGCAGTGTCAGTCACAGTATATAAGTGGGGACGGTGTGGTGGGAATATTTTATACTCATGCTATGTTTTGATGTGCCTGTGGTGATCCCTATTGGAGGGGGTTAGTGCCCTTCATTTCTCATTGATACTTTTTAAAGTGTTTCACAGAGTAGATTTGCCTTAAACAGATGTTGTGTGCGAAAACTCATAGTTTTACGTTGTCACTGAGGGGCGCGACCACTTAAAGTGCCTAGGGCAGCATGAAGGAAAAATACAGCCCTGCGTATGACCCCCCCTCTCTTCCTCTTCCCTCTCAGTGAAAGAATGCAGGGACAGACAATTAACTCTTTGAGAACTAAATCAGAGCGAAGAATTTACAAGCTTTCCGTGGAGCTGAAAGCTCCCAATTTCTGCCTCACTTACAGCAACTCAAGAATACAGACAGTCAGATCTGTTAACCCTACGGAACCAGAACTTATGGGCCTGGGTTCTTGTCTTTGTTCTAGACTACCGGCGAAGGATACAGGCCCGCCAAGGGTCACCAGCGTCAATATCCCTCTCAGATCAGAGATCAAACTTTTCGCCGAAGACCACCGATTCACAGGACACATCACATACAATGTATATGACACTCACCTGTGATTTTGAGAGTGATCAATTCTCATTGTCGGGGGCCCCCGGGTACTGGGAAATGGTCTCCTGGATCTGAGAGAGAGATTCGGCCAATCCTTCTTACGGTAATCTCAGCAGTGCCTCCACTGTTAAGGACGTGACTCAACCGGTCACTCTTTGGATCTGACTGCTCTTTCAAATTATAATGTCATGAGTGCACGCGAGAAAGAACAATAATAGACACTATATCGGTTATGGACCTTCTCCATGACAGACCCTGAGGGAACTGAACTTTATTCTTAGACAAAGCCCCTAGGCCGAGAAGTAAAGGGGTGTGAACAAAAGTTTTAGTCCAATCAAGTATCGTAGGTCGGGGCTTCAAGACGTATAGAAATCTGCATATCCTCTTCTTGATTGGACAGTCCAAGCTTTAGGAATTCTCTTTGTTCATCATCCCGGGTGTAGACAGGATATGGCAGCCATCTTCAAATTACATATACTGATATATACTGTGTTAAGGAACAAAGACATGCATAAATATGTGTGTTAGTTTACATCTACTTATCTATATACCTGAGTCTATGAAATGGCTGAATTAAGTATTTCTGGTTACTTAATTCTCATCCCCAACACAGGTAGTAGAGAAAAAAACAGTTATATGGTGTAGCTAGTAAACTAGGAAATTTATGTTTTACCTCCTTTTTCAATTTCTCAGCATTCTCTTTAAAAAGGGAAATTATCCTCAGAGCTCACTGTGCTGAGATGAGTAGAGCTGCAGAACGCTCACTAAGGAGACTGGAGCATTGGGGAAACAACAGAAGGTGAGTATTTTTTCTTAATGAGTACACATTTGACCATAATACTATACTAATGATTATGGAGTGTGCATTCTTTTATACAGTGGGCTATGGGGGTGCATTATTCGAAATGGTGGACTATGAGATGTGCATTATACTACAGTATATGGATGACTATGGGATGTGCATTATTTTATATGGAAGACTATGAGGGGTATATTATTTTATATGGAGGACTATGAGGGGTGCATTATTTTATATGGAGGACTATGAGAGGTGCATTATTCTATATAGAGAACTATGGGGTGTTTATTATACTATATGCGGGGCATTCTACTGTATGTGTGGCGCCCCTGACCTGGTCAGTTACCCCTCAGTACTGCACCCATGCTGGGACAGTACTTCCAGGTAATCCTAAGGGCCAGAATGAGGTGTGTACACACAGACACATAGCAACTAGTTCTCCCACACCAGTAGATGGGACCCTTGGATAGTCTCCGGAGGGGGATAGCCTTCAAATCTTATCAAAGGGGGAAGCGGAGGGGCTGGGAGCTAGAGTGCAGAGGCTGTCAGGAAAGAAGGAGAGCCAGTCTGGTAGTGGTGCGCGGCGGTCGCGAGGGAGATACGCGCTGCCACTAGTCAGACCCTGCGCGAGTGTAGTGACAGTTGGCGGGGGAGAACAGTCACTGAGGGAAACAGAGAGAAGGTGCTCCTGGTGACTAGGCACATACGGGGAACAGGTCCCTAGAGCAGACCCCAGTTTAACGACCTGCTAAACCTGCCGGTGAGGGGAACTACAAGTACCTCACCAACCTGACAGAGTCCGAACCTCAGCAGAAACGCAGGGACCCATAAGGAGACAGAGCCTGAAGCCATCTCACTTGGTCTATGCTGCCGGCAAACGGGCCAAACACAGGGGAGAAAAAGCAGTTGCGACTCCCTGGATAGACCCCCAAGGTACTCCAAGTCAGGGGGTTATCCGAACAAAGAAGTGCTAGGAAGGTGAGCTAACAGTTACCCTCAGACTGGCCTGAAGGAGACCTGGTTCTACCTGGTTCATCGCTGCATCGCCCGGGTGAGCTCAGAGCAACATCTGAAAGTGAGTAAAAACCAGTTGAAAGACTTTCGGACTCAGTCTCTGTTATTTTGGAACCAGATACCTTGATCACCCGAGCCCCTGGGGCCTGCCTCACTCACGGGAGGCTACACCACCTGGCTGTAGACCCCATCAGCCCCAGAATCTCATAAAACCTGCAGCGGCGGTCATTAACCTTACTGACCATTAGCCGTGAGTGGCGTCACGATATATACAAAAAACTGACATACCTGTTGCCAGACTGTACAAGACCTGTGGCATCCCTGAACAGGATCAGCACCCCTGGGGCGTCACATATGGAAAGCTATGTGGAGGCATTTCTAATATTTGGAGGGCTATGTGGGAGCCTTTATACACTATGGAGGGCTATTTGAGGGCCACTATACTGTATGCAAGAAATGATACCTTGTGCAAGTTTGTGTGGGGTCCATCATACTGTGTGGAGGCCTGTGTGGTGGCCATTGTACTGTTTGGAGGGCTAGTGGGGACCATTATACACTGTGAAGAGGTGTGGGGGCTATTATACTGTATGTAATTCCATTATACTGTATTGAGGGCTGTGTGAGGGTCACAATTGGGGATCCTACTGTGTTGTGGTGACCACCATACTTTGCCGAGGTAGTTGAGAGTGGGTACAGTAGGATCGTAGGATCATCATACTGTGTAGGACTTCACTGTGGGATTATTATACAGTGTTTATGTAGCATTTTTGTTGGAATCATACTGTATGAGTGTAATGAAATGGGAATCTAGTGGCTTAAATATGAGGAAAATCACTTTGTAAGGGCTGCGAAGTTGTGAGATATGCTCTTCTGCGATCGAACCGAAAATTAATTATTTTATTTGGAGGGTGGGGTTGGGGGGGGGGGCCCAATAAAAAAACTTCTGGGGCCCCATGATTTCTATGTATGCCCCTGGCGGTGTCTCTTGCAAGTACTATTTTTCTTTTTAGAAGTTGAGTTCTCATCTCTTCCTCTGGAGGACTTCAGACTTTACACACAGGTTAAGGGAGCAATCATTAGGAAGCAGATGGAGACAGCTAATACATAAACTAAGTAAATCCTTTTAGGGGAGAAGAGAGGTTAAGTAAAAAGTTTAGTTTCAGCAACAATACATTCAAAATAGACAACGGAAGGACAGCCATCAGGCAAGGGTTGGTTATTTGACATAATACCTGCGTTTTTCAGTTCTTTTACAACTACCTTTGCTGGAATGGCTTGACTTCTAGGCACTCTGAGAAAACTGCAGGCGTGCCTGGGCCAGAATACTACTGAGCAGAGGTGCAAGTGGTGCTCAGGAAGAACATCATGTCTCTAGACATAAATGTGATGAACAAAGTGCATGCATTCATAGGCAAAAGCAGAAACATAGGCATGCTCATCATAGTCATGTGTTTGGACCTGTAGCTCCAGCCTCCTTCAAGGTGTCCAGTGTATAAGCACTTCTCAGAATCATCCATGGGGAACCAAAAGGATAACTAGGGAACACACTCCCCATTCATGCATCTGAATTGGTAAAGCCTTGGCTTAAAATTAGTATAATAGGCAATAAAACCACATAGGAACATAATAAAAGTTAGCAGAAACAAGGACAAATAATAACACAATGGTATCTGGCTTGGTAAGTATTTATATTACCTCTAATTAATAATGTTAATTCTATATCATAGGTAGGCTGGTCCTAGATATTATCTAGTAGATAAGAATTCAGGATCTAGCATACTCTTCAGTGCTGTTCAAGGCAAAATAGATGGGAAAGTTAAAGTTATTGTTTTGAATTTTTAAAACGATTATTAAAATCCCTTAATACACAGTCACATTGTTCGGCAAACTCACACCCCCTCACCTTGGTCTTCAATCCCAAAGTCACAATGGAGCCTTCCTTACCTAATATATTCGTTTACACTTTTTTTTTCATATTGATAGGCGAATGGCTTTGAGAAAACTCATCAGCTTAGCACACATGGTCCCTATTGATTTTTTTTAAGGTTGCGATAAGTGAACAGCTTTTTTTTGTGTTTTATGTTTTTACCTTTTGTTTCTTTCCTTTGTGAATATTTATTTACAGCTATGTTTGGTAACAACCAAATTTTCCATGCTAGCAATAATTCTATAGCAGAATGATTTCTAGGTTTACCTATACTACATATATTATATATAAGGCGCTACAGCTGCTTAATATAAAAATGCATGTTCACAAATCTGTTATTATGTTTTCCCCTTTTAAAGGAGTCTACTAAAAATGATGAAATAAAGGAAGAAATCCTGGAATTTCCTGAACCGATCATCATTCAAGAAATTGAAGGACCTCCGGCTGATGGCGATGACATAAAGTCATGCGGTGGTGTTGCGTCTTTATATGAGGAATAAATTATTGTTTCTTAAAAGAATCTATCTCACCCTGACGGCAGATAATTTATCAGTCAAATTTGAAAGCCTCATTATAGTTTGTTACTCATTGGGAAATAAGAATAACACTTTAAAGGGATTGTCTTATACATGAAATGTCCTGTGTAAAGATCTATTTTTAAATCTTAACTAATTTCGTAATTTACTTCTTGATTTGAAAATTACTTACTCTTCTCTAATCCCTATATCTGCTTTCTTACTTTTCTACCTGTGATATTCTGTTATATTCTTATTTATTCTTCCTGTGACTTATTATATTCTTCCTGTGATATTCTGTGAAAGCTGGGACTCTAGAGAGAACGAGTTTTCACTGGTGATTCTCTAACATGATGTCATCTGCAGGATGACCCAGCAGTCACTCCGCTGCATCTTCAATCACCCCTCCCAAAATAGGACGTCATCAAGGGGCGGTGCTGGGGTCACTTACCTCCAGCTTTTTTTTTTACCACCACTCACTGATGACATCCTGAATCAATCACAGCAAAATAAACAAGGAGAAGAAACTGTAGCTCAACCCCTCATCTTCTGTTACCACCATCAAACGTATTGCCACCAAGTGGTAGCGATGATAGAAGCAGGGGCAGTGAACACAGTGCCACCCCTGATCCCCGATGACATCCTGTTTAAGGATGTGGGGTCATCAAAGCTGCAGGGAAGTGAACTCAGGGCCATCCTCCCGATGATATCATGTTTTAGAATCTACAGTGAATGATGGGACTCAATCAGAACATCACAGGAAGAAAAGTGAGAAAACAAATAGGAATTAGTTGCAGAAGGAGAGCAGTAAGGACTTTTCAAAGACAACAAATTACAAAAGTAGTTTGGGTTTAAAAATTGATTTTTAGACATATTTTCTGTATTGGACAATCCATTTAAGTCCAAGTTCATAAGTTACAGTTGTGGTCCATTTTTTTTTCTATCATTATCCAAGGTGGTTATACAGTATATCTGTGATTTAAATGCACTGAGATATCACCATATGAGCCCAGCCTAAGTGAGAACTGGTTAGTTAAAGTGGTAATCCAGGAATTTTTCTTTTACTATATGCCTACAAACTAACAGGCAGGGAGTTCCTAACAGAGGCACCTACCTGCCTGTTGTACCTACCTGGTGCCAACTGAAAACAGTCATGATTCAGCTGCTCTATGTCAACAAAGCAGCTCTTCTTCTGGGCTGCTGTGACGATGGGATGTGACTGCTGGTATCATGCTGATTGAAAGCTGGCTTCTTGTAGTTAGGCACGCTGGAGCCAGCTGTCAATCAACATAGTGTTGAGAGTCACATCTACATCAACAGCACAGAGAGTAAAAGCAAGAGCGTTCTGTGACTGCTCTGTGCCGTCAGACGTGCACAATAGGCAGTTAGCAATATGGTAAAGAAAATAAAAGTTTTGAATATCCTCTTTAATATTAGAAAGATAGGGTCCAATTCTTTATTTGCATTTATTTAAGTCATTTATTTTCTTGACTTGTGGTGTTTGATGATTTTTTTGCACCAAATTCATAAAAATGGCATGCGTGAATCATGAAAAGCCCCAACATTTTTGCCCCAACATTTTTGCTGCCTTCAACTGTTTTGCAACTGTAGATTAGCAAATAGCTCCGTACCCCCAAACAAAGTCTTTTGTGGTTAATGAATCTCATG
Organism: Anomaloglossus baeobatrachus; assembly: GCF_048569485.1. Classification (NCBI taxonomy): domain Eukaryota; kingdom Metazoa; phylum Chordata; class Amphibia; order Anura; family Aromobatidae; genus Anomaloglossus; species Anomaloglossus baeobatrachus. The sequence goes on along the minus strand of NC_134355.1, from coordinate 101,886,466 downwards.
GATCCCTACAATGAGCACCAACTCCACATTATATTACAAACAAGAAACAACATAATCGAAACGTACGTCGCTTCTTGAGGTCTTGCCACCAAGCTGCCACCCTTATGCTGCTACCACTGGTAGATATGTCATCACTATTCACACTAATTGAAGTGTGAATAGGTTCTGGATGGGTCACACTTTCTATGGGCACAGTCCCAGGGGGAACACTTGTAATATAACATGCCCCCCTGTTGTCATGCATTGATGTACTGATAAAGAGGTTATTGACCTGTATTGTTAACCCTGAAAGTGTTATATCTTCCATGGGCATATTTCCAGAGGGAATTACTTGTAATATATATGTCCCTCTACAGGTATTGAAGTACTGATATAAAAGGCTATTGAAATGTACTGTTAAACCTGACATTGATGCATAAACTTTGGAGCTTGGTCTTGTATACTTTTTACGTATTTTTTACTTGATTTTAATGGATGTTCACTTGCTGTCTTTAAATAAAATCTTGTACACTTTTTTGCACTATAAAACTCATTTGTCCTCTTGTTTGTAATGTTTTGCAACTGTTTAGAGGAAAAAAGTTGAGCGTTTTGTAAAATGTCTCAAAGAATGTGACTGTGAGTAAAGCTGTGCCAAATTTTGCAGCTTTTTAAAAAGTTGCATTTCATGAATGAGCCTAAAACATCTGAAGAAGCCACATTGATGTTAAAATCACAAAATTAACTGAACCACAAAATATATACTGTATTTTTCGGACTATAAGATGCACCAGACCATAAGACACACCCTGGTTTCAGAGGAGGAAAATAAGAAAATAAAATCTTAAGCAAAAAAGTTGGTCATGACACCTGTTATGGGGCGAGGATCTGCTGCTGACACTGTTATGAAGGTAATGTGCCCAAATTCTCTACTAAGGTACCCCATCCTGGTAATGATCCTCCTGCCTTGTATATGATCCCCATCCTTATATATATGTCCCTTATCCTGGTATAGCCCCCATCCTGATATATACCCCCATCCTGATAAATACCCCCATAAATACCCCTGTTGTCCTTAATAACTGCTGATGATAAATATAAGCCACCTGTGTGTAATCTAGTCTCCGTACAAATGCACCTGCTCAGTGATAGTCTCAGTGTTCTGTTTAAAGCACAGAGAGCATCATGAAGACCAAGGAACACAACAGGCAGGTCCGTGATATTGTTGTGGAGAGGTTTAAGGCCGGATTTGGTTACAAAAAGATTTCAACAACTTTAAACATCCCAAGAAGCACTGTGCAAGCGATCATATTGAAATGGAAGGAGTATCATACAACTGCAAATCTACCAAAACCCGGCTGTCCCTCAAAAATTTCATGTCAATAAAGGAGAAGACTGATCAGAGATGCAGCCAAGAGGCCCTTGATCACTCTAGATGAACTGAAGAGATCTACAGCTGAGGTGGGAGAGTCTGTCCATAGGACAACAATCAGTCGTACACTGCACAAATCTGGCCTTTATGGAAGAGTGGCAAGAAAAAAGCCATTTCCCAAAGATATCCATAAAAAGTGTCATTTAAAGTTTGCCACAAGCCACCTGGGAAACACACCAAACATGTGGAAGACGATGCTCTGGTCAGATGAAACCAAAATTGAACTTTTTGGCCACAATGCCAAACTATATGTTTAGCGTAAAACCAACAAAACTCATCACCCTGAACACACCATCCCCACTGTCAAACATGTTGGTGGCAGCATCATGGTTTGGGCCTGCTTTTCTTCAGCAGGGACAGGGAAGATGGTTAAAATTGATGGGAAGATGGATGTAGCTAAATACAGGAATGATTCTCCGGAAAGGACATGAATTGAAAGGAAAAAAAAAAAGGAAAAAACTCATCGAAAAAAGCCACCAGCCATCTAAGGTCAGAATGGCAAATGCACTTGCAGGATGCAGCTGGCCCCCATGATGAAGGTATAGGTAACACAGGTGCAGAATACCAATGAAACAGCCACTCTCAACCTACCAATCATGGAGGGGGTGGCTGTTGGTATTACACTTGCACACTAATGAGGTTTTACATAGGGCACCAGTCACACAGATATGTTCAGTGCACAGTGTCCGGTTCACAGCCTATTGATGACACCCTTAATAATAATTAATAATAATTTTATTCATTTATATAGCGCTATTAATTCCACAGCGCTTTACATACATTTGAAACACTGTCCCCATTGGGGCTCACAATCTAGAGTCCCTATCTGTATGTCTTTGGAGTGTGGGAG